>NC_090930.1:654886480-655190799 GCF_040938575.1 Ambystoma mexicanum
GACACATAAGAAAGTGATTTCGCTCCTGAAGAAGGGATTCTCCCGAAACAAGTAGAGCAATTTTTGTTTTTGCTTTTTGTATTCTGAAGTATGAAATATATAAATGCTCATCTCTTGAAATTGTTTAAAAACACTTAATGAACATCGAGATGATATCTCAATTTTACAAAGCTTTACTGACCTTAGGGACAGTGCTTAAGGTGTTCAGGGCACGGGAGTGTCCATCACTATAGGGCACTGTATTGTCCTTTCATGATCATAGGAACTTTATGTGCTAGAGTTGTTATTCTCCCCAGCACCCTAAATTATCGCTAAATTGTATCTAACTTACTGACATTTTTTCAATAAAGACCCATAAGTGAGTAGGTGTGCAGTCGGCCCCAACACATAAATACTGGCATCAATGCCATGAAACATAAAGGTCCATATGCATACTAAGAGACAAAGCATAGCTGGTATGGCATTAACCAAAGGAAAGAAATGGAGGGTCACAGCTCTGCGTATAGACAGATCGTTTATATGTTCATTCTTAATTAATACACATATCCTCTCACCAGGTATAGTGTCAAAGCGGACACTGGACATCAGCCAGTCCACCTTAATACTCATTACTCTTTCAGTATTACTGCTCTGGAGACCTGTTACCAGTTCCTTAAAGGAGCCAGAGAAATATTTGGTATCATGAATTGAGGGGGTTGTGGAAGAAAGCCTCTGTAATGTGGCCTGTGTAAAGCATGGGCACAGCTACAATAAAGAAGAAAATGACCTTCATAGTGGCTCAGAGTAATCATTGGAGGGAAGCCCGACAACTCGTGTCAAAGGCATTTGGATTCACCAGCACATTAGATGGAAAATGTATGACGTCATTGGACCAGGAGCATCAGGACACGAGGTAACTGCTGTCATTACCAGAAATAGAGAAAGCAGAACGTTGAATCGAGTCAAAGTATCTAACTAAGACCACAAGTAAGGCATCAATACTGTCCAAAGCCCTGGACACAAATACCCTGCCAACAGCACACCCACACAGTCAGCAGCCGCTCAATTTAAGCAGCACGGCCAGCACCCTGTGAGATACTGTTCGCATCCCCCAACGAGAATTTTAGAGAGCACAGTCACAATCTTAAGATAGGCACTCCTCAATCAAAAGCAACATGGGAGAAAACTTGAGCAAGTATGACATGTACATGAGGGCCAGGAATCAGCACTACAGCAAAAGAAACATGAAAGCCGTAAATAACACAGCAGCCATCTTTAAAGGGGACAAACAAGAGAACAAGCCACAGCAGTTTGCATTCAATAAACTATACTAAGATCTCATGAGGGTGCTGCGGTGTTCATTTTAAAAGGGGCAAATACACAAGGAAAGGGGTCCGAGCACAAGATACATAGATACATAGAGGCAAGAAGACACACAGCAGCTTATGGAGATAAACTAGAAGAACACATCTAAAAGTAAAAAAATGCATTTTAAAAGTGTGCAATACAGCTATAGAAACAAAGGGCACACAAAAAATAAAGTAATAGGGCAGCATCAGCTACACGGAAACAAACCAGATGTCTGATGAACAACCCGTTGCAAGACACGACTATCCCTCTACTGATGTGCACAGCACAGCTTGAGGGGCATTGGACCGAAGTGGATCACCTTGATAATTTCACTTAAAGATTTCATAGATAACCTTGACAAAACAAGGGACAAACAAAAATGCACCTGCCACTTTCTTGGAACTCTTTTTCTTAACCCTGCCACTTTTTCTCCCTAGATATGCTTTGTTCCAGCCTCTTTTCTTCTGCATTTTGTGCAACTGGATTTATGTCACGCTAACTTTGCCCCACACACCTGCTAGTCACTGCTAATCTTTTGGTGCCTCTTTTTTGGTGCTCTTTTTCTTCACTGTGATGAATCTGATGATGTCATCACGCCTTTCCCAGAGGTAGCCTCTCCTCATGTGGCCAGGTGTCAGCAGCCACTACCTGATCCTGACCCTGGGGGTGGATATACGATGGAGGATCACATGAGCAGAGGTGACCCTCATGGGGAGGCAGAGGCATAATTAGATGAGACATGGTATCCCCCTTTCCCTTTTAGGAATATCCCCTCCATTCCTCATGCTTTGATGGCATACTGTGGTAATCTTCTTCAACAACCCGTAAAGCCTGCTGACAGTTTCCTTCAATATTCTGTAGCAAACCCGAATGATAAAGACTGAGACGAGAAGAGGACTACCCAAATGAGGATTACTAGGCAGAACCAGAAGGAGCAGTCTAGTGCTTGATGGAAGCGGATTGGCTCTGAGCAACTCCCTTCCTTGAAGCAGGAGTTCAAAGATGGAACAGTTGATAGCAACTTGGAGATCCGACCTGCTAGTCACTGCTGGGGAAGCCAAGCTGTCAGGTGGACAGGTGAGCAAGGAGACGCGGGAGAACCGTGAAGAAGACTTCCCAGCTCGGGCTGGGAATCCAGGAGGTGGCGAGCGAGGTAAGGCAGTGAAGCGAAACGAAGAAAGGGGGAGGCAGCATCTGGACCGGAGACGCATTCCCACGGGCAGGAGAAATGCTGAAGTGGTATGCGAGCCAAAGGAGGAGCTTCACGCCGGCAAGGGAAGCCGGAGCAATGCGCAGACCGCCATCACCCGCAGAGATGCGCAGCCCGAAGCGGAGGGAGAGAGCAGAAGAAAAGAAGGACCTGAGTGGGTTTGGAGAAGCCAAGGGAGCTGTCCTAGAGCCGGTGAGCCCACAGTGGAAGGTCGGGTCCGGGAGGGAGATGGAGAAGGCATTCCCTAATTGGAACGTGAAGCAAATTTCCTACAGCTTACATCACAAACTGGTTTTCATAATACCAGTGTTTGTGGAGATACAAATACACCATTGATAAGAGGAACTTGGGGAGAAAGCATATGTCGGCACAAAACACACCCTGGACGTTGCTGCCCAGGTGCCCAATGCCGCACTCCTAACGTGATAGTATCCCAGGTCAGTTAGCTCAACTAGTGCGAGAAAGAAGACTCAACTGAGTCAATTATCCACAATAGTTGAGGCAATAAAGTTGCAATTTTCGTGGCGAGTACCATGTCAAGGTGCTCCACAATTTAACAAAATCTTATAATCATTCAAGTATTCACTTCTTTCAATATTTCTGTCTGTCTGCTAGAGTAGAGAAAGGAAAACAACCAGACTAACTCAAGGCAGGTTCAACAGAAAGCTTCAAATGTTTATATTTAAAAGGCTCTGTGCTTTGCACTGTTAATTTCCACAGTGCAGTGTGTAAACAGTAAAGAATAGTAAAAAATGGTCACAAGACAGTGATTCAAAAAACAACAATGGTACAGTTTGAGCTGTGAAAGATTGGGTAAACCAAAATAAGGCCAATCCAATGGGTTTTACAGGATGTATCACAATTACATCATTGATGATAACTTTTAGAACTTCCCACATCAATCTTTTCAAGTTTTCATGTTGAAAACTTGATAGGTGGTTATGGTTACGACAATGGTACAGTTTGAGCTGTAAAAGATTGTGTAAACCAAAATAAGGTCATCACAATTACATCATTGATGATAACTTTTAGAACTTCCCACATCAATCTTTTCAAGTTTTCATGTTGAAAACTTTTAGAACTTCCCACATCAATCTTTTCAAGTTTTCATGTTGAAAACTTGAAAAGATTGATGTGGGAAGTTCTAAAAGTTATCATCAATGATGTAATTGTGATACAACCTGTAACACCCATTGGATTGACCTTATTTTGGTTTGCACGATCGTTTTACTGCTCAAACTGTACCATTGTTGTTTTTTTAATCAGTCTTGTGACCATTTTTTACTATTCTTTACTGTTTACACACTGCACTGTGGAAATTAACAGTGCAACGCAAAGAGCCTTTTTCTGTTGAACCTGCCTTGAGTTAGTCTGGTTGTTTTCCTTTCTCTACTCTAGCAGACAGACAGAAACATTGAAAGAAGTGGATACTTGAATGATTATAAGATTTTGTTAAATTGTGGAGCACCTTGACATGGTACTCGCCACGAAAATTGCAACTTTTTTGCCTCAACTGTTGTGGATAATTGACTCAGTTGAGTCTTCTTTCTCGCACTAGTTGAGCTAACTGACCTGGGATACTATCCCGTTAGGAGTGCGACATTGGGCACCTGGGCAGCAACGTCCAGGGTGTGTTTTGTGCCTTTGTATTTTGTATCTCGAGTGGCCTCGAGATTTTCCCAGCTGCACCTGAAATACTATTTTACTTTATTAAACATATTAGTGTACCACCCTATACATTTACACAGTTGTTCCATTGAACATGTATTTGTAAAATATAGCAGTGCCTCCCCTCGCCCCCTATTTTCACTGAGAAAGCATATGTCCTCAGATCTTGAAAGTAAAGGAACTATATGAGAGAACCTGATAGGAGAGTATACCAGGTGTTTTGAGCGTCTGAGACCTGCACCTACATTGTGTAAAGTAACTATATGGGAGAACCTGGCAGAGGATTATATCAGGTGTTTTGCGAGTATGGGGCCTGCACCCAAATTGTGTAAAGGAACTATATGAGAGATCTTGGCAGGGGAGTATACCAGGTGTTTGCGTGTCTGGAACCCACACCCAAGTTGTGGTATCTTAAAAAGAGAATACCAAGGAAGACGCATGCCCTTTGGATTTTTCAATTGCAATTGGAGTATTTTGAAAAAAGAATCCCAAGGAAGATTCATGCCCTTATGATTTTGAATTGCATTGATTGTGGAAAGAGCCTGGGGAGGGAGTAATTTTCCCTGGAGTGGATTGCAGCACCAAAAGGAGGAGGTTATCCCCTTGGGCTACAAAGAACATGCTTATTATTTTGAACTTTTGCTTTGGTGGAGAGAAACCTGGCAAAGGCAGGCATTGCCTGTAACTGTGAACATTATCCATTTGTAACCTTTGTTGGATTTATACCTTTTTGTTGAACTTAAACGTGTGTGCGCTTTCCAAGCCAAAGACAATACCCTTGCACCTTAGAGTCACTTTTAGAATGAGAGGGCTAGGATAAGATGTCAGACAGAGGACATTTTTGCTTTGGACATCTTGACACAGGACAGACCCTTCATTTTTAGTTGAGGTGGGGGAAATACCTCCTATATTAGGGACAGTGTGGCATTTTCCAATCCCTTTATTATTTAATAAAAGTGTATGCCAATAACCATGAGTCCTCTATGCCCTCATCTCATTCCTGGTTCCTCAAATCACCCTGCCAATTTCTTTCTCTGCTTAAGCTGCCGTAGAGCCTCTTTTTTCGTCTGCAAATTGTGTGTTGGTGAAAGTGGATCTAGGTCACATGACCCTTGCCCACTCACCTGCTTAGCCCTGCCTCCGTCTTTCCTTTCTCACCTGTTGAATCACAGGGCATCCTTGGTCCAGACATCGGAAGCAAAGAGCAGATGAAGGAATGGGCAATTCCTGCTTGGTCCTGAAAAGGGCTAGAACCTCTGCTCCTTGCATCCCAGGAAAGCCAGCAGCAAGTGGCATCACTCTTCTCGCCTTCTGCCTGTCATCCACTGCTGGCAACAGTCACCTCAAACCTCACTTAAGGGACACAAGCAGTGTAAGCCAATACTGCCCTCTAGCAGCAGATGATGTAAGAGCAGGTCGTGTGACCTTGCTCTTAAAGCCTTCTACTGATGAGCACAAGCACCTTGAGCTTTATTTAAGGGTCAAGAGCGGCATAAGCATGACCTTGCTCTTCCCGCCTTCTGCCAACCATCCACCACAGACCACTCCTACCTTGCATTGCTTTTTTTAAGGGACACCAGTGGAGTAAGTCAATCCAGTAGCAGACGTGTTGATAGTGGACTGACCACACCTATCACAGGCTTCATTTAAGCAGTCTCTCCTAGACGTACTTATCGCCAGGCATACTCAGCACAGGATATACAAAGAGCAGGATGCCACCTGTTTGTGTGCAAGAACGGGCCTGGCACCTCGCTATTAGTAAAACATAATCATCTGTCTCTCATAGACCCACCTCCTACCCATATTTTCTAGGGATCACACAGGCAAACGCACTCAAGGACACTGCACATCTAAACCGGCTGACCTTCTCCAAATCCCTCTCGTTACGGCTCGCACTTCCCCTTCACGCCATACAGGCACTTTAATGCAGATTAATGCCCACTCAGTCATCCTATATGCAATGGGCATTTAAAACTTGATCATCACCAATAGACTGCTGGTTATCTTTATTACCGAAACCTGGCTCACACTAACCTTCTCCCGCGTCTTTGATGTCCTTGACCCACCCAGATACAGTATACAACATGTTGCTTGCGGGGGGATATCCACACCATCGACTAGCCTTGTGCAGTACACAATCACCAATAGATTCAATAGGAACACTCACTTGCCAATTCCCTCTATCACACAAGGTCTCAGCCACTTTCTACCTCACCTACAGACCACTTCACAAGTGTGGTACCTTTCTAGGTGAGATCATGGTCTGACTTTCTACAGCTTCAGTTTCTCACATGACCAACATCTTTCGTGGAGACTTCCTTAATTTCTTTAATCGCCTATAACAAGTTTCTTTGACACCGTAATCTAGGCTCTATAATGCCATTTGAAGGGTTTCTTTCTTTGTATTTAAACAACACCTCCAAAAGGAAGGTGCTTTAATCATGTCTAAATAGTGTACAAATGTGCCCAAATGATTCATGTATGTGGAGCCTAACATTGAACACTCCGTGAGGACTTTTTTGGTGACTCCAAGAATAACAGGTTATGGCATATTCGACGATGCCTTTCACGTTCAACTAACGATAGAGCCAGACATAGAGTAGAATAAACAGAGAAGCGATTTATGCGTAATAAGAGTATAAATCTACAGAGGTGCCCGGATGGGCATATAACTAAGTAGGGCTGTGCTTTTTTATATAAATACAACATTTCGGTGACAAAGGCATAACTCTTCAAAACTGATAAATGGCAAATATTTTCGCACTAGTCCCATAAATCTAACTGCCTCTTTAATGAATAAGAAGTCAAATCAATACAATCAAATAACTTGGCCATGGTCTCCTTATATTTGGAGTCTCCTCCGTTCTTATCGAGGTCTCTATTCAGACTAAGAGGTGATTCATGGGGATACTCTTCATTTTAATGTACAGAAGTGCCAGTTTCTTCAAGACCATAGCTTTAAGGATGGAATCCCTAGTTCCAGGCGGACAAAGGCCATAGGTATACAAGCAGGCAGAAGTAGCCTTCTCCAGAATCTTCCTTCAATAAGCTGGAGCCATTTTAAGTCAAAGGTGGTCAGACTTTCTAGTCCATATATAATAGCCGGGACTAAGCATTGAAAATAGAGGCGTCGGGCTCCTACAAATGTGAAGCCTCCCGTTCTTTTAACAAATTGATCTATGAGGGAAGTTAACTGAGCCACCTTCCTTATGTGTATCTCTATACAAGTTGTATATCCTCGATGCTGATCAAACTCAACTACAAGGTACTTATATTGAGCCACATTAACAATTTCAATACTTCTTATAGTTAGCATAGGAAGTGCTATTCTTTTTGCAATATATATCAGTATCTAGGTCTTATTCCTATTTATTTTCAAAGAATTTTCCTCAGCGTATTCCCAGGGGGTATAAGCTGCTCGTTGCATGCCTGTGAATGTATGATCTAATATCAATAGGTCGTCCGCGTTAGCAAGTACTCCACAATGGAACAAATCAATTTTTGGTGGGCAACCTCTAACATGCGCTAGGCACTGAGGTAGATCAGACAAATACAGATTAAAAGTAGGGGGGGGCAGAAGACACAACCCTGTTTACCTCCACAATTGGAGGGAACAGGGTATGTCAAGGCATCCCCATCATTGAGCTTCACTTGAACTGTATTATCTACATGGAATAGTTTTATATAGTAGAGTATACCGGAAGGGACAGCCAGACCGTTCCAACTTCCGCCCTAGGCGGTCCCTCCTCACAGAGTCGAAAGCGATTTGGAAATCAACAAACAATGCATAAAGAGGAGGTGAATCGCTAACATTTGCACGTTCAACCAGAAAGTCCATCAACCTTAAATTGGGACTTGTAGAATATACCTATCCGCAGGCCCTCCTTGTCTACCCATCTCTGCAACTCCTTCAAGAGGAACATTGCGAACAGCTTACCCGTACAATCTAGCATTGATAAAAGTCAATAGTTTCCCAGAATAGGCGGCTGCCCTTTTTTAATACAGGGATTCATGTTGCGTTTTGCCAAGACAAATGAATTCTTCCTTCCAGCAAAACCTTGACGAACAGGATCTTTAGTAGGGAGGACCAAAATTCTGGTTTCTGGCTAATGACCGCATTTGCAAGGACATTGGGGCTTGAGGCCGTAGAGGATTTTAATTTACTAATTTCCAATTTAATATCATCCTCATATATTTCAGAGGCCCACTTAGAAGAGCCTAATTCCATGTTATTATTATTTATTATTATTATTATGTGTGCATTAGCAGCAGTCTCAATAGTAATACGACTACCTAAAGATGCTACCCATTGATGCTCATTAATAGGATTTCATGTTTTCAGTTTCCCATTTCCTTTAGCCTCCCCCAACGTTGTCCAAATGCACCTCGCTTTACCACTGCTAAGTACAGCAATCATTTGTTGCCACTGGGGACTCCTAGAGGAGTTATGCCACCACTGCATCCAGTTTCTATATGCCTTCTTTATTGCTTTGTTTTCCCCAAGCCATTCGGTAGGAGCCAAGGCACGCCCCTGCATGCTCACACTAGAAAAAATACAACCCGCCAGGGAAAAAGGCCCAAGTCACTGCTTGCAAGGATAACACGTATTTATTTCTACAAAATACAAATGCATTAGCAAAGAACTCTGCTGCTGCCGAACTTTCTGCCAAATTGGGGATGTGCAGCTAGCTAAAAGGACGCCTGGCATTATTATCATCATCACTACATACAGTAAAAACCTGCGTGGCTGATCGGAGCGGCCCTATACATAGCGGCCCACTCCATAGGGATACTAGGCCATTGGACCCAGCCTTCTCGTCCGTCTCCGTCCACGTGGTTGCTGCTGGGCTCGTCGTCTGTGATAACACTGGGCCTAACAAGCAATTACTTATTTCGAAACCAATGCTATTCTATCACTGTAATGGTGCACGTGGCAGACACAGAGATGGGCCAAGGGGGAGAGCCAAGGTCATACTAACTTGCATACTTCACTCCCTCCCGGATGCACCAGCTGCCTCCAAAAGTCCTCCACCCTCGTTTTGGGCTATCATTTCATCCCTCCTTTGCACCTTGCAGCACAAATCACGTGACTCAAATGTGAAGGCAAGATCACCTTGCTTTCTGATCTTTCTGATCGACCGGGGGTCTTACAGCTTTATGGTCAGTGGTCTGGGCCTGGCTGGCTTTGTGATACGTAGGGGTCTTGCGATCAAAGCATAGGGGGGCTGTAACTCTAACGTGTGGGGTGTTGGTGCTGAGGGGTCATGCTATCTGTATTGTGGAATGGTAACTGCCAAGAGGTGCTCTGCCCCCTTTTCATGGCCTTGCAGAGCACATTCTTTCTGGGGCACAGGGGCCTACAGCCTCTGGGACAATGGCAGGCTTGTAACTCATTGAAGCTAACACGTGGTGGGGGTTATGTCTGTGTGGGCCATGCAAATCTACTACTAATACATTTGGTATTTTTCACTGAGCTTGTGCCTACATACAATCATGGCTGCCAACAACTAAAATGGAGCTTACACTCTCCTATATAGCTCCTTGTGCATGAACTACATGATCATACATTCTCTTGTGTGTACACCCCCCTCCCTCCTGCTCCCTTGATGTGCGGTTTACAGTTTATTTCTTATTCGTAACCGGTTAGGGGGCTGGGAACCAGAGGCAGATGTTTAGCATGAGCTTTACACAGATCCCCACGTAGTGTATGCTTCCTATCTCTGATAGAAGGAAAAAAATGAAGGAACCGTTTTTTTGTGCCAAATCAATGCATTTATTTCTTAATTATGATTGCAAATTCACCAGAATTTCAAGTTGTCAGCTTACGATTCAGTCAGTTGCAGACATAACTTAGCTGTGGGGCAGAGGAGTTATGCCTCTCCCATTTCACTTTTCTTTTCTTAGATTGCTTCACTTTTTCTAGCTTATGACATGGTTTCAGTTTTGATTCTTCCAAGTTTCTTAATCTTGAATCCCCTACTCTCTTTGATCGTTCTGCAAAATAAGTTAAAAAGTCCTTCCATTGTGCTGGTTTTGACAAACCCTTAGCTTCTAAAATGCTTCTTAAGTCAAAAAGCTTAATTAGGTCAAATGTCGGGTCTACAGGAAATTGTTGACGTGTATCACCTTTAGTCAGTATGTTTATTTTTTTATTTTATTTTATTTATTTATATAGCGCCAAAGCCTGCAGGCATCAGGGCACAGTCAAACATAAACATGCAGAAACAGGATTACAAGGATCAGACAGAACAAAAGGGTAAGACAGGCTAGGGAATAGTAATTATTCAAACAGCCAGGTCTTCAGTTGCTTCCTAAACGCCAAGTGGCATTTCTCTAGGCGTAGCTTCAGAGGTGTATTCCATGCTTGAGCCGTAAGGACGGTGAAAGAGCACCCACATCCTTTAGCCTTTTTAGCACATGGTACTACCAGTTGTCCTTGGCTACCTAATCATAGGTGCCTGGAAGGTATGTATCGGGATACGTGTTTCTTAAGATCGCTGCGAGCTTTCCCTTGTAGGCATTGATGTTCCACGGAAAGGGCCCTAAAACTTGCCCTGGCTGACACTGGTAGCCAGTGTCATATCCTTCTGGTTCTGGATATGTGTTCCCTCTTAGGAATATCAAAAATGATCTGCACTGCTTAATTTTGAATCATCTGGAGCTTGGTGTTACATTGTTTATTGGTTCCTAAGAGAAGAGCGTTACAGTAGTCCAGCCGGGGCATAATGATGGCTCAGTCCAAGACTTCTCGATTTTTTTTGTGATATGACCTTGCTTTCTGGAGCCTGGGTCCAAAATACCTTCAACTATCCATCCGTAAATATCTCCCCTCTCAAGCCCTTCGCTCCTCTCCTTCTAACTCCACCAGGGTCAGTCAATTTTCAAAGAAACGAGCTGGGGGTAGATCTCTGTCTTCGGATGGGGCCTCCCTTTGGAACAGCCTCCCTGCCACCTTGAAACTTGAGGAGAACCATCTACGGTTCCGGAAGCACCTCAAGACCTTCCTCTTCGCTTCTGCCTTTTTCCCTCTTCTCCCCTGCTGATTTGCTTTCTCTCTCGGCACTGTGCACCTAGCCACCTAGCACTTTGCCACTTGCCGGCGGCACTACCACTGTTAATCACCTTTATTTATTTATTTTACGGATTATTATTTATTCTGTTCTCTCCTCTGTTCCGCGCTTTCCAATTTTTCCCCCCTTCCTTGCACTTCTCCCTTTTCCCTTCCCCATGCACGTGCGCGTTCTCAATGTCACTGGGCCTAGTAAGATCGTTGTTTTTGTTCTCCCCTGTTCCCCTCCCTTTGTCTGTTCGCACTCTGAAACACTTGTGTACGAGCGCAGTATAAATAAAATATCATATCATATAAAAGTTTTGGTGAATCTCAGTACTCTAAGGTAATAGTACAAGTTACTGACAACTCCAACAATGTGCCTCTTAGAACTGAGGGAGGCTTTAATATAAATGCCCAATGTTTTAAATTTCTCGAGGATGTATATACAGTTTCCCTCCAGAGTCATGGATTTGTATTTAGGACTTAGTTTTGCTCTCGCCTGCGCAAGAGCCAAAGATCATGAGCTCTGTCTTTTATTTGTTTTAATGTGTTTTAGCCAAAATTAACAGCTTTTCACAAGTAAACCAAAAAAGAAAAAGAGAACAAAAAACAATAAAAGAATAAAAACAATACAGCAATAAAACACCATTATACAGAGGAAACATTACTTGAATGTAATACTAGAACTCGCAAAAACCATTAAAATTTCAATTGTCAGGTTTATTTCATGGCCAGCTATAGGTCTTTCCCAAAATGAGGTTGCTGACAGCCACTCCAATTTATCCACAAATTGCCCATCATCCGAACCCGCAATTTCCCAGTGCCCCTACAGACAATCAACAGATGGTGTAATGAGTGAACAATCATTTCGCTACAGAAAGAGCAAGGAGCTACTCTGAGTGGACTGCATCTCTCCTGTACCAATTAGATTCAGCTGAAATCTCAAGAATTCTGCTCTCAAATTTGAGGTTGGGAAGCGTGTTAGGTAGTTTGAAAGAAAACCCCTCGGTCTATCATAAGGCAATAGGGATCCAAACAGACTCTAATCAGGCATTTGTCTTATGGTTTGTATCCAGTCCATTCGTGACATGGCCATCTTAGTACCCACTGGATTTCCCACCAAATCCTTAATTGTAGGTTCACACTGTTTCAGCATCATATTAACAAATTGCCCAGCACCAACAAGATATTACTCGAGCCTCCTTTGGTTCAAAGAGCAGATCTTCATACAGTGAATCCATCTGGGGTATTACTATGTACCTGTATAGTGTGACAATGTTCCAGTCCATTTGCGTTTCTAATAATTGCATCCCCAATTCGTATCTCAGGCTTGCCATTGGCAGGCTATTCGGCAACCGCAAAAGCCTCTTCCAGATCTTAACCTCCAATTGTGACTAATTTAACACAGAGTGGGGAAATGTGTCCAAACCATATAGTACAGATGGAATCACCTTTTGATTTATACTATCAAATTAATGAACACAATGAAAATGTGCAATATGTACTGTAGATTTTTCTAATTTGTGCCACCAAGTGAATACATTTCAATTCCATATCTGACTCCAGGGCAGTCATATGTATGAGTAGGGCACAATTTAAAACCCAGATATGTGACTTCTTTAACCACAGGTACTATTTGCTCCAAGAGTGACCACTTAAAGCTTGGTGCAATCTTTTGAGGACTTTTAAACATGGGAATGTGTGATTTTGTTGGGTTTAGTTGTAGATCGTTAACCTCAGCATAATCACCAAATGCAGCCACAAAGCGCTGCAAACCCACTGGAGTATAGTCCAGCAAGACTATATCATCCACATAGGCTATCCAGTTTAAGGGTTGCAGGCCAATTTTAGGAGTAGGTAAATAATGACAAACCAGAGTTTCAGCAATGTCAGCTAACTAGAGGTTGAAAAGGCACAGGCTATCCTACACCCCTGCTGCACCCTTTTTTCAGCACTTTTTCGGATAAATTACCTTGGGAGTTTAGTCTTACCCTCAGATTTGTTGCCTCATGCATGCTGATCAATACAGCTAACAGATTCTTTGGAAGACCCCAGGAGGCAAGCTTTTACCACAGTCTCTTCCTGATGATGGTGTTGAAGCCTTAGAGAGATCCAACCAGGCCCCATATAATATGGGGCTGCCCTTCTTCCTATACCTCTCAGACACAATCGACATCACCAAACTATTTAGGGAGGTTGATCCTCTCCTAAAACATCTGCCGTCTTGATAAAATTATTTCCCTCATTATACATTCCTCCATGTCCCTCAAGACTGTGGCAGCAAATCATCTGCTCCTTCGGTGTCAGGTGCTATTCTTACGCTGAAGACACCCAGATCCTGATTTGTCTCGATCTTGACCGGGCTGAGGTGTCGTTGTGCCTTCATAAGTGCCTGATGGCCGTGAGGGAATGAATGGTCCACAACTGGCTGAAATTGAACGGGGACAAAACGGAGGTGCTGGGGGTGGGATCTCCCCGTCACCCCTCCCTTTGGATTGCTTAGTTTTGGCTGTCCTCCTTCGGTTCTCTCCCGGTGCCCTCGGTTAAGGTGAAGAATTTGGGTGTGATCATGTCTGCCAATCTGTCCATGGATGCCCAAGTTTCGGCTATTTGTCTGGCCGGGAATTTCCAGCTGAATATTCTAAAAAGGGTGCACCACCTGATACCATTAGCACTACGCCCACCGATTGTGGCTGCCATGGTACTGAGTAGGCTGGAGTATTGCAACTCTCTTTACTTGGCACAGCTCAAGGGTTTGATTTACCGACTTCAACGTCTGCAAAATTTGGCAGCTCTTGTTGCGACAGGGTCACCGTATGGGGCCCATATTTCCCCAGCTCTGCGCTCCCTTCACTGGCTCCCAGTGGCTCAGGATATATGCTTTAAAGCATTATGTATTGTCCATCGGGCTCTGCACAATCAGGGAGCGGAGTATCTCCGAACTAAGTTTGTGTGCTATCTTCCTAAGCACTCCCTGCACTCAACAGCTGTCTTGCTCTGTGTGCCCTCCTTCCGTCGAGCCCGTGTTGGGGGTTGGGCTATTCCCATTGATGTGGCTCATCTGTGGAATGATCTCCCCATTGCTATGAAACAAATGCCAAACCATTTCATTTTTAGGAAAACCTTAAAAACATATCTATTTTAATTATTGCGGTTGATTGGCTGACTTACTGTTTAGATGTTAGTTACTTGCCTCTCCAGCGCCTCCGGGCGACGGTGTGCTATACAATTGAACATAACATAACATAACTCCTGAGTTGTGTCCTGCATGCTGCAGCACGACACATGAGAGCACTCCGGAAATTCAACCCTGACCCTCCTCTAACTGCATTGGCTCCCGCCGGAAGCCTGTCTCATCTTCAAATCCTGTTGCATCATTTACAAGGCTGTCACCCTGAAGTCCCCAAGATACCTCACTGAAAAACTCAGCATCACCAGAGGCCTGCAATCCACCAGAAGTAAGGAAATGTGAAGGCTTGAAAAGCTTTCTCTGTATATGCTCCAAGACTCTGCAACCTCCTCCCATCAAAATCAGGCTTACCTCATTGCTGCTACCATTCAGGAAAGAGCTCAAGACCTTCCTCGTCAAGGAATGGCTCCTACATAACACATAGGTCCACACACCATCCACTCCCCACCATACCCGAGACTCTGTGATCTGCCCCCACTGTCTCGTCTCCTCCCCTGGTTGCTTGTAGATCCCTTGATGCAAATTAGTTGCTGTTGCCCTCCCGTTAGCTCCCACTCCCTTTTACTCTGCTTCCCTCACTGTGTTCTTCCCCGTACGATTGTAAAGCACCCTGTTGATTCCTGAAGCCAGGTCCGGCCTCAATAAATAGACTAATAATATTAATAATAAAAGCAACAACCACACACTATACAACCCAATTATCATCTCAAATATCGGATACCGACTGGAGGTAAACAGGATACTTGGATGTGCAACCTCATCCCATGCTTCCTATTCTCAGTACATATGTCACGCAAGCGCTTTGAAGGGGTCCCTTGCAAGTTAACGCATTATAAAACTCAAATATGAATTTGCTCCCTAAGGATTTTGAGAAGACAAATGTCATGGTCCGAGTATCCTACTTTAGCATTGCTAACATTACCGTATAAGTGGAGAGAAACATTGCAATATAATTTACTTGGCCTGCAAGGGATAATGGGTATTAGCTATGCCAGGTATTACTCGTCTATAGTATTAGGGCAACGGATATTCCGACAGTAGAATGCTTTTCACACAATCTGCATCCTTTCTATGTGTTCAGAGTTGCATTGGGCATAGACCTTAACACATTATATTGTAACTCACTGCTATACAAAAACAATGTAACTTTTAATTTGTATAATCCTATCCAACAATATAAGGGTGGAATACATTGCAAACGATCATGTGTGCGCTGCAAAATAATTGTGTACTGCAAATTCATGACATTTTCCTAAATTGCATATAATATCATGGTGAGGCACTAAATATGTTTTGCTTGCAAAGTACTATAGGTAGGCAAATATCCCAGTGAGTATTTCACTGCTACAATCTCATGTTTTACAGTGCCCTGTCAACTAGTATTGGAGGCGAGCACAGGAGCCGGAGAGGGGTACAGGTGAAAGGGCACAGGAGAACAATCCTTGCGAGTGAAGAAAAAATCAGTAACTTTCAAAAAACAAGTCAGTTGTTTTGGCAGTACAGTACACTGTAGGAAATAGGTTTGTTTGCTAAAAGAAATTAAACTTTAGTAACAGGTCTAGAGAATTGCACTTTCTGTTTCTTTCTATGCTCAGCTGCTGAGGGTGTTTCAATATAAACATGTGTTCTGCGTTTATTGATTCTAGCATCCCCCTGCATCTTGTTTAACTGATAACATTGAATTACAGAGGGATCCCTAGTTACAGAAGAAGGCTCTCAAGTTGTACCACTGAGCATTGATGCTATTAACCCAAAAGGCATGAATATGTGATTTACTTCAACAGGGCTCTATAAGAAACCTCTGTAAGTCTCTTGTTGAATTTTGTCTAGGCTGTGGTGCAGAAGGGTGGGCAAAACTATAGGCTGTATTATGTGCCCTGTCATTTTACGTCCTACATCAGGGTTACAAGCAAGGCTCTGATAAGAATGTGCTTCCTACTTAGAGTTAAATGATTTTTCAGTGAGTAAAAAAAAGTAATTAGCTTTGCCAACAGGGATACTTTATGCTTATTAAAAGATGTTATTTGCCCTTATAATTCGTCTTGTGAACAGTCAGAAATATTATTAGAGTTCCTTCATACGCCACTGTTCTGCTGGGCACTGATTCGAAAAAATATCAGTGGAGCTTTGTGGACAGAAGACAGGGGTTGGTTCCTATGTGTTCATTGTTTCCCATTTTTATTGGGCAAATGTTTCTGTTTTTAGGGATTAAAAATAGATGGTGTATGTAAGGCTGGTTTTGAGTGGCTCACAGGACAACATAATGAGGATAGTCAACAGAAGCAAGGGAATTCTAATCATCATTTTCTGTGCTGCAGTTATTCTGGTGCAATTATCATCCTTACACAAATTATGAAAGGCATGTTCTCCTGGCCCTTGAATTTCTTCATTGAGGTGGCACATGAAATCCTATTGGCATGTTTTCCGACACATTCCTTTTAGTTGCCTTTATTCCATCTGCAAATATTGTATCCGGTCTGATTTTTGATAGCCACATCAGTTATGAAAAGCAATATTCTTTTTTTGTAATACACATGAGTGAATCTGCATAGGAGTACTTTTGCTAGCTACTGTGGCGTATCTTGAGGTCTTGAACTGGTTGATGAGTTCGCTTTATAATCACATATTAAATATATTTATTTTTTTAGCCTATGTGTAGGGTAAAAGGGTTGTAAGATGCACATTGTATGCAGATTTGCAAAAAATTGCAGTGGTTTGGGAGTGACAATTCCTTTCCAAACTCTTTTCAGAGATGGTAGCTCACTAACTACGCATGCTCACAAAGTGGCTTACCTCGTTAGTCAGTTGTGCACATGGAAAATCAAGTGCGCACGAAAAGGTAACCAGTGCCGCACTTAGAGAAAAATAATTAGAGTGAACATTGCATGGGTGCAATGTTTATTATAGCAATTGTGCACAAACACATTCAAATTGCGTCAAATACATCAGTGCTTAATCCATTAAAAAATTCTGGCCAAGTCCGCGGAGGTACTGCAAAACATCACGCTCCCCATAGCTCGCCACAATGTTCTGCACCCTCCTGTTCTGGTTCAGGTACCTCTTCCGCTTTGCAGGTGGGCATTCGGCATGGATGTATTCCTCATACAGCTGGTCTGTACCCTTTTGTATCAGACGTACCCCATTTATACATTTCTAGATTGTTGGATGGGCCATGCCAAACTCAGCCTGCATCATACAGTGGGTAGTGTCAGCAAAGTTGTTAGTGCGTGCCTGGTCTTGGTTAGTTCTTTCATACACCGACCACATCTTTGGTGAGAACACAGCGAAGCAATGGCTGTGTTTTAGGTTCTGGCAACCCATGTAATTGTCCTCAAACAAGCGCAGGACTGGCACCAACTCTCTGCAGGCATTGCATTGTCCATTATAACCACCCCTGTCCCTGGGTCATGAATTGGCACAAAGGCTCTGCGGTCAAAGTGGTGCAAAAGCTGATTCGGCACCAGCCTTTTGGCGTAAAGGTCATTGGACGCAACTGACATTTCAGCCTATGTGCAAACAGCTCTCATACCAAATGGACCCTCAAGGGGCTGCCCTAACCCCTGTGAGGGTAATTACAACCAGCAGAAAAAATGCAGTGATCTCAAACAATGCACGTTTTCCCACTTTTCTAGCAACTACATTAATACTGCTGGTGGTATTAAAAATGCTGCCGAACATAACATATTGAGATTTTAGATGCAGGCCTGGAGCTGTAACAGCTCACACTAGTTCTCTGTCACTGCCTGAGCGATTGATGTACACGCTTGACACATTCTTCTCACTGCAGCGGCTGCTCATGAGTTTTATGTGCTCAGTGCTGACATAAGGTGGTCTTCTTGACAGCAGCTGTACAAGTTTCAACCTCACAATACTCACTCTTCGGCCTTGACCCTCTCCCGTGTCCCTTAAGTCCTTGTCCTCTCTGTTGACACTGGCCACAAGGGCCCCCCTGAAGAAAGACATCATAGGAGATGGCACTGTTCGCCAGTTGTGATGCTGAATTTATGAAAGTGAAGTCCAATTCCCTCTGGATACTTGAGAATATCAACCCATTTTACATATGTAGGATATTTACATTTTGATAGGTGTTTGCTCACAGCCATGTAGACACATATATTCGCCAGGATTTTTTTTAAAAAAAATGTGAATGATTATTAGGGTAAGCCCAGCGCCAAATGAGCGTAAACATTAAATTCGTAGACATTAAATTAATGAAATAATTTTTCAAAAGGTCTGCTCGCCCAGAGATCATGACTCAGCACATAACCACAAAGCCAAAGGGAAGTTACGGTTTAAATATAAGCAAAACACATTCATTTTTTCAATTGCAGAGTAAGTATAAAATTTGTCTCCAAGTGACCATTAAGCTCTCTTTGGTCTAGTGGTTAAGTGCAGCGTGTTGAGCTCTAAGAGAGGAGGGTTCAAGACGCCACTGTTTTAAAAATGTTTTTATTAATTTAATGTATGCGCTCATTTGGTGCTGGGCTTTTGGGTTTTTTTAGCAGCTGACCTTGCCGCCCATTGGGGTAAGTGTCCCGGGGGCGGCGGATCATCTCTTGCAAATGCAACATGTTTTACAGGCACAGTACCTGTCAACCTGGCGCATTTCCAAAAAATGACCCTTTTATATTCTTGGCCAGCTGCTAAATTGCTGACCATGACGGCCGTTGGGATGAGCCTTCCTGGAGTGGTGCTTCATTCTGTGAGATCATGGTTGCATATGTTCTACTATAGGATGTTATGGTTGTGGACACCTCAAAACAAACACAGCTGGAAGAACACGGATTGGCAAACTGCCTTTGCAGGATTGGCCAGGATTGGCGTGCTGTCATAGCAGCATAACTGAGTGCAGATAAAGCACTGGAAACATGCTTTTTGTTCAGGTCAATCAGGCTTGCAGACGTTCTACGGTAATAATATATGATTCCGTAAAGCTGCGTCTACTAGTTATAATAAACACACACATACACATGCATACACCAGGAATACCCTACTAGCGTCTCAAGATCAACATTGATGTTCTGGGTTGGAGAATACTTGCTTTTTTGGATTGTACAGTATTTTTTTAGAGCTGGTTGAAAATATTCTTATGTAATATGCTATTGTTTAAGATGTGTACAAATCAATGACATGGGCTGCCTGATCTCATCAGGGCTGACATGTTGTCATTTATTACTGAATTATATAGTGTTTCATGACAGACTCCTCAGCTTCTAAGAGCTCTGTGTGCCTAAAGGAGAGTATACTACATTCATCAATAATTTGCATTGTTACTTAAACTGAAGGGATATGTAAATATATGTGTTATAGCACTTTGTCCCAGCTGGGCAGCCTACATCAACATCTCATTCTAGAAGATAGCTCAGCGGGTTTGGGTGCATGCTGCACAGAGCGGTGTGAACGCTGGGCTGCACCCTTTCAATGCCTCTCATTAAAGTAGTCAGAAACGGATGTTGCACTCTGTGTATGAGGTGGATATTGTGATTACAATGATCATACATGGAATTGCAGATATGTCCCTCCAAGCACGTCATGCAACTGCGGCGGGTCTGCGCCAGATGCAGTTATTTACATTTTGGGTGCATGAGACCAGGGGTAGGTGCAAGGGGTAGAGGGCTATGGTGGTTCTCTGATATTAGCAGCTGTCACCCCCCCTCCCAACCCACCATCTCCCCGCTGCCTTGGTAAAGGTTCTTAACATAAGAGAGGGGGAGAGACTTTAGCAAGCCGAGGTCTCGCAAGAAAAGGCGACAAGCCATTCAGTCCCACATATTCATGTTTTGGGTGCAGGCGGGAGGTGGGGACAAGGGGGGCGGATTGTACGTGATCAGCATTTTTAGTTTATCGATTCCCCTCGCAATGACATGTGTGCCCAAGTGTTTGCCACTGGTGATGAACTTTGTGCTTATTATTTCATTTTCTTACAACGCGGCTGTGAGGAGAGTCTAGCCCCAGATATATATAGGAGCAGGGTTTTCCCCAGTATTGAATGATTCACCAAGAACAGTCACTGCAATTTTCAAGATTCCTTATCTCAACAACTTTTGGGTAAATGTCCTCTTTTGAAAAAGGCCAGGGGCCGAAACACGTCTTAAACAGGGGACATACCAATGATTGAATGACTTTATCTTGCGCAAACTGTGTGGTGGCAATTTATTTTGTACTATTTAATTTCCATTTACAGTTATTAGACGAATTCAGAACGAAAGAGGTGATTGGGACCAGTTACATACAGTGCATGAACTAAAGGATTGTTCACACGATAGCCTTAAAATCATGGCATCCAAGCGCTGCTCCGGAATGCCTATAAACAAGAGAATATTAGGGTTTACAATCCCTGTTAAGGTTCTGGCACCAATGTGCTGGAATTAGACAGACTGACTGGCGAAATGACTTTAAAGTAAAAGACAATGGGGTCATTACGAGTTTGGAGGTAGCCATGGCGCTATTAGCCATGGCTGCCTCCAAACCCGTGTCCGGGTCCGGGTAGTCGGAATGGGGACTTACCGGGTCATTCCAACCTTGGAGGACCCCATAAGGCCCCATTCTGAAAACCATTCCCCATTCCCATTCGAGCCCCCATAGGGCTCAATGGGAATGGGGAAGGAGCGAATAACGGGCCCGCAAATAACGGGCCCGTTATTAGCTCCCTGGTCCCTTAGCGGGTCCCGCTAAGGACGGCTGGTAAAACCAGCTGGCTTTAGCGGGACCCGTTAAGGGACCTCGGAATGCGGTGGTAGGGGGTTAACGGCACCGGCATCCTTACCGCTGCCGTTAACCCCCTACTGCCGTACTCGTAATGAGGCCCAATGTCGACTAAAACGGTAGGGGTTCAGAACCCCTGTAGATGTAGAGAGGTAAAAAGGAGTAATTTAAGTATGTTTTAGAGGGTGTGTGTGTCCATCTGGCACGGGGCCGTTTACACATAGGCTGCAGCGACCCTTGCGACAAAAGTCTCCAGCAGAATTGGCGTTTGCGCCGAATTGGCTGTGCAAAAAGGAGCTCTGCGGCCTAAGTGTTGCGCCAAAACGTCCGGCACCAAAACAGGGTATACCACTCTATGGGTCCATCAATGTTGAAATGAAGACCAGTATCCTCCCACTGGGGTAATGAAATGGAAGGATAGCATTGGGCAGGAAACAAGCCTGCTTATTAGACAGGCCCTTGGGTTGAGAAGAGCCGCAGGTGTTAGAATTTTGTACTGCTCCTAGATGGGCCCCATAATAACACACTACACCTGCAGGGCTCACTTAATAAGTGTAAGGGGAGCTCGACCTGTCACCTATTAATACATGCGCTGCTTTTCATTTGTTTATGTGTTTATTGTTTGGCTGTTAACATGCCAACCTAATGCATGTCTGATGTACCACCTGTCCTTGAAACAAAGGAATGCATCAATTCTGTCTTGTTCTAAAAATTCAAAAAAAAGATTTGAATACATAAATGGCATATCGATGACCTTTACCTGGACAACAGGCCATACATTTGTAGCCTTTAGCCAACTTTGGCATTGCAAGACTGTGTGGTTGCCCATTGATGGAATCCTGTGTCTGCAATATCAATAGCTACTGAAATGTCATAGTCGGGGGCAGAGTGACGATTCTCTGGATCTTTTCACTTCTCCCCGGGGGAAACCCTTCTCTAGGAGGCGAGGCTGCTACCCAATATTCCCCTAGGGGTGGTAATTAGTGGGAGGACCGCATAGGGAGAGACTCTACCCATTGGAATAAGGACTTCCGTCCTGTGAAAGACTTACCTAAACCCTGGTGCCCAGAAGCTATGACCCGATTGACTCCTCCTCCCTTCCAACCTGAAACTACTACTGTGTGCTATTGTGAAGTTTCTACTATATCATCTGTAAGACCAGTTATGAGTGAGACGAAGAAGAACCAAAGAAGCATACATAACAACAGTAGAAGGGATTACCAAAGTACTGTGTCAAGGTGGTCAGCAGGCGGCATGAAGACAACTTCAGGGGCATTGACGACAAACATTGACGCTAAGCTGGGACCGTCCCAGCAATATAAAGTAAAGACCAAAGAAGGACTACGTGCGCTTGTGAGCAGGAAGAACAGCGAGGGAAGCTGGCGTCTGTCCTGCAAGGCCTGGAAAATTCAAACCTGCACTCCCCAAAGTGTCGAGAGACAAGTCGGTATCGTTAGAAGTAGCCGAAAGGAACCACATGAGCCAGAATAAACCTGACTTGCTGCAGAAGTAGGAAGAATCCAGCTGTGGCGTGAACTCTCTGAGGTGGACTGCGTGGTCCCTACAACACACAAGACCACCACAGCAACAGCTCTGTGGGACCGCACAGACCAAAGAGGAGGAAAGCAGGAATCTGTGCCAAACGCGTGCAGAACGAACAGCGATCTGGGACCCCGGGAAAAACCGGTAGTAATCCCCTGTGAAGATACAGGTAAAGGCAGTTGTGGGAAAGCCGGGTGTGGTTCAGGGAGCCCAAAGAGTCAAGTACTTCTCGGGAGTGATCTCCCTCATCACAGTAGCGATACCCGGAAAACCAAGAGTCAAGCATTCCTCGTCAGTGATCTCACTGGTCACAGTAATGATACCCAGAAAACCAAGAATCAAGTGTTCCTTGGGAGTGATCTACCTCGTCACTGTAGTGATACCCAGAAAACAAAGAATCATGTATTCCTCAGGAGTGATCTCCCTCGTCACACTAGTGATACCCGGAAAAACAAGATTCAGTTATTCCTCAGGAGTGATCTCCCTCATCGTAGTCGTGACACAAGAAATCATAAATCTAAGGAGTGCCTCTGGAGTGAACACCCTTGTCACAGTGGGAACCCCAACACATGTGAAAGATACCAAAAGGGCCAACAACTGTCAGGGAATAATCTCCCCAATAGTCAAGATATAAAAGGTCCTAACAAAGCATCAGCAATAAGAAGTGTTGATAAAGCCTTAACTCTGTTGTACGCAAATCCTTGGGAGTAAGAAAAGAGACTTCCAAAGACTTGTACACAGGACTATCAAGGAACAGTCTCCAGAACTCTTCCAGATTGACCAGGAGAAGGGAGTTATTCTCCTGGTCTAAGTGCAATTGGTAAATCAAACCCTGGTACAAGAGACTGCTGTTAAGTCAGCCAAAGACTGGAGTGTTTCACCAGGAGAAGGAAGCCATTCTCCTGGTGGTATGGAAAAGAAGTTCATTGAACCCTCTTTTTAAAATGTATTTCTTAGTGGTAGGGATAGAGTAGTTGGTTTGGACAGAGGACAGTATATTGGTTTTTGACTTGCATCCAGACGAGCACCTGAGTTATTCTGTGTTGAGGTAGGAAAAACCCCTCTAGAAATATGGAGATGCAAGTTCTTTTCTTTATTTAAATAAAAGTCTATAGCCAAAATGATACCACCTCATCTCATCAGCCTCCTTACTCCAACACGCCACAGCAGTTTCACTATCTCCACCCCGAAGCAGTACAAAAGCCTCCAGTTTCTTGTCGTCCGGGAGGAAATTGAGAATGGGACCGAACTTAAACCAGAGTTTCCGGTGATATCTTGCAGGGATGGTGAGCAGGTTGGCAGCCTTGATAGTGGTTGCCACAGTGGAAATTATTCTTTTGCTGGAAGCATCAAACTGCCTGCCTTCTTTGTCTGGAGGGAATGGAAGGACATTGACGAGGAAGTCAACAACAGAGTCGTCAACAGTTTGTGCTTTGTGGACAAAGGGTGATTTTGTCGTTAACAGTCATCAATGCTTTAGGGGTGATGTGGCTCAAAGATGTGCCTGTTGATGAGGATTTTATATTGTCGACAAGACAGACAAATTGTGTGAGGCAGAAGCAGGTTTGCTAGGCATGGCAGGCTTATCAATGCCATTGTGAGCATGGTTGGAATACCCATTTCCAACAGAAACTCTCCTCATTCTTTCTAGTTGGGGAGCCGCGTAGGACGCAGTGAAGCACAACTCCTCAATGAAGCAGAGTCCGAGGCCACAGTACTTTCATCGAGCCAGCCAAAAGTCTTTTGTGCCTATCTTTTAGAGCCATATTGGAGAAAGCATTGCAAATAGAGCAGACAGCCAGGTATAGACCTGGGTAAAGACACTAAAGGCATTTCTGGTGTCTTCCACATAAGTTTTTTAGGCTACAGGTGGAACAAGTTTTGAAAATAATCTTTTTTGGCCATGGTGAATGGGCGAAAGGGGCACTTCACTGGGCTTGTCCTTGGAGAAACATAGAGTAACTTATGTCCCCTGTAGGGGAGCGCCAAATGAGAAAGCTGAGGTAAGATTCTTGGAGAAAATGTTAAAGCGAGAACCTTGGAGAAGACTTTCAACTATAAACTTGTGGTAAAGAATATGAAGATGGCCTCCATAAATGGAGATAAAAGAGGAACTGCCTATTAGCTCGAGGGTGACTTATCCCAAAACAGCACTAGGAGAACGCTAAAGTGAATAGTCAAAAAGCATTTGAATCTATGAAAGATCCAATACAGAAGTGTTCTCTCTTGCCTGGTCTCAAGGCTTCCTCTTTGGCATTTACCAGTCCTGCCTTGAACCTCACCCCATTTGCAAATATTGTATGGCTCAAGTGCTCAATAGATGCCTTCTGAACTATACGTTTTTCCTTGCACAGTAAAACCGTTTCTCCAAAGTTTAGTTCTACCATATACATGCAGATCATCCTGCAATGCCAAGACACCACGTACCTTCTACAACAAAATGTGCATTATGCACTGGAAAACCAAGAATGTAAAACCATCTAATCTAAAGCCAAGACAGGATTTCCGACAAAAAAAACAACACAAGTATCTAAAGTGGTAGCTTTAGCAAAGCAGTCAAGGTAGAATGTAGGCTGGTAGTGAAGTACAGTTATTCCCAATAGTTACCCCTGGAAAAAAGACTGCAACCTTTGGCTCGTCAGATGCTTTGAACTACAACTCCCATCAGCTATAGCCAGCACAGTCAACGGTGAGGGATCATAGGACCCATCATGGAAATCACCATGGGAGCCACAGGTTGCACATTCCTACCCTCGAGAGTACATCACACTGATATACTGAAATATATTCACTTCTATTATCAAATCACACACACATTATCTATGAGTACTTTGGGTTAAACATACCATAATAAAACACAGAGTATGTATAAAAACATTGAAGGTCTTAAAGACCCTACCCCTTTCTAAACTAACCACATGCCCACTACCTGGTAGTAGGGACAATATATAGAGCTATGGGTTCGGAAGAAAAGGGGAACGCTAGACAACTTAAAAAATCCATTCACAGAGTCATGATAAGAACCCAAAATTCCAACACAGGATTAAGTCACATTAGTTCCTACAGCTCTAGTACATAGTAGGATTTATGATGCAAATGGACCCTATACATTACATATAACAGCTAGAGGGAGATATACAGGGGTTAACACTTTAATAACCAAGCTCAGAGGGCCACCCAAACTTAGGATACAATTAGGCGTACACTACCAGACCCCTATGGTCTCATTACATGTAATAATAATTTAGTGATACGAAAATAACTAACAGCTACAGTAACATCCATATGTAGTAGTTTAATGAAATGATTTCAAACATGCATATAAAATAAGGAGTAAATGCTCAAATTCCAGTCTCTTTGCCTACAATCTCAGAGATTAAAGGGGTACCCAGGAAACATGTTTATGTACAAGTAACAGCCTTTTAAGTCACTTTACAGGATGTTGCACATTAATTTACAATATCCCCATAGGTCATAATGGGACAAACCCTATAGGTAAAAGTGTGGTTATGGGAAAAGGGTAAGTCTGAGTTCTACCCCACAAGTCCAGAAAAGACAACAACCAACTCCAGCGAGCGCAATAGAAGAACAGCTTCAAGAGTTCAGATTTGAGACCCAAAAGCCCCAAGAAGAAAAGAAGCAAAGCAGGATTCAGGCCAATGAAGGAAATGACAAACTGCGGTAGATGAGGACCTGCAGAAACCCATGACCACAAACGCAGGAGTTCCCCGAGTGTAAATTCAAAGAATAATCCACCATCTACAGGCCCAAAGGTATCTACTCACAGTGACATTTTCAGAGAACACGTTTCAGATTGGCAAAACATCCTGACAAGTACAAATCTTTTGTTTAGATCCCTCACACCCAGGTTAGAGTGAACTCAGTATGGTCAAACCAGATCCCGCTGGGTAAAGGGACTAGACAGGGCTGCCCCCTGTCCCCGTTAGTTTTTGCCCTAGATATTGAACCTTTAGCTCAACATATTCATTTACATCCGGGAATTAAGGGCTTTACAGTCGGGAACCAATGCCACAAAGTTGTGTTATACGCAGATGACATCCTTTGCTTTTTAAAAGACACCCGAACCTCACTTCCCCCCCCCATGGATCTTCTTATTCAATTCGGGAGGTCATCGGGATTCACAATAAACATGGCTAAATCAATGGGGCTCAATCTATCTGAAACCCCCGAAGCCTTGGAGGTCTTGAGGAATCTTTCCTCCATTCAATGGACGAACACCTCCATTAAATACCTCGGAATCCATCTAACACCAACCTTTGCAGGTCTGCATAAAGCCAACATCCCTACACTATTAAAAGAAGCCAGAGAATCCCTAGGGAGGTGGTCACTTCAAGAAATATCCTGGCTAGGAAGAATTAACGCTATCAAAATGACTCTACTCCCCCAACTCCTTTACACATTCCAGGCCCTACCCATAATGATCCCGGATCGGGATCTTCTGGGATTGCAGAGGGAAATATGCCGATTTGTTTGGAAGCGTAAAACACCCCGAATCCAATGCAGTCTCTTAACCGAAGCAGCTGGACGGGTGGGCTGGGTCTCCCCGCAATTGTTAGATATTACCGTGCCTCCCAACTAGCCGCCATGTTGAGATGGTCTCATCCGAGTGAACCTCCTAGATGGCAGGATATCGAATATCATTGCGCCAAGATTCCACTAAGTTATCTACCCTTTCTTCCTCGAGAGACACGGAGTTATGAAGGAACTCTCCTACCTTCTACAAAAACCACACTTCGTGCATGGGATAGATTCTGTAAACAAAGGGGTATTGGGTCAGGTCTGAGCCCGATGTCCCCTATACAGCAAAATCCAGCCTTCACTCCGGGGTTGCAATCGAAATCGTTCTGTATGTGGTCGAAAGATAAACCTTTAACTTTAAGGGATCTCTACGAGAACAATTCCCCCCTAACCTTTGATCGTTGTAAAGAAAAGTTTAACCTTCCTGAGACTGAAAGGTTTAGGTATATCCAGCTCCGTCATTGGATAACCAGTCCAGAGGTTAAAAAAGCAGCGACCAGAGCTCCCACGGGGTTGGAACTTGTGATGATGGAAGGCCAACTCACTAAAAGGGTGGCTACATGCTACCGCTTGTTAGAAGAAGAAATGCTGGAACAGAAAATGCCCTACATGTTAGCTTGGGAAAGCGAGCTAGATAGAGAAATTGATCAGGAAACCTGGCACAAGATTTGGAGAAGGGCCCACAAAGTCTCTAGATCTACCACGGTGAGAGAATGTGCGCTTAAAATCTGCTTTCATTGGTATTTTTCGCCCCAGAAACTTCATGCAATTCAGCCTGATTATCCAGATACCTGTTGGCATGGGTGTGGGGCGAAGAGAGACCTAAGCCACCTATGGTGGTACTGTCCCGTCATCCAATCGTTCTGGTTGGAGGTCAGGTCCAAGATCAGAGACATCTGTGGAACGCTCCTTCCCATGGACCCGCTGCTATTGGTTTTAGGAGCTACCCCAGATGATGATTCATACCCACAATCTGGCCATAAGGCGGAACTGATTACTCATCTACTTATGGCAGCCCGGCTCACCAGAGCCAGATTTTGGAAAGACGTCGAAGGACCTCATCTCGCATATTGGTGGGTTAAGATATGGGACCTGTTTGGCTTGGAAAAGTTAACGGCCACGTTGGAAATAAAACTGTCTAAGTTCTCAAGAATCTGGGGACCTTTTCTAGCACACATGGCCGAAAGGGAACATATGTTTTTCCAACCTCGTTTGATCAAATATCTAATGAACCCTTAAAGTCCTGATGCTGTGAACATTGGGGAATTTGTGAAGTGATTGTGAAATCTGCAGGAGCTCACTTGATTCGGTAGCTTAAGGCGAAAGGAAGGACAAGATGGACCAGGAATAATTTTTCTTTTTTTTTTTTTTTTTTTCCTCTTCTCCCTCACTCTTTCCCCTATCGGTATTCTGGTTTAGAACTGTGAAGCTTGAGGTAAATCTGTTGTATCTGAGACCAGTTATTAATGAATTTGTTGCGTTACTGATTTTACATTGATGAAAATGAAATATTGATGAGTTGAGCGTCTGCAATGTTTGGCATTACGCCTCTACATGAATGAATTGGATGATTTGATGATCTTATGTTTGTGATATTTCAATAAAAAAAATCTTTGGTTTACGGTTCGGCAATAGCATTCGGTCTAGCAGGGACATGAACCTCAGACAAACGACAGGTCAGAAAAAGAAGCAGCTCCCTTTGTAGAAAGGTGACCCAAATGCCATAATGAAAGATTTGCAGGCGCAGTTGGAACGCTGTTCACAAATCCAAACTCATCAACCTGCTTCAATCCCACTGCAACTCCGTGGATTGCTGCTCCCTTACCACATTACAGGATGCCTTCACTGCCACGGCAGATGTGCTGCCACCTTATAAATTATGTAACAACGCAGTCGCCCACCTGAGCCCTGGTTTTGCAAAAACTCAAGGATAGTAAACTCCAGTGTAGGCAGATAGAAAGTGACGCCGGAGCTACTCCCCCAATCTAAAAACTTGCTATCGCAACACACTTGTTGGCTACCATAGAGAAGTGTTTAATGCTCAAAGAGCCTACTTTGCTCAAACTGTAGAGGAGGCTATTAACAAACCTAACGCTTTATCTAACCTGGTGCAGTCCCTCTCTACGCCAAAATTAGATCAAGATGCTGACACACCGCCCCAAGAGCTCTGTGACTCCATCTCTACCTTCTTTCTTTCTAAAATAACCACCATCTGAGAAAATATCAAGACCGAGGTTGCAGCAATTGTGGCCGCCTCAGTTTTTGTGAACCCCCCTCTACTGGAGGTTGCTGGTCTTCCTTCCCCCTCTTCTCTAATGCAGAAGTTCTATCTACGATCCAAAAGCTCAAATCTGCATCCCCTACAGATGCCATACCACTCGCTCTTTTACAGGAGACGTCCGCTGATCTGATCAATCACATCACGTCAGCGGTCAATAACTCTTTCGCTACGGGAATGATCCCGGACTCTCTTAAACATGCTTTAGTGATGCCTGTGCTCAAGAAGCATTCTTTGGATCCTGAAGTGATGGCCAATTATCACCCAATTTCACTTCTGCCATTTCTAGTGAAGGTCTTGGAGGCACTGTTTTCCCCACTGCTATCCACTTTTCTAGAATCCACACAGTTCCTTGATTCATTTCAATCTGGCTTTTGGCCTGGTAGAGGTACTGAATCCGTTCTTAATTCGGTGATGGATGACCTTATGTGTCTTGTCGATCAGGGTGGTGTCAGAGCAGTCCTGCTTTTAGATCTGTCGGCTGCGTTCGACACCGTCGATCACTCTCTTCTAATCTCCCGGCTCTCTGAAGCCGGTATCTCTGGCCAGGTTCTCAAATGGTTCATAGCTTTTCTGACTGGTTGTTCTCAGTCCGTCTCTCTTCCTCCTTTTTGCTCTGCCCCTGCCTCTCTCTCTTGTGGTGTCCCTCAGGGCTCGGCACTCTCCCCTATTCTGTTCAATATCTACATAAGATATATACTGTTTCTGATCGAATCTCATGGGTTTCGCTTCTACTCATACGCTGATGATACCCAGATACTGGTCCGTTTGGACCTTACAAAACCGGAAACAGCTAGGAGGCTAAAAAAGTGCCTGGAGGAACTGGGAATTTGGATGACGCTGAACTGGCTCAAGCTAAACGGTACTAAAACCGAAGCTCTGGTTGTGGGTATCTCTACCCCTCATGTGTTCTGGACGGCCGACTTCTGGCCCCCTTCACTAGGCCCTCTCCCTATACCTGTTCTATCTGTCAGGAATTTGGGAGAACATTTCGCGGCCACTCTGACCATGGATGAGCAGGTTAGAGCAGTTTGCAAATCGGGTCACTTTAAATTCAGGGTCCTCCGGAAAGTCCTCCCTTTTATTCCCACGGCTAGTCAGGCATCTGTGGTGGGAGCCCTGGCTCTTAGTGTCCTGGACTACTGTAACTCATTATATCTGGCCCAACCCAGCTATCTTATTGGGAGTCTGCAGCTACTCCAGAATGCTGCTGCCCGTTCTATCATCCGCCCGCCTTTTGGAGCACACATGACTCCCATACTGAGACAACTACATTGGCTCCCTGTTGCCCAGCGGATCCTGCTCAAATCCATGTGTATGGTTCACCGGGCCTTCTATGGAATGGAAGCAGAATATCTGCAAAGAAAATTACTCCCTACCAACCCACCCGTACTCTTCGTTCTCTAACCACCCGGCGGGTGGCTGTGCCTCAGTTTAAGCTGGCCCGTAAGGGTGGCCGTGCCTTCTCAGTTGCTTCTGCAAGAGCGTGGAACCGCCTATTCCTTTGCGTGACATCTCTGACCACCTTACCTTCTGGCGAGGATTATAAACCTTGCTTTTTTAGCTGCACTACGGCATCTTGCCTTACCTCCTCAGTGCCAAGATGCCCTCAGGTGTACGGAACAAGTTACTTACCTGTAACTGTTGTTCTCCAGCATGGGTCTGGCATGGATTCACATGCTCATGAATATTCCCCGTCGTCAGGCTGGGAATCCTCGGTAAAGAAAAAACCAGTATCAGTTTCGTTTCTGATCTGTCTTTCGTAGTAATAACCAATCACTGGTCTCTGCGTCATACTGACCACAGCCAATGACTGCCCTCTACCTAAGCACCGCCTCTGGCAGCCATCTTCAGATTTGGAAGCACGTGAAGTGGCAGTATGACCAAGTGAAGAGCCGCAGAGGGGTAGGCGGGAGGGTTCGCATGTGAATCCATGCCAGACCCATGCTGGAGAACAACAGTTACAGGTAAGTAACTTGTTCCTTCTCCAGCATGGGGTCTGGCATGGATTCACATGCTCATGAATAAAGAATACATAGCAGTACACACATGCACAACCACGGGAGGTGGCAAAGGCTCAACATTAAGCATCACATCAACTCAACATTAAGCATCTTACCTCCTCACCAGGCTCACCTCAGGCGAACAGGTTGCGCAGCACTGCTTGGCCGACCCTGGACTCCTCCCTGGAATCCCGGTCGACGCAGTAGAATTTCGTGAAGGTGTGCGTCGACCTCCACGTAGCAGCCCTGCATATGTCCAGCAGGGGCACACCAGATAGGAACGCCGTGGTAGCTGCGATCGCTCTGGTGGAATGGGCTCTCGGACGGCCAGGCAGCGGTCGGTTTGCCAACCGGTGACAGTACATGATACAGCCGGAGAGCCATCTGGAGATGGAAGCCTTCGAGAGAGCCTTCCCCTGATTGACAGGTCCAAAGTTCACAAAGAGTTGTGACGTCTTCCGAAAACCTTTCGTGCGGTCCACGTAGAACTTCAGCGCTCTAGCTACATCCAGCGAGTGCAAAGTCCTCTCAGCCGGCGACGAAGGCGACGGGAATAACACAGGTAACACCAAGGGTTCGTTGAGATGAAAGTCCGACGGTACCTTGGGCATGAAGGAGGGGTGCGTCCTGAGCACTACCCTCGTGTCGTGGAAAGTCAAGTACGGGGCCTTGCAGGAAAGGGCCTGGATCTCTCCCACTCGTCGTGCGGAGGTGATGGCCACGAGAAAAGCTGTTTTCCACGATAGAAACTTCAACGGGGCCGAGTGCAGAGGCTCGAACGGAGGTCCCATGAGTTTGGTCAGTACCACGTTGAGCTCCCACGCCGGGGCCGGAGCCTTCACCGGTGGGAACGATCTGAACAGTCCCTTCATGAACTCTTTCACCAGACGATGAGACCACAAGGACGTCCGGCCCGTGGTTCTGGTGTATCGGGAGATCGCAGCAAGATGAATCTTGATGGACGCGTGTGCCAGACCAGCTTTGGCCAGCGTCAGCAGGTACGGCAGCACTTGGGGAGCCGTAATCCGTAGAGGGTTAATCTTCTGTGCGTGGCACCAGACAGAGAACCTCTTCCATTTGTGTCCGTAGCATTTAAGAGTCGAGGACGCCCTGGCCTTTGCAAGAACCTCTCTGCAATCGGCCGGTATGTCGTATCCTCCAAACTCTAGCGCTGCAGGAGCCAGGCCTGCAAGTTCAGCGACTTCGGGTCGTGGTGGAGGATGGCGCCTCCTTCCCTGGAGAGTAGATCCGCGTCCGCCGGCAGCTTGATTGGCGGGGACGCCGACAAGTCCAGAAGGTCCGGGAACCATATCTGCCTCGGCCACGCAGGTGCGACGAGGATCATCCTGCACCGTGACCTCTTGAGCTGGTTGACGAGCCGGATTAGCAGAGGCAAGGGAGGGAACGCGTAGAGGAACAGGCCCTCCCAGGGGAACGAGAAAGCATCGCCCATGCTCCTCGTCTGGGGAAACCTGCTGGCGAACCTCCGGCACTTGGTGTTCGTCGCCGTCGCGAACAGGTCGATCTGGGGTGTGCCCCACCGTCGGAAGAGGCGATCCACCAGATCCTGCCGTAGTTCCCACTCGTGGCACGAGCGCAGCTCCCTGCTGAGTGAGTCGGCGATGGTGTTTTTTATCCCTGCCAGATGAAACGGCACCAGAAGAATCCCTTGGGCGACGGCCCAATGCCACAGGTCCTGCGCCTCCTTGGACAGCGCTGGGGACCTGGTTCCGCCCTGTTTCCTGATGTAAAACATGGTGGTGGTGTTGTCGGTGAAGATCCTCACCACCTTGCCCTTGAGGGACGGAAGGAAGGACCTGAGGGCCCAAAACACTGCACGGAGCTCCAGGACGTTGATATGCAGGGACTTCTCCGTCGGGAGCCAGAGTCCCCTTGCGTGCAGATTTTCGGTGTGCGCTCCCCACCCTTCTAGGGAGGCATCCGTGGTCACAGTCACCTGGTGGGCTGGGGTCTGGAAGTCCATGCCCGCCGTCAGATGCGCGCGGGTGCCCCACCACCGTATCGCTCGTCGGAAACTCTCGTCGAGCTTGATCCTTTCCTCGAAGCTGCCCGTCGTCTGGATCCAGCGCGCATCCAGGAACTCTTGCAACGGGCGCATCCGGAGCCTGCACATGGGAATGAGGTAGATGCAGGAAGACATCATCCCGAGGAGGGACTTGATGGACCTCACCTTGGCCGCGTCGGCCACCAACATCCGTTGCACCTTGCCCAAGATGGTCCTGGTCCTCTCCTCCGACGGGGAGGCCAGAAGGGACACTGTGTCGAGCCTCGCTCCCAGAAACAGTGCGACTTGCGCGGGCACCAGGTGGGATTTGGCGTAGTTCACGGAGAATCCCAGGTCCGTGAGGAGTTGGACGGTCCTTGCCGTGTGGACCACGGCGAGCTCCCTCGTCTTGGCGCGGATGAGCCAGTCGTCCAGGTAGGGGTAGACGTGAATCCCCTCGCGGCGCAGCTGCGCCGCCACCGGTGCGAGGCACTTGGTGAAAACCCTGGGTGCCGACCGCAGTCCGAAGGGAAGGGCTTTGAACTGGTAATGACGCCCTTGGACCACGAATCTGAGGAATTTTCGGTGCCCCTTTAGGATGGGAATGTGGAAGTAGGCATCCTCCAAATCCAACGACGATAGGAAGTCTCCTTCCTCCAGCTGACCCAGGACGTGCTGGAGGGTGACCATCCGGAACTTCTGCGCCTTGATGAACTTGTTCAGGCGTCGCAGGTCCAGGATGGGGCGCCATCCTCCCGTCTTCTTCTTCACGAGGAAGTAACGCGAGTAGACTCCGGAGCCCCGAAGCCTCTTTGGGACGAGTTCGATGGCGCCCTTTCTGAGCATCGCCTTTACCTCCAGGAGAAGTTGAGGGACGTGAAGTTCTTTCCTGGCCACGGGGGGGACGCGCGGGCACCTTCTTTGAAACTCGAGCGCGTGGCCCCGGGCCAGGGCGTCCAGCACCCAACGGTCGGTGGAGATGGACTCCCACACGCTGACGAAGCCCGCCAGCCGGCCTCCCACCGGGGTGCTTCGGTGGGGGCCCGACCCCACGGCCGGTTCAATCCTGCTTGGACGCGGCCTTGCCGCCTTGGCCTCCTTGGCGACGACGGCGGGGGCCGCCAGACTTGCCTCGTCCTCTGTAGGCCTCTTGCGACGACGAGCGGGCCGCTTGACGGTAGGAAGCGAAACCGCCGCCGGAACCTTTGGAGGCGCCCTTGCCTCCGCCGCTCCGAAAGGGCGTCCGCCGTTGCTGCAGTACTCCAAGGGCCCGGGCCGTCTCAGTATCCGCCTTGATGGCCTGAAGGGAATCGTCCACTGTCTTCCCAAACAGGTTGTTCCCGTCGAAGGGCATGTCCAGGACCCTGGTCTGGACGTCCTGCCGAAAGTCCGTAGCCTTGAGCCATCCGCGACGTCGAAGGCAAACGCCGTTGCCCATCTGGCGGAACCCAGTGTCGGCGATGTCCGTCGCCACGGTGATGGCGTGGTCCGAGGCCACCTCACCTTCCTGCAGGATCTCAAGGGCCTCCGCCCTCTTGTCATCCGGCAGAAAATCCAGCAGGGGAGCTATCTTGTACCAGAGTTCCCTGTCGTAGCGGGCCACGATAGCCAAGGCGTTGGCCGCTTTAATCGTCGTCGCCGCCGACGAGATGACTCTGCGTCCCATGGCATCCAATTTCTTTCCCTCGCCGTCCGGCGGGGAAGTCGACGTGGAGGCCGCACCCCCCCCCGCTTTCTTCCTGGCTGCCGCGGAGACGACGGAGTCCGGGGTAGGCTGCGCCCGGAGGCATAGGGGGGCCGAGTCCGGGACCCGGTACTTTTTCTCGTACCGGTCTCTTTTCGCTGGCGTCGTGGAAGGGTTCTTGAGGAGGGAAAGGCCCTCATCCCAAATGTCGTCCAACAGAGGCACTGCGAGGACCGTCTTCCTCTTGGTCTCGCGCCGTTGGTAAAGGAAGCCTTCCTTTTTCTTCTCCTCAGGGCAGAGTTGGAAAAGCTCGGATGCCCTGGCGATCATTGAGTGGAACGATCCAATCTCGTCGGGCGGAGAAGCCCTGGTGGGAGGCGACGACGGAAAATCCTCGTCGTATGCCTCGTCGTCCGTACCCGTCGCTGCCGTGTCAGTCCCCGTATCATCCCCTCGGGTGGACGGGGAGGAGGGCTGGACGGGGCGCGACGGTTGAAAAGGAGGCGGTGGATGGATCCTTCTTTTCTTGGTAGGGGGAACACCAGAAGGTCCCGGTTCTGGATCCCCCGACGGGAGAGGTTCCTCCGTCGGTAACGGTAGTCTCGTCCTTATCTCGGAGCATAAGGACTGTATAGCCAACAAAATGGCCGCTGAGTTGTCTTGCGGCGCTGGCAGAGGGGAATCCGACGGGCGAGCAGGGGCCCCGTCGGTATCCTCGACGATGTCGTCGTCGTCACCTGCGTCGGGGCCCATTCCGACGGGCTGGTCTTGTTCCACGCCTAGGCCGTGGCTTAAGACCTCGATCAGTTCCTCTTCTGAGGTTGAGGCCGAATCTACGACGACGCCCTGCCCCCCCTTCTTCCCCACGGAGGGTTTCACGGGGGTCCTATCGATGGGCACGAAAGAAGACTCCCTCCGAGGAGGCAGGGAGATTCTGGGCCCCGAGGCCGCCACCACTGGTGCAGCCTCCACAGGCTGGGCCAGGGCCGCCGCGACCGTTTCGATCGAGGGCTTGGTCGAATGGATCAAGGCCTTCACCACCTTAGGTGCGCTCACCGCCTTGTCCTTGAGGGAGGGGGCACTGCCACGCTCCTCCTCTGCCTTAGAGCTCGACCGGGGTCTCTCCAGGAGCTTCGCCGGGTGCTCGGCCTTCCTCTTACCCGACCCAGAGCGTTGGCTCGTGGTTGATGGTGCCGGGGAGGGTGCGCCCTGCCTGGCGCCCGTAGAGCCCGACCGTTCGGCGCTCCCGGTGCCAGCGGACTCGCGGTGCTTGGCCTTATGTTGGGCCCCCGTCGCCGGGGCGCCCTCAAAGGTCTTAGAAGACCGCTCAGATTTCTTCTTCTTCTCGCCAGACGGGCTCTTACCCTCCAGCCAGCTGGCGAGACGTTGATGGCGGTCCTTCATGGTCCGTTCCGACATGTTGCCGCAAAACGCACAGTCCTTCTCCACGTGCGTCTTGTCCCCATGAAGGCAGTAAAGGCAGAAAGAGTGTTCGTCCTCCTTGAAGACGTTCTGCAGCTGGCATCCAGGGCAGGCCCTGAACAGCTTTCCGGGCGTCGAGCTTCCCTTCTCCTGGGCCATCTCCGAGACCGGGCCTGAGAAGCTTCTGGAGTCCTCCGAAGTGTAGCTCGACGAAATCTTCACCCTTGAGGGGCACAGATGAATCCGACACGGGTCCCCGTTGATCGGATGTAGGATCGGTGGAGCTTGAGGCTCTTTTGACCGAAAGAATCGAAGTTTTTGTGAAAAAGCGCGAAAAAATAGCTCGAGAGCAATAGCACGAGGATCCCAACACATGAACGTGCGGTAAAAATCTGAAGATGGCTGCCAGAGGCGGTGCTTAGGTAGAGGGCAGTCATTGGCTGTGGTCAGTATGACGCAGAGACCAGTGATTGGTTATTACTACGAAAGACAGATCAGAAACGAAACTGATACTGGTTTTTTCTTTACCGAGGATTCCCAGCCTGACGACGGGGAATATTCATGAGCATGTGAATCCATGCCAGACCCCATGCTGGAGAAGTGCGCTTACATAAATGCACTTAGCATAATATAACATAATAAAGAAACAGCAAAGAAAGCATCAAGAAGACGGAGGAACTCAACCAAGCAGATCCAGATAGCTCAATGCGCAAAACAAAGCAGATAGCTAGCAGAACATTGTCCCACGAGAAAAATGGTGGAGGCACAGGCAACCCGAAAAGGCCCAAACGAAGAGGGGGTAGTGGTGTCTCACCACCCTTCTAAAAAACGACACAGAAACTGTCACAGTATAGGCCATCTAACCCATTCAGTGAGGAGGACCAGAGGAAAAGGCAGGACAGCCCAGGTGTCATGCCCGCGCCACTGGCACACGCATTGGCAACCATCATGGACTACTTGGTACTCATTTATCCTCCTAATACTCCTTGAACAACTCCTTTTCACGCCTTGGTCTTTTATTTCCATTTGCTCAACTTTGGTTCTTTCTAATTTTATTCAATTAACTACATTTACCATAATGCACCTGGCTACAGTCCTCAATTCCTGGCTATTCTCATTCATCGTTATTGGGACCACAATCCCCAGAAGCCCTAGCGGCCAGTGATGCTTCAACCTGCTCAGGACCAGAGAGGGAGGAGGCAGATTGTCATCAGGTGTGCTGCCCCAGGTGCTGTCAATTAGCCTGCCTCAGAACAGGGCAGGGCTGTATATAAGCAGCTGCCTGCAGGAGCACAGTGCCTTGCATCTTGAGATCTCCCCGATCCTGTTTGCCTTGACCCGCTTCTTTGTATGCTGTTCCTGTTGCTGCATTATCCTGTTTTGATCCAGTGCCCTTTCCGGGCTCCCTGCCTTACAGCCGATCACGCTCCGCTACCTTCTACCTACAGCCCTTGTCCTTTGGGCTTCCTGCCTTGCAGCCTACTACAGTCCTCTGCAGCCCTCTACAGCCAGCGGCCCTGCTCCTCTGGGCTCACTCCTTGCTGCTCTGCTCTTCTGGGCTCCTTGCCTTGCAGCCTGCCTCACTCCGGCTGCCTACAGTCCTTGTCCTCTGGGCTTCCTGCCCTGCAGCCTGTCTCACTCCAGCTGCCTACAGTCCTTGTCCTCTGGGCTCCCTGCCCTACAGCCTGCAACCCTCTGCTGTCTCCAAGCCCTTGTCCTCCTGGGTTCCCTACCTTGCAGCCTGCACCTCTTCGCTGCCTACAGCCCTTGTCCTCTGGGCTCCTTCCTTGCAGCCTGCTCCCTCCGCTGCCTACAGCCCGTGTCCTCTGGACTCCCTGCCTTGTGGCTTGCTACACTCCTCTGCAGTACAGCCTGTTTTACACTTAGCTGCCTACAGCCCTGCTCCTCTGGGCTCCCTACCTCGCAGCCCTATTCTTTTGGGCTCTCTGTCTGTCGCCTCCTACTAATCTCTCTCTGTCCTGTTCTTCTGGACTCCCTGCCTTGCAGCCTATTAAAGTCCTCCGCAGTCCTCTACAGTTTGCCTGCACCTAGTCCCACTCTTGACTGCAGACCTGCTTCCTACTTTGCAGCCCTTCTGTTTTCCTGACTGCTGCTCCCTTGTTCTCTTCCTTGAGTCCTCTGTACTCCACCTTATGTTATCTACTTCAGTCTAACTGCCTTTCCTTCATTTCCTTCTGCTAGATTGCTCATTGACTTCCTTTTCGCTGGATATATCTGTTCTTGTCTTCTCATGTGTCTTATGTAATCCCTTTGTACAGAGCTTGCCTGTTGGTTTCCGGCAGGCAACCTCTGCCCCTTCCCTTGTCGCGTTTTCAGTGTTACAGACACCCATTGCTGTTGTTCCCAGCCATGAGCATACAGCGTGGGCCTCTGTTATAGCAATCTGTGCAGAAGGCTGGAGTTTCCTAAGGTTCGTGGAACACTCTTTCCCATTTCAGCATACACCCCAAGAGGGAATCCAGTTTGTTTGTACCTTTGTATCTTTTGCCCCTTTTGGCTCACATCTACAGTTTCCTACTCTTCTTTCTTGTTTAACTCCCTGCTGTGTGTGCTTATCTGCTACCTTACTTCGGCACAGCCACCCAAAATCTACCTGGGTACCCTGTGCCACTCTTGACAGAGTGCCATTCCTGACACCAGGACAGATGGCCAGCAACCACAAATTAAAATCAGATTTAAGGGAAAGGACACAGGGCCTAACCAGTAGGATCAGACATGTTTCTTAATAGCAGCAACACACGATTGTGGCAAAAATCCTCAAGCAGAAGATATGTGGACCTAATAAAATCCCAGCAGAGTTAAGGAAGGTTCAAGGTCTCCTTAGATATACCAATTCACTCATGGGCTGGTCAAAGCCAGCCCTCCAATCACACAAAAAGGCAGGCACACAAAGGTTTTGGAGGCCAGTCAATCAGGCTGAAACTAAAATACTTTCAAACACTCTGATCCACCTGCATTGTTTTGTGTATTGGCTTGTTTAGGACAAGGGGCCTGTCCAAGCCACTGGACAGGGTGCAGGGCTGGTCTCATAGGGACCCCCTGTTTTCACAACTGACCTTTTAGGCGGACCACATGGTTGCCAAAACAAAATGGCTGAGAGTAGTACTTAAAAATACATTTGTATTCCAATGGCTACCATAAAGATACATTAGACTACTGATAAAAACAGCTGCACCTGGTGAAGTCAAATCCAAGTTTCAGCTGCCACCAAACTACCCCACAAAACCCTTGTAGAGAGATATAATCACCTTTTGGACAAAATGTGGGCTTAAATAGTACTCTTGGGAGCCGGAAGCACTACCATAGGAGCATATAATAAAACAAAGGCTGCAGTGGTGGTAGGGTGGGGGTCTTCAGTAGCAGCTTCTCTGAACACAAAATTAAGTCGTAGAACCAAAAAAAACAAAGAGTAAAAAAATGTAGAGGCCCCATAATTTGGGACGGCACAACACCTAAAAATTTAATTCTGCCCTAACACAATGCCAGAAGAAATTGAATCCTCTTAAGCTGGTATGCCCTCTCTGGTGTCACAAATACCATTGAGGAACATGGATCCAGCAGCATTTGGGATCATTAAACGTTAAAATGTAGTTTAGATAAATGCTTTACATTCCCAATTTGTATCATTAGAATTTGTATCTTTATATATAAAGCTGAAGGAATGTATGTGTGTGTGTATGTTTGTCCGGCTATACAAATCGACACCATTGAACCCAAGTCTACCAAATTTTGCATGAATTTCTCTTTATGTTTGGATGCAAAAATCTTATGTGCAAAAAAACATTTGTATGTGTGGGTGTATGTTTGTCCGGCTATACAAATCCACACCGTTGAACCCACTGCTACTAGATTTTTCATGGATTCCTCATTTGTCTGGAGCAAGATTGTAGTCTATGCTTGGATGCAAAATAATGTACTCCGTAGACACCCTCATTTACTGATGCTCCCCCCGATTCACTACAGTAGGTACTAGAAGGAGGCAACATTAGCCGGTCAAGTGGCACAGCGAGTAGAGCGCTCTGCAGAGCCTGCTAACAGAGGTTCGAATCCCAGCAGGGCCAAACTCAGCCTTTCATCCTTCCGAGGTCAATAAATGAGCACCACACAACGTGGGTAATAATAAGCTGCTTGTAGCGCTATATAAATGCCAAATTTATTATTATCATCATTATTATTATTATTTGGAAAAGTGTCTGAAGCAAAATGTTCAATATGTTGGTTATTCCTTTAAAAATTATTACTACTGTATACAGTTCGAAACAGTTTATTCATTTTTAAAGGAAATTTAACCAATAAAAAGAATTAAATATTTTTTTTAATCACGTCACTTCAAATATGGGAAATGACAAGGTTACAGTTTACTTAAGTTCATTCATGAGAAGAGAGCACAATGAATCAATCTTTCTTGGACATTTTCTCAAATGTGCTGAAGCCGTTAAGTGACTGAAACATGCCGCACAAAAAACAAACATCACTTGGAAAAGCTCCACTTCTGAAACACAACAATAAACAGCAGGACTTTCCGACCAGAGGACAAGAGCAATTTTCTCCAGGGCAAATGAGATGTCAGAGCAAACGGCAGCAAGGCTTGCTGACATGAAGACAAGAGCAACATCCACCAGGGCACATGAGACACCAGAGCAAACTGAAGCAAGACTTGCCGACAAGAGGACAAGAGCAACATCCTCCAGGGCACATAGGACACCACTCGATTAGGACAAGGGCAACGCCGGGTACCTCAGCTAGTCTCTTATAAAGATAAGACAATATATCCATATCGGTACATTCAAATGCCATATCTCAACAGAAGCAGACTTCTTCATTCTATTTTTTGCTCCTTTACGCTTCACACTTCTGTTGGAGCATGTCTGATAAGTCCTTAAGCACATGAACCAGTGTAAGAACACTAAGCATACCTGTATTCTGTTGTCTCTTTAGAAATAATCATACAGAACTCTATATGGTATTATGTGATGCAAGCTGAAGAGAGATAAAGGTGCCGGGGAGATGGTATCACAATGGGCTGGCGGACTAACCAATTTATCAGATTGTTCGGTAAAGTCTTCCTCCTCATCAGTTGGACACAAATCGGACTCCCGTTCCCTTTCCTCCTCACCTGAGCTTGAATTTAACTTCTTTCTTCTGGCGTGGAGAGCGGGAAGTCTCTTCTTCTGTAGAAGGTAAGGTCGGCCTCGAAAGGAAGCCACCGCGGCTCCGAACACAGGAGGCACGGTGACCCCCTTCCGCGACAGATTAACAACGGAGTGAGGGGAAAAGCCAGAATGGCATAAAAACCCCTCCGGAGTACTGGCAGGAAACCGATAACAGGAATACTCGGGAAAGCACAATCCAACGAATATGCAAGGTGAGTGAGAGAGCACAAGAGGGACGAGCTGAATATTAGAAAGGAGCCGAGAAAGAGACAGCCAGGGAAAGGGAGCGAAATCGGTGAAACCAACCGGGAAGAGAAACACTGGGAAGGCTGGAAGGAGAAAGAGCGCAAGGGAAAGAGCGCAAGGGCCAGGGAGCCCCAAAACAGCATGGGCGGAGCACCGCCAAGGAGAAAACAATAGGGGAGCGAGAGCAACAGAGGGAAATCCGAAAGTTGCAACGCGCCGAGCTGCCTAGCGTGTGGAAGTAAATACGCGTAGGCAGCGGCCGTGTTGAAAAAGACTAGACCGTTAATACTGTCAGGGGGAAAACGTGGCGGCACAAATCAATGGCGGCCCCGCTTCCACCTCTCCCACAGCCGCCAGCGCCCAGCGGTCGTGACAGTATGCCCCCCTCTAGGGCGATACCCCCCGGGCTTGCCGGGATGTAGGTTGTGGAAGCGGTGTAGCAAACGGGGTGCGTTAACATAAGATCAGGGTTCCCAGGAATCCTTGGACGAAGGGAAGCCCTTCCAATGTATAAGATATTCCAGGCGTCCCTTATGGTAACGGGAATCCCTGATGTGGGAGACTTCGTATACTTCAGAGTTAGGGTCGGGCGGAACGTGAAGTCTGGGAACTCTCTGCCTTCTCTCATCAGCCACATAAGAGCAGAGCTGTGAAGAATGAAAAGTCGGATGAACACGGCTGAGTGACTTAGGTAACTTGAGGCGGTAAGCCACTGGGTTGATCTTGGTCAGGATGTCAAAAGGTCCAATATACCGGGGGGACAACTTGGAAGGTCTGACCCATCGGGGTAGAAACTTGGTAGACAGCATAACCTTTGTACCTCTCTCCCACATCGGTACCTGTCTCCGGTGGCGATCTGCTTGGTCTTTGTATTGAATGCTTGCCTCTTTAAGACTCTGTTTGGCCGATAAGTGAGCTTCTCTCAGCTGTGCCAAACTGGATTCAATCGACGGGATAGGAGTTTCCTTCCAGAAAGTGGGTATAATAGATCTGGGATGGTATCCATATGTACAATAAAAAGGACTCATACCTAAAGAAGCATGAATCGCATTGTTGTATGAGAACTCGGCAGTTGGGAGAAGAGAAACCCAATTGTCTTGAGACTGGTTTACGAAACACCTCAGATATTGTTCAAGGGTTCCGTTTAGCCTCTCAGTTTGGCCATTAGTCTGAGGATGGAATCAAGAAGAAAGAGCCCTCTCAATACCCAACAGTTTGCATAAAGCTGACCAAAACTTAGATGTGTACTGGCTGCCACGATCGGATACAATCTTTTGAGGGAGTCCATGCAATCTGAATATGTCTTTAAGAAAGACTTCAGCAGTGAGTGAAGCAGAAGGTATGCCAGACAGTGGGGAGAAATGCGCCAATTTGGAATAGGAATCGACTGTTACCATGATGCACGTACACCCTTGGGATTTAGGTAAGTCGACGATGAAGTCCGTAGAAATGTTAATCCAAGGACCTGGAGGGATCGGGCTGGATTGAAGTAGCCCCAACGATTTCTGGGTGGAATACTTGTTACATAAACAAGTCAAACATGTTTGAATATAAGCCTGAGTGTCTGCCCGCATCTTGGGCCAAAAGAAGGTTCTTTGGAGCAGTTCAAGAGTACCGCGCAGGCCACGATGACCCGCAACCTTTGAGTCGTGACACCACTTAAGAGCTTGTACTTGAAGGTCATGTGTGGGTAGGATTAGTCTTCCTTGGGTGAAATACAGTCCATCCCTTTCCTCGACAGGTAAATTTCTTAGAGTGGGAGCGGGACCTTCTAAAGGAGTATAAGCCCCCCTAACCTCTTCCAGAAAAGACGATACAACCAGGATGATCTTAGTACGGGGAAACATGAGTTCTTTCTGATATGACTGGTGTACTTCGTTTCTTCGAGACAATGCGTCAGCGACTTGGTTTTGAGAGCCTGGAATATACGTGATGGTGAAATGAAACTGAGCAAAGAAGTGTGCCCATCTGGCTTGTCGGGTGTTGTAGCATTCCTGTTGCCTCAAAATCTGCAAATTTTCGTGATCAGTACGTATCTGAAATGGGTACATACTTCCTTGAAGTAAGTGTCTCCATTCCAGACAAGCCAATTTCATAGCCAGTAGCTCTTTCTCGATGACAGAGTAGTTTTGTTGACTGGTTGTCAAGGTTTTGGAAAAATAGGCTATAGGATGTTCCATGCCGTGGTTGATTTGGAGAAGAACGGCACCTACTGCAGCAGCAGAAGCGTCGGTCTCCATAATGAAAGGTTTCAATTTGTCTGGTTGCCGACGAATAGGAGCCGTGCAGAATCTTCCTTTGAGACTGGTAAAGCTGTCTTCAGCTACTTTATTCCAAAGAAAAGGTTTGGAGGATTTCTTAAGTAGAGAAGTGATGGGCAAGATAAGTCTTGAAAACCCCGGGATAAATTTCCGATAAAAGTTTGCCAGACCTAAAAACCTCTGGATGTCCTTTACAGAGGAAGGAGATGGCCATGAGAGAATGGCTTCAACTTTCTCGGGATCCATGGTTATCCCTTCTTCAGAGAGAATAAACCCCAAATAGGGTATGGAAGATTTAGCCAAAGCACATTTCTCTGGTTTGACCAATTGATGATGTGTTCGGAGTCGGTGTAACACCTCCAATACCTGGGAAGAATGCTCCTCCTTCTTCCGGGAAAATATCAAGATGTCATCAAGGTATACTACTGTGTTGATCCCCAATAGATCGGAAAATATGCGATCCATAAACCTCTGGAAAATAGAGGGAGCATTTACCAGTCCAAATGGCATCACTCGGTACTCGAAAAGCCCGTAGGGAGTGCGGAAAGCAGTCTTTCATTCATCACCGGATTTCACCCGAAGCAAGTGGTATGCGTTCCGAAGATCGAGCTTAGTAAACAATACCGATCCCTGAACGGCTTCAAGTATCTCCGAGATTATAGGCATCGGATATCTGTCCTTGATCGTGACTTGATTTAGACCCCTGTAATCAATACAAGGTCTCAACTCCTTTGTGTCTCTCTTAGGTATAAAAAATAAAGAAGCACCTGCTGGGGATCTTGATGGTCGGATCAATCCGTTAGCAAGATTGTCATCCAGGTAGCGCCGGAGAACTGCCTTTTCAGCCAAGGATAGGGGGTACATTCTTCCAAAAGGAACCAAGGCCTGAGGTATGAGGTCTATATTACAATCTTCCGGCCGATGAGGGGGAAGTACCGAAGGTTGTTGTTCCTTAAAAATATCAGCAAATTCCTCGAATATCCTGGGTATATTGTGGATGGGGTTACTCTCAGTAGCACATATAGTCTTTACCTTCTCAAACATCGGTTCCGGCAGACACCTTTCTTTACAAAAAGAAGAGTGAAAGCTCAGCAGGTTGTCTGTCCAATTTATTGTTGGGTTGTGTTTGCGGAGCCAACCAATTCCCAATATCACAAGGAAATGGGCGGCCCTAATGATATCGAACTTCAGGGACTCGGAATGTTGTTGGATAGATACCTGAACTTCCTCGGTGGTGTGGGTTATGGGCCCGGAGCATAAAGGAGTACCATCCACCCCTTCTACCTTCTGGTCTTCCTTCTTTGGTAATCGGAGAAGGCCCACCTTGTCAGCCCACACCGTGTCTAGAAAATTACCGGCAGCTCCACAGTCAAGCAAGGCTTGTGTCTCTATCTGTTGTCCTCTGAACTGGAGCTGGACGGCAACTACCATCAATCGATGGTCTTCGGAGGTTTTGGCAGAGGTCACAGAAAGTGTAGCATAGGAACCAACTGACGCCCCTCGATAGTCTGTTCCACCGACTACCGAGGGCGCTCGTTTCCCGGCCTCCTCGGGGGTACGTCAGGACAGTCCCTCAAAAGGTGTCTTGCCGAACCACAATAGAGACACAGATTGCCTTCTCGCCTTCTCTTCTTTTCTTCCGCTGTCAAAGGAGCTCGGGTGGTACCAATCTGCATTGGTTCATCTCTGGAAGGTGGACGAGTAACAGGTGAGGAGGTCGACGTGTGTGCTTCAAGGGAAGGTTCGGGAGGACGAGTCTTCTTCTTCTCGTTCTTTCTTTCGGTCATGTGATAATCGATCCTGATTATCGCCTTGATGAGATCGGAGAAAGAGTCTGGGCGGGGAATTCTGGCTAGTTCGTCCTTTAAGTCCTCCCGCAAACCCCTCCGGAATATGGTATACTGTGCTTCTTCTTGCCAACCAGCCTCCGCTGCTATTCTTTTGAAAGCGGACAGATAGGAAAGCAGGTCTGAATTTCCATGACGCACGTCAAGGAGGTCTTCGCTGGCTACAAAAGCTGTTTCCGTATGGAGGAAAGTCTGTTTGAGAAGGTCTTTGAAAGCCAAATAATCTTGTAACACTGGGTCAGATCGAGATACCAAAGGAGTGGCCCATGCTAAGGCATTACCCGTCATATGGGTTATCATGAACCCTACCTTGGTATGGTCTGTGGAAAAGGTGCCTCTTCGGAAAGCAAAGTGAATATCACAAGCATCAAGGAATTCCCTTACTTTCCTCTCGGTGCCATCAAATTTGCCTGATACCAAGGGTAGGGGGGGTAGACCGGCAGTAAGCTGTTCTCGAGCAGCAACCCTTAGTTGAAGGGCGGCATTGTCTGCCTTTAAAGTCTGAACCTCCTGACTCAAACCTTGTACTGCTGCGACGAGTTCCTGGAGTTGTTGTGGGGTTGCCATCTCAATACTTGGGCGTTGCAAACTATCACAATGGGCTGGCGGACTAACCAATTTATCAGATTGTTCGGTAAAGTCTTCCTCCTCATCAGTTGGACACAAATCGGACTCCCGTTCCCGTTCAAGTCTTCCTCCTCACCTGAGCTTGAATTTAACTTCTTTCTTCTGGCGTGGAGAGCGGGAAGTCTCTTCTTCTGCAGAAGGTAAGGTCGGCCTCGAAAGGAAGCCACCGCGGCTTCGAACACAGGAGGCACGGTGACCCCCTTCCGCGACAGATTAACAACGGAGTGAGGGGAAAAGCCAGAATGGCATAAAAACCCCTCCGGAGTACTGGCAGGAAACCGATAACAGGAATACTCGGGAAAGCACAATCCAACGAATATGCAAGGTGAGTGAGAGAGCACAAGAGGGACGAGCTGAATATTAGAAAGGAGCCGAGAAAGAGACAGCCAGGGAAAGGGAGCGAAATCACTCTTCATCTGGGGCAAAGCATTGTTCTCTTTAGTTCTAAAGAAATAATAAAACAAATAATGCGATTTAACCAAAAAAAAAAAATTGTATCATGTGTTGGTTTGTCGATTGGACTCCACATTTTAAGAGAGAATAGAAGTGTTAACTGCATTAGACAGTTTTAGACCATGATCTTGAGAACGGGTGGTAACAAGTTTAGGGAGGTAGTAACTGTGCTGAAAAACAATAGAGATCCCCATGATACTATGCAGATCATAACAGAAAGTGCCAACCTTGTGATAGGTTTTTCATCGAGTGAATTGAGTCTGCCTGTCATCTTGGAAAAAATATCTGGAAAATGTATATTTTAATCGCCCTAGTGGATATATATGGTGACATTATCCCATGTCTTCTCATTAAATGGAGCCAATATATATTTTCCAGATATTTTTTCCAAGATGTCAGGCAGACTCAATGCAGAAAAATAGGATGGTTATCCTACAAACTAGCAACACCATGAACTTCGCTCGATTAAAACCTATCACAAGGTTAACACTTTCTGGGTCATGCCTCTCAACGACTCTTTTTAATATCTACATCTTCCCTTCCTGACGACCTGGGTGTGCAATATGACAACTATGCTGATGACACCCAGGTGTCCTTGAAGCTTTCAGGTATCTACACGCAAGACATGGCAGCCATCAACATGGTCTATGATGATAGTGGCCGCAGAGATGCAGTCTTGGATATAGGCCCTCTTCTTCGAGCAGATTGAGAGTCTGTATTGCCTTTTGATCAGGCAGCAGGCCAGTTTGCCAGAGGATGTGCTCAAAGCCTGCCACTTCGCTCAGCTGCTCTGCACTTGTGTTTCAGAGTGGCCAGGTTGGAGTCATACCAGGAGCTGCACTTGGAGGCAGGTGTCATGGTGTCTGGCAAGGATGTCAAAATCTGCAAGGAACTCGCCAACACTGCTGCAGCCTCCAATTCTCCTCTGCCTTCTCTAGCCCTCTGCACTTCTCTGGCCCCTCACTTCATTTCCAAAACCCAGGACATTTTGTCCTTACTCTCTTCTACTCCTCACCCTCTCCCTCACCCACTTGCAGGCCTCCCTTGGCCCCCCTCCCTCCTTCCCCTCCTGCTCTCCTCTTTTTCTCCCATAACACCTGATGAAGTTTCTCAACAAGTCTGCTCTATGAAAGTCTCATCCTAACAGGCGCTCTCCGGCTACTCCAGAACAATCAAGGACAGCATTGCCTCCCTTGCTCCAGCCTTGGCCGATTTCTGCAATCACTCCTTTGCCACTGGATCCTTCCCCTCACTCCTCAAGCAATCCCGTGTGCACCCTCCCCTCAAAAAGCCTTCTGATGACCGTGCCTGTCTGGCAAACTACCACCCTATCTCCATTACCCCCTTTCTGGGCAAACTCTGGAAGAAGCTATCCATCTCCCAGCTTATCTACCACACTGAATCTGTTGGTTGTCTCCACAACCACCAGTCTGGCTTCAAGGCTGCCAGAGGCACGGAAACAGCTGTCCTGAATACCCGTGACGACCTGCTCTGTAATCTCGATTCCATTTCTCCTTCCGTTCTCATCCTTCTTGAACTTTCCTCTGCCTTTGATATGGTCAATCATGCAACCTTGATAAATGAGCTCTGTGATACCCCTGGCATCAGGGACCTGGCTCTGGACTGGTTGACCCCATCCTCTCGGACCGACTTTGCCAGGTTCAAATGGGCCCCTTTCTCTCCACCATCTCACTCTCCACCTGCCGTGTCCCTCAGGGCTCTGTCCTCTCGCTTTGGCTTTTCAACATCTACCTGGCCCCTCTAGTCCATTTGATCTCCACTTTCTCTCCTAACTTCCAGTGTTATGCAGATGGCACGCAGCTCTCCTTCAAGATTCCTTCCTCTGTCTCCTCCTCTTCTTCTCTCATTCCTGGCTGCCTGTTTGTTATTCAGGCATGGTGCACTGTTAACAATCTCTGCCTTAATGCCACTAAGACACAGATCCTTTTCACTGGGGCCCCTGCTCCCTCTTTCCCTTTCACAGTCTGGTCACCCTCCATGGGCCCCCTCCCCTCACCCTCATGTGAGGCAAAAAACCTTGGTGTCATCTTCGACTCCTCTCTCTCCTTCTCTCCTCACATCACGGACCTTGCCAAGAAGGCCCACTTTGAGCTGCACCTCCTCAGAGGCATTCTCCCCTTCCTCACCTTCCCCCAGAAACTCAATGTCTCCAGAGCTCTGGTCCTCTCCAGGTTGGTCTACTGCAACAGCATCTTCCTAAATCTGCCTACCTCCTCCATTTGCCCCCTTCAACGGACCCAGAACAGGACTGCAAGACTTATCCTTGGCCTCAAGACCAGGGATCTCTCCAGCCTTAAAATCTCTCCACTGGCTCCTAGTTGCTGAGAGGATCAAGTTCAAGACCCACTGCATCATCCACAAGGCTTTCTGGGGCCTACGACCCTTCTGCATCCAACTCTCTCCCAAAATACCTCCCTGCTAGAGCCCTTCGGTCATCTAGCCCTAACTCTCTGCAGATCAGATGCTTTTCCAAGCAGAGTGTGGGTAGATCTCTCTCCCCTGCAGGTGCCTCCCTCTGGAATGGCCTCCCTGTCCCTCTTAGACTTCAGCCAAATCTCTTTAAGTTCCGAAAGCTTCTCAAGACTATCCTTTTCTCTTCTTCCTTTCCTCTCCCCTTCCCCTGCTAATGTCCCTGTATGCCGCTTGACTGGCTGCCTGGTTCCTTCAGAGGCTTACAGGGCACCAGGTCACCCAAATCCAGTCAACCCCTGCACTTGGTTTCCCCTGAAAACCCCCACCCACCCAACCTGCACTTGCCCTTCCGGGACCCTCCCCCTGCACTAGCCTGGCTGGGCCTACACCCTTGTAGCCCTTCCAGCCGCTTAACTCGCACTTACCTCGTGGACCTTCCTTCCCCTGCACTCTCTGCTTTCCCCTGGCTTTGTCCACTGCGCCTCCTCTTTTCTCACGGGCCCTTCTGCCCCGACCGGCACTCCCCCTCCCCTGCACTTCTCTTTACTGCACTTGCACGATCTGAATTCACAGGGCCTAATGGGTTGCTTTTTGTTTTGTCCTCCCTGTTCCCCCACCCTCTTGTCTTGTTGCGCCTTGAAACACATTGGGCCTCATTACACGGTGGGCGGTAAGGGTTAGCGCTACCGGTATTTTACCGGTACCGGTAAACCCTTACCGCCTTACTACGAGGTCCCTTTGTGGGTTGGGGAATTTAACGCCTGCTTTTTGCTGGCGGTAAAAACCAACCCGCAAAGAGACCAGGGGGCTAATTACGGTACCGCAATTTGCGGTACCGTAATTAGCGCCTTCCCCATTCCCATAGAGCCCTATGGGGCAAAAATGGGAATGGGGAAGGGGGAATTACCGCCCCGCCAACCTTTGAATAGGGCGGTAATTCCCCTTTCCACCAAGGCGGTGCCTGTATTTTACCGGCATGAACCATGGCGCTAATAGCGCCATGGTTCACCGCCATCCGTGTAATAAGGCCCATTGTGTATAGGGGCCATATAAATACCCAATGAATAAATAAATAGATCGGCAGTACAAATTTCCATGCCACAGTAACAAATAGTTACACTGGCTGCACCAAAATGCCAGTCTAGCCACGTAATTAAATATATCATGCTTACTTATCATAGAGTTCGAGTAAAAATGCCATGTCACAATACGAAATAGCTAAACTGGCTGCACCCAAATGCCCCTAATCTATATTAATAAAAGTCAAAATATGTGGGTTTGTGGCTTGGCGAAACATTGCCCCTTATATAATTCCACACTGTTACAACAATCTGCACCATATTTTGCATAGTTGGCTTTTAGGACCTAGGTCCCTCTGGACATTACTGGCTACATTGCATTTTGACACCCCCCCTATCCCCAGATTTCAACAAAAGTAAAAACTGTTGTGCGTTTGTGGCTCAGCGAAGCATTGTTCCTCACAGTTCTACAACCGTTTCATCAACTTGTACCAAATTTAGCATAGTTACCTGTTAGGACCCTCTAGGCATTACTAGCTGCATGACATTTGGACAACCCACCCCTTTCCCCGGATTTCAGCAAAAATCAACATTTGTTTGTGGATTTGTGGCTTGGCGAAGTGTTGTTCCTTATACAATTCCAAACCATTTCACCAATCTGCACCAATGTTTGCATAGTTACCGGATCCTCCAGACATTACTGGCTACATGACATTTGGACACCCCACCCCTTTTCCTGGATTTCAGCACCTTCATACATGAGATGGTTGGCTGAAATCAGCAGAACATCAATATGGTCGTAGAAGACCTGTCTCGACATGAGGAACAAAACTCAAGGGCCCTCATTACAACCCCGGCGCTAAACCATGGCGCTATTAGCACCATGGTTGGTGCCGGTGTTGTAACGAGTCCGCCATGGTGGAATGGGGAAATACCGCCCCATTCCAAGGTTGGCGGGCCGGTATTTCCCCATTTCACCATGGCCCTTCCCCATTCCGATTTTCGCTCCATAGGGCTCAATGGTACTGAGGAAGGCGCTAAGTACGGTACCGCAAATTGCGGTACCGTAATTAGCACCGAGGTCCCTTTGCAGCACTCTACTTTAACGGCTGGTAAAACCAGCCGTTAAGGTCGGGTCCCGCAAAGGGACCTCGTATTCAGGCGTTAAGGGTTTAACGGCGCCGACACCTTTTACGGCGCCGTTACACCTTTAACGCCAGGGTCGTAATGACCCCCAAGGTCCCTATGGGACCATGAAAAACACGTTTCAAGGCCCTGGGATGCACAGTTTGCGATATTTGCAATGCAACTAACTGCACCATGCCGGGGTGAGGCGACAGGTGGGGAGAGAGGACAGAAGTTCCCAGTAGGCAGCAGCACACCAACTCTCGCCTGCGCCCAACGTCTCCTCCCGGGTGTGTCAGCCAACCACACGTGCCTATTCTCAATGCAGTTTACTCTTCAGGATGCAAAGCACATCAAGCAAAGAGCAAATCGTAACAGCGACCTACAGGATCGTTGATTTTCAAGAATTGATGAGACTGTTATCATGTCTGTCTACAGAACCTGTTCGGAGAACGGGTACTTTTTGCTAGTATTTCCCTAAAACTAAAGCTTAATTGTAATGGCGTTGAACAAGATTTGACACTTAAATTGCTATTATTTTGGGTTAGAATTTGCTCATCCCCACTTTTAATCAAATTTCGGGATAGTCTCATGGATGTTCTGAACCAGCAGGGTGGTCCATCATTGCCTGATGTGTGTAGACACATAAAATTCATTTTGGAATTTTGCACAAATTGAATGCAACAGATCTATGTTCAAATCCTACTACAATTAACAGGAATTTAAAATATTTGATTCAATCTTTATTTAGGGAGTTGACCCAAGTACAGTTCAGTCTAGACCGTCAGCGATCTGAGCTCTTAGGTCAATAAAGAGCCAACCTGGGTTTGAGCCTTACTTGGATATTATAAAAACGCAATCTGCGAGATCACTAAATATACGGCTTAGGCTACGTATATTACATATAGAATGCGTAAAGAATCAGTGGAATTCGACCTCTAATATTTCCTGTTTGTATTGTAATGGTGTGGCTGAGTCATTTTTATCACTTTTTATTTTTCTGTCTTCTGTACAAGGATCTGCGAGGTGCTTATCTGATCCCTTTATTGAAATTTTTTTCTGTATCAGCGCTAGTGATGCTTTGTATTTATGCTCTCAGCCTCAGCACCTCCTGAAAGGGAGATACTCCCTCCTCTGCGCGTCTGCGTTTGCTGGCATTTCTTGCTCTCTGGAAGATTCTCTCTCCCTTGTGGGCATCCGGTTGCATTTAGATTCCTCCCTGGAATGGAATGGAAGATTCCAATGGACCTGGTCTTCATCAAGAGGTGGCAACAAATACAGGTCAGAAACCAAGCCATCCACTTTAAAGGGACCCTGTACATGATTGCCATGTTCAATTCCCATATAACGAACAAACATTGGGGAGTTTGAAGTGAAGGAAGGTGAGATGGAATCCTTACTTGGGCATTTCTTGTCCCTGGGGGGAGGGAGGTCACCTCCAGTGGGATACCGTTTGCCCTGACCCTTAGGGTTTAGCATAGTGTGGGCTCACCTCCTAGTCCCAAAAGGGTTGGCTCCCTCCCTGAGGAAAAGAGACACATTTCTTGGATTCCTCACAGCACTCATACACCATACACTCGCTCATTCATAAACGCACCAAAAATCATACACGCACTCATTCACTCATGCATACATTGAAGTTAACCTTACATTCAGCCCTGTTCCGAACTCTGCTGCTCTCAGAAGATGCCTCGCACAAAAGCCCACAGGCTCCCATGCAGCACATAAAGGAACCAGGAAGCAGAGTGCTTCTTGGTTCCTGCATGTTAATGCATGAGCTGGAGTGCTCCAAAGCCAGCACCCCAGGCTATTCTGAATGTGCAGTGAGTCTCAAGAGTGTCCCCTATGTACATTCAGAGGTGCAGTTCTCCAGTCTGCATCCCCAATGTACCATACAAGGCTGGGGAAGAAAGATGTCCCCAGCCTTGCATGATCCATTGGACTAGCACTGTGGGGAACAGAAACTGACAGTTTAAGCAAGTCCAGGAGCACTCCCTCAGCTGCATAAGCAGCTGAGGGAGCGCTCAGTGTTTACACTGGGCTGCCATGGCTCATCTATAATGGGCGACAGTACTGGTTAGTCAGCGATATGTCGCCCATTATGCACGATCTGCCCGTGTCAGCGGCCATTTCTTGCAAAGGCTGGTTAGCGTTGCACATTCTGCCTCGCAGACACCTAAGTACAGCAGCTCCTTCCTCACTGCCCCTCTATCACCGTGTTTGATCTCTGCCTTAGTTGCCACAGTAGGTTCGGCATAGGATGCAGGAGAGGTTAGGTCTGGGTCCCCATCCGGACAGTGTGTAGCATTGGTGTGCTGTTCTTTCTAACTGTGCACTCGTTGCTGTCTTCGTCTGGCCAGTTAGCTCTAGGGAAGACTGAAAGAATCTGGATAGAATATGGTTCATACGGCACAAAGTCGCTCTACAAAAATACATGCTGACACAAAGCACGGGGGGCAGGAATTAGAGCCCTCTTAACTGGCACCACCCTCCTCAGGAATAGGACTGGCTTTACAGTACATAGTCGCGGTTAGCAAGCCATTCGGGTACAATTTACCTACCTACAATTACATTCCAGAGGAAGAAAGCTCAACATTGCACATCAAGAGCCTTGAGGACAAATCTATTGTGAAAGGATTGAGGGATTACCATTCCCCACACTCCCCAGTATTGTCAATTTGGAAAGGATTCACAAGCAACAGACACATTTTCTGCATTTACTAAAAATAATTCCAAACATACAGCTTCTAACAAAAAACCTGTTTACTAATAACGCCAACCCTCCTGAGGAACCAGACAATCTCATTTGGAGAAACACGTGTCGAGGGTAATTTGCACAGTTTTCAAGAACTGAGGTTAATTTGCACAGTTTTGAAGGATTCATACTTGATTATAATACACATGTGGATCAACATGTAATTGTCTTTTTGCTTTCGAATTTCAACCTTATAAAAACTATTTTCATACCACAAAGAAGTCCAGCTGAAGGGCGCAGATATACTTAAGGTGTTTCATAACAATCATAGGACTGGCTTTAGATTTTGGCTCTAGATTTCTAGACCTCTGTTGGGGTGAGGCCTCCCACCCCAACATCAGAGGAGTTCCCATAAAGGCCAGAGTACTACTGGTGTTGTCACAAACCATTGAGAAGAGACTGTACTGACACTGTTTTTACTTTGATCTAGAAAAGGAGTTTTTCGTTTTAAATAAAACCTGTATTAACTTGACATCGGGCCTCATTCCGACTTTGGAGGTAACCACGCCGCTATTTGCAGCATGGGTGCCTCCAAAATAGTTCAGACTCCGCCCTGGTGAATGGAGTAATTACCAGTCCATTCCAAGGTTTGGTGGGACTGGTAATTCCCCATTCACCAGGGCCCTTCCCCATTCCCATTGAGCCCCCATAGGGCTCAATGGGAATGGGGAAGGCGCAAATAACGGTACCATAAATTACGGTACCGTTATTAGCACTAAAGTCCCTTTGCGGGTCCCGTCCTTAACGCCTGCTAAAAGCTAAAAGCAGGTGTTAAGGAAGGACCCGCAAAGGAAACTCATAGTAGGGCGGTAAGGGTCTAATGGCACCGGTCTCGTTACCGGTGACCGTTAACCCTTACCGCCCTACTCGGAATGAGGCCCATTGTGGTTGGCCTCTTTGTTGATCCAATTCGGCCCTACGATAGGGTCTATAAAGAGAATCCTTCTGATGTGGGATGCTTTTCTGCACTTTGCACATAATCGAGGGGAGCAGTGAGATGAGTTACTTACAAGTGTGAGGAATCTGGAGAATTCATCCCTTCTTCCCTAGGACACACCACCCCCGTTTAGGCTAGACGTGAGCCCTCTACGCAAAACCCTCTCTAGGGGTTGGACAAGCGGGACCTCACTAGGAGGGACTCTGCTTTAGGGAACAAGAACTTCCATTCCCTTGGGGAACTCCCTACACCCGGTATACTCTCTGCCTATATGGCACTAAGAAAAGAGGACATCCATGTGTTTGACGAAAGGTAATGCTAAACTTTCCTCCTGCTTGATATCTTGTAATGAACAACATGCCCCTTCTCATTACAGGAACAAGAATAAAGGGCCAACGTCGCTTCAATGGAGGAGGAGATTACTAATGCCAAAGCGATTCACTGACGTCAGACCGCCAGCAAGGGTAGGAGCCATGTAGACCAGAGAAGCCTACTGCAGAACAGAAGGAGGCAGACTCACGACGGAGACGCCACACTTCAGGGGTGGAGATGTCAAGGCTGCGTGGAAAACACAAGACCTGGAAGCGGCACCATGTACAGGGCCCGGTCGGGCTAGAACCCACAAACCGACGCCTAGTCTAGGGACGAACGGAGGACTGGTTCCTCCACTTTTTGCACATGAACCAGTTAAAAGCGAGAGAGCAGAGTGAACGGCAGAATCCGAAAACCACCAACATGCAGCGGAGAGAAGCAGCAAGCTGCAGATAAAGTTGCAGGCGCTTGACAGACGGACCCTCCCTGGAGCAAGCACCGCAGCATAGCACATACATGGATAGCCCAGGTCAGAGGGAGGGAAAGAACCAAGAGAACAAGCAGGGAAGAAGGAAGGACTACCCTAACTCCATCCAAGGGTCACAGGGACCTGAGAAGTCTGAGAGAGCAAGATGAGTTAAATGGTTGCGGGAGCCCGAGAAACCCGAGCAGCATAAACACACAGATGGGCCACAGGGACCCTAGTGAACTAAGTAATATATTCAGTCTGGGGAACTCAGACGACCCACGGGGGCAAAATAAGCAGAGCGAGAAAATACCTCACAAGAGCATAAGAGCACCCAGAGGTTGGTCGAAGTGTGAAGAGATTGACCAAGTTGGTGGAAGGGAATCCAGGAAATATCCCTCCATATAAAGATGATTGGACATTTTGTTTTATCAGGAACTTGAGACTACTTTGAACTTTGGGAATCTTTGAGGAACTTTTGATAGACTGTGTCAAGGTGCAGAAGTAAGAGTCTGACAGTGGGGGCATATTTGTTGGGAAATATTTCTTTGGATTTGTATGGGTCCTCGATCCCTGTGTACTGCTCTTGCGTGGCTTGCCCAACTTCATATGAGTCCCAGACCCTGATGTGTTGCTCTTGCGGTGCATCCCCGACTTTGTATTGGTCCCACACCCCACTCTCAGGTTTGTCTGTTGCAACCAATATTGGATAACTAACCTGACGGGCACTGCTTTTCACGTGACTGTCTCTTAGTTTTTCCCCAAGTCCTCGTATGAGGAAGGTGGGGTTCTACTGCCTTCCCCAACTGCCTCCTTTGTTCTCTTTTCTCTCCACCACCCGCTATGGTAACTCAAGTACCTTTTTGTGGCATTACCGGCTTGCTCAGGTAGCTTCTTTGAACTTTTTCTTCCTGCAGCTGGCTTCTGCACATCTTCCAGTGGTCTCTGCCATGTCCTCGGATTGTTCTCAGGTCTGGTCCCTCTCGTTGTGTACTTCTTAGCACGACTGCGAGGTCTGACTCCCGGTGTCCCCCGAGGTTCCGATACTCTCCAGCCTGGACACCGGGGAACACATTGTGTGTTCGACAAGGCTCTGTCAGCCTTACTTTTTCTCCTCAGCGAGCCTATGGATGGCTCTCGCTTCCTCCAGGGAGGATCTGACAAGGTATACAGTCACTCTTCCCTTTTTATCAGACTCTAGTTGATTGTACTGCATATGTTGGTTACGCTGTAGGCTTTTGCCTCCTTCTTCTTGTCAGTGGTTGTATGAACTCTGTCTGCGCAAACCTCACTCTTCCTCATCCCAGTACGACCTGTATGGATGGGTTCTTCTGCCCTACTGAGATGCACAGATGTGTGGGGGACTACAGTGGACTGATTGGGGTGAAACGAAAGAGGGGACAGAAATGGAGGGGTGTATACTGCGTTCTCCCAAGATAATTGTCACTGGTCGCGTGGAGAGCTTCCCTCCCCTTGAGATCCACCCGCTGAGTGTCACCCCGAGGGGGATTATCGGGTAGCGACCTCAACTCCCTGGCTTCATGGGAAGGGGCCTCCCCCATGGGAGCAGTGACAATACCCTGGGATTCGTCACAACTGACAAAAACAGTTTTCTTTGAGAGGAACGTTTGTTAATTTCTCATTTCTAATATTGGATCAAGGCCCAGGATGAATTCCTGGAAAAGACTCAGCAAACTTTGTGAAGATCGAAGAGTGCAGCGCACTCCTTATATATCTTTTATGTTTTGCTAGTGGCGGGCCCAGTTTAGTAGATAGGTTTGGTCCGAGGACTAGTTCCTCCAGATGGTGCCCCTTCCCTGCCCCTAGTACAGTGAGGGAAGGATGTCTCTCCCGCTGGCTTCATCCCTATGCAAAGGGTCTGTGAATTGTCACCAAATCCAACACTGATCAGCAGAGTGTGGTTGTTTTCCACAGTTTTATAGGTACATTCTAACAGTGGATTGGTGGCCTCCAAGCCTCCTGCCAGAAGCCAATGGGAACGTCACCAAATGGCAACTTCTCCATCTTTTTCCACATTCAAAGTAAATGGCAAATAACTAAGATTTAAAACTGCAGTCTAGGTAGTACACCACAAGTACATGATAAGGAGAACGTAACTGTGAGCTGTAGCAGAGTAAGAAATGCAAGGCAGAAGGACAGAAGGTGTGGGTCAGTGGCAGTGTAATGAGCAATGCGATGTATATTGCTGCATCGAGCCTAAAGCATCAGCACCACCCACCAGCAGAAGCAGTGAAAAGCAGCATGACCCGCACTACTCCTTTAAGTATTTGTTTTGTAAAGGATCACACATGTGTAAGAGCACATAAAAGGAGGAATGGGCAGCTGCATGGCGTTCTATCTGGAGGCTGTGCATTTGTTGTGTGTCAGTCAGACGCCTGTTTGGCAGCACCAGTGTCTCCATTGTGCATACTCTGCTTACTACATTTGCTGGCTGATCCCTAGGTGTCAGGCTATTGACTCTCCAATACGACGCAGGAACTGATATTAGTCGGCACAGACCCTTTTAATCCCCCCAACACTCCCTCAGGAGATAACGAGGTTCAGCAGGAAGGCAAGTGGGACCAGAACATGTAGGCAGGACAGAAGAAGGCGTCTTCCCTCAAGCATGTGGCACAGAAACAGGAAAGGCCGGGATGGATATTTGTACAGTGGAACACCAGTGAGGCTGGGAGATATGTGAAGGGTAATCATTACCTAGACCCCTCCCCAGGGCCCAGGCTCTCCTCTGAAATGGTGAATGGTCTGGCAATGTGGCTACCACTGGCAAAGGAACTGCGATAAGCTGGCAGAATTCGATGGATGACGTTAGGATTCGGTCTTAGATATCTATAGGAATGAGTCATGAAGACATGTACAGGAGGATGATGATTTTCGCTGGGATCGTGGCAGTCGACAAGACACCAATGACGGTGGGGCCCATGCATGGGCACAGAGCCAGCGTTTGTAGACAGCAGTTTACAGGGATGGGGAACATCTTCTGATGGAACCTAGGCATGTGTTGAAAATAATGAGCATTTAGGCTTGTGGAGTCAGTGATCTGCGCTAGAACCTGAGCAGATTCCTAAAATGAGCAGGTGCAATTGCTCCTTAATTCTACTGGAACAATGATTAGATTTCTTCCCCATTGTGTGAAAGAATGCGGGGAAGCTGTGGGGGCATTGTAGAAGGCTTAAAGTTGCTAGGACAGGATGCAGGTTCCTCAAGTATACTGTGACTGTTCCGTGACTGTTTTGTAGATACAGATCCCTCTCCTAGCCTCTCCTTCCTTGTAGATCCTCCAATTGCCTAGATGCTAGTACAAAGTATTATGTTTAGGCAATGTTTATTGAGTAGTAATTACAATTTTAAGAGGTGTGCGTTTTTTAAAATTTAGATTTGGGGTCTATGAACTCACTTGTATGTGCAATTAGGTCAATTTCTGTGCTATCAAAATTAGGTTTCAGTAAGGTGACCGAGGCACCACTGGTCTTGCGAGCCGTTTGATGTTTTTAATTTGCTACTATTTCTTACATTATGCTGGAGTGTCCCTTTTTAAATGGGACAGGACTAGGGGTGTACCGAAATTCAGCTTCGAGTAAGTATTCGGCTCAATTCCAGCTGAAAATTATGTATTCGGTTTTGGCAGAATACCTAATGAATTGCTTACTCAAAGCCGAAGTTACACCCCTACTATTCACAGGTGCATTTGGAATACTAGTCTTTCTTGGTTCGGTTTACAATACATTTTAAAACAAATATAAACAACTTTGCAGCAGGATTTCTGAGTGGGACACAGCAAGTGCTCCCCACCCCATGTCGGGACATTAGCATGTACATAGAGGAAATGGGATGGGAAGTCCCCGCTCACCCCAAGGGGTGCAGGCTACTTTTGCATCATCAAATGGCAGCAATTAAAAGGACACCCAAAGAACAATGGATTTGCAAATGGAGGCACTGTGTGCCTCTGGGGCCAGCTGTGCCATAGTACTCTAGACCTCTGCAGGGAAAAGCAAGTTCACTTGGTGAGATAGCCAGCCAGCAGAGAACATGGCTGCAGGAGGGTCCGGGGTGCAGAGGCGCCGGGATAACGCACAGCCATCCACCTTCCCCAAGCTTGGATGAGGACTGGGGGGTGGGGTTTCAGGGGAACACGAGAACACAGAGCCGTCAGCCTCGTCCAAGCTCTAAACGGGAACTGGGCTGTAGAGGAGCCGCGTCTAAGTTTGGAACTGTAGCAGGGGGTGCAGATCAAACAGAACTGGAGTATTCCTCCTCACACATTCGCAAAGCTCGCTTACTGGCATGCACTAATCTAACTGGAGGGAGGTGTTTATTTAAAGATAACGAAGATGTTGACACTGCCAAGGAGAGCAGTAAATGGACTTGTTTGCTTTATGTGCAGTGTACCCCGCTAAGGGAAATGGGGTGGGGGTGGTTAAAAGCATTGCATACATAAAACATCCAGATGTGGGAACGTACATCCATGTATTATATTACTCCATATAAGGGGCAGTTTGGGGCCGGGAGCTTGTCGGCCGGGGCCGCTGCTTCCCATCTAAGGACAAAAGGCAAAGTTTGTCCTAATGATGGCTGGTCTTTTTCTGAAGTTCTAGGAGCGCTTCAACGCCACACTGAGTCCACCCCTTCCTGGCGATAGAAGGGGTGGGCTGCATTTACTTCATGGGGGGTCCGAGGATGCTTCCACTGCGTGGGGCTGGGTCCTCTTGGGAAGACCTTCATGTTTGGCCGTATGAGTCACACACAGCGATACATATATGCACAGTAGACTGTGTATACGTACAGCCCTGCACACACTCGACACACATGCCTATTAACACATTTGCAATCTCACACATTTACAAACACACATAAGCGCCACACAAGCAGTGCACTCACACACACACACACACACATGCTGCACACCAACACACAAGTGCATACAGTAAATACACACATATGCAGTTCAGAAACTGCACACACACATATTAGAGTTTCTCTATCACAATATGCAGTACACTTACAAATGCAGCACACACACACATTCAGTACAATACACGCACATATGCAGTACTGACACATGCAGTTCACAAGCAAACAGGGATTAAGGAAGAGGCAAATGCAGTGACTGACACACGCTTCATCGGTCGAATGGCAGAGAAGGAGACTGGCAGTGCGGGCAGAGGCATCTTCAGGGAACAGGGGAGGTGAAGGTGGGAAGAGAGGAGAGAGTGGTCAGACTAGGAGAGAGGGCTAATAAGAGGGTTGTAGAGGCAGATGTCTGTTGAGATGAAAGCATCCAAGGTGTGTCCGGCAAAGTGGGTTGGGCCATAGGGAAGGATAGTGAGGGAAAGGGTGTTGCACAAGTCGCAAAAGAGAGTTGAGGTGTATGTTAAAGTCCCCAAGGAAGATATGTTTGGGGGAGGAGGCAAGTAGAGAGGAGGACAGGTCAGACCATTCTTAGAGGAAGAGGCAGGATGGTCCGGGTGGCAGGTAGATGGTAGTGAAAGAGAGAAGGTAGGCGAGACAGAATGCCTGCAGACTAGGTTTTCAAAGGACGAGTAGGTTTGAGTGGGGATAATGGAGGCAGGAACCCACTCAGGGAAGATCAGATCCACTCCACCACCAGGCCGGGAGGGTATGGGGTTGGACAGGATCTTATAGCTCTCAGGGAGAAGAGTGTCAAAAGCAGTGACGGAGCTGGCCTTAAACCACATCTCTGTGAGAGCAAGGATGTCAAGGTCAAGGTCTTCAAGGAGGTGACTGATGTCAGGAGTGTTTGATAGCAGAGGATCGAGAATTGAGGGTAGCCAAGTGAAGCTGGTTGCCCCCTTGAAAAGATTTGTAAGGGGGGCAAAGGGGTGGGGTGCCATCACTGGGGGAGGCAAGAGGGGAATGACGGATGGCAGGACGGGGGATTTGAAGAGAGATGCAAGATGCCTGTCAAGAAGGAGGAGGTTGGACTGAGAGCCCTGGGCCATTGTGATAGGTATTAATGGCGCATTTGGAAGATGCGAAGTGAGCCAGAGCACTTCCTATCTGGTGCCGCCAGTAATGGGTGAGGAGGAGAAAGGGGAGAGGACAGAACCATATGGGGAGTCCATAAGTCAGAGGAAGGAACAGCCTGAAGGAAGCATCAATGTAGGTGTCTGCAATGGGCGGACCAGGGTTGGAAATAAGGAGTGCCTTTTTAAGTTTTTTTCTTCCAAAGTTTGTGAGAGGGACAATAGGTGATTGAGAAGTAGTTAGAAAAGGTAGGAGAGACGGAGAGCACCATGGGGGCAGAGACATGTGGGGGGTGGGAAATCAGAGGGTAGCAGGGGAGAGAGTCAAAAGCACTATGCAACAGTAGAATCTCACTAGGCGGCCAGGTAGACAATGACAATGAGCACACTGGAAATGCCCAGATTGACAGATCAATAAAAAAATTGGAAAGCACACCAAAATTCAAATTATGCTAGAAAGCACTAAAAAGCAGTACAAAAAGGAGGACGCACAGTTGGAAGCATTCCTAAATTCAAATTATGCCAGAAAGCATTAAAAGCAGTACAAAATGGTGGATTGCCCAGTTGGTGGTATACCTTAATTTGAATTATGCCAGAAAGCACTAAAAGCAGTACAAAATGGTGGATACAGTTGGAAGCACACCTAAATTAGTTATGCCAGAAAGCACTAAAGAGCAGCACAAAATGGTGGATGCACAGTTGGAGGCACACCAAGAATATGAAGAGTTTTACATTATTTGCTTTCTTTCTTCATTTTGAAGCACTGCATTAAGAAAGCAGTAGATGACCAATCAGTATGAGGCACATCAAGATGCATAGTACAGATGGTGCAGAGATTAGAGGTTAAATATTAGGCAGGTAGGAATAGGAACAGGTAACGAGTAGTCATAGTGTCCAAGGAAGGTGGGAGAACCGATGCGATCCATATTGATCACCAGGGCAATTTGAAGTCAAGATTTTGATCGTGGTCATAGTGTGCTGGGGACCAAGTCTGTGTGAGTCAGTTGGGAGCGTTGCAAAGTAGCTGCAGGGAGGAGTGTTGCGTCCAGCTCCGGACAGAGCCAGATAAGGTTCTTAGAGTGGGCCTTGGGTAGGGGCCGGCTTTTGCTTGCCGGCTCACTCGATGGGCCCAGATGGTAGGCGATGCGACCAATAGGGTAGGGGCTCGTTTGGAGGCTCAGATGTATATGAAAGCACTGCAGTGCCTACAAGGCAGCGGCCATGATGTAGTGCAAAGGCCAAATTAAACCACATTATCCTGCCTGGGCTTTGATGAGGAGAGGTGCACGCTTGGAGCTAAGTCTGTGGAAATTGCCTCCAAATTCCAATTACAGCATTGTAATGCGTTGTAAGGCACATCAGGGCAATGTATGCGCACAGAAAAGCGCTTGTCGCCTCACATAGCAAGGTTGGGTATAAACAATGAAACAAAGTCCATCTGGGCTTACCTAGAGAGCAGGAAGGCAGGCGTTGCTCTGGATTGCCTCATACAGGTGGTTCTGAACACTGATGTAGTTGTAGTTTTATTTTCAGATTGATGTTGCAACACTGTAGGTTTTTTTATGTTTAAATCCACTGACTCAAAGTTGTCTCATAAATAATTCATCAAACGTTAATTTTCAAGATGATGTTTTGGGGGCTGTTTGTAGCAGTCTTGTTTCTTCTTCCTTGCCTCTGCATAATGATATTAAAATGAAGTAGTGCAACACCAGTGAGTTGTTCACTTGTTTATCCATCTGCGAAAACAATTTGAGCAAAACCTCAAAAAGGGATATATTTTTTCATTTTTAAAGCATGCAAAACCCAGAGGCATCGCAGTGCTGTTCAATGGTTACAGTAATACATACAGCAGGCATAAAGAGGCCATTGTTGCTCTAGGTAAACAGCCATGTTTTTAGACTTTTGCAGAACGACCAGGACAATTGTTCCGCTCTCAGGTTGGGCGGTAGGGTGTTCCACAGTTTAGCTGCATTGACCGGGATGCGGGAGCTTCGGGCTTTGGTCAGTCTAAATTTCGGTAGAGGCAGCTGGTTAGTATAGGTGGTTTTGGTTGGTCTGAATACTTGAGTTCTGGCAAACTTCTGGACTATTATTTATTGCTCAAGAGTGCCACCTTTCCAAAGGTATTCCTTCAATACTTAATGTGATCCCAAATTACTGGCCAACCATACTTTAGATGTCTCCTTGTGTCCCTTGAAATTCAATGGAGAAATGTAAAATATCACAATAGTCTTTCGTATTTACAAGTGTTTCCCCCTTTAATGGACAATCATGCCCAGTTGGTAGATTGCTCGCCCATGGATCAACAAACGGCAGGGAATCAAGTATGTGATGAATCCAATGGAGTCATCAGATTTGCCAGCAGTAGCCTCCTCCCTTGTGGCCAGCGGACAGCAGCCGCTACCTGATCCTGACCCTGGGGCGGCTTTCTGAGGGAGTGTAGTGCGTGTCGGAAAATGAGCTAAATAACATGGCACCAGTGTGTGGCCATTTTGGACATGCACTTCCAAACCGCAATGAAAGTCTACGTATTTGCGAGCTCAGTTGGAAGGCAGACATGATTTCTGCAACAGTTGCGATATTGTAGCATGAAGCAGATGAGCTCACTATGGAGGATAGTTATTGTATTGTTTGCTCAAGGACGAGCCGAGAGGGGAGTAAGGGATGTGCAGGTGCATTGATAAGGGATGCTGGGAACGAGAGCGCGAGCTGGGTTTTTCCACTGTCTGGATTTTTCCACTCTTGCCTCCCATGCTTGCTGTCTGTCCTTCGGCCAGGGCAGTCTGCAATTTATGAGGGGCAGGGATTTGTCCCCATAAGAAGAGAGGTGCAGTTGACAGAGAATTGGAACCCCAGGTGTGGAAGTCTCGCTGAGAGGGAGGACGCTCTGCTTCATACCCCGTTATTTGATGTGTAATCTCTCTGCCTACCTGCCTCGGGACTGGGTAGTGTTGTCGTGGTAGAGATTAAGATTTCTCCTACAACTGCACTAATGGTGATGTATACTTATTGTGTTTATGCTTGTCCATGTATTCACGTATAACCAGTTGCATTTATTTCGTAGTACTATGCATACTTATGGAATGTGAATAAAGGGCCTGTAAATAGGCAATTATTTTCCAACTAATGGTCTAAGTGTACATCGTTGCCTTCCTGGGTTGAATAACTTTTAGTTTGTGTAACAGGGTGAGCGCTGAGGTCATTACACGTGTCTAAAAAGCAGAACAGGGAGTATCACATGGGAGGAGATAGCCACTGGGGGATATCATGGCTTAATTGGAGGAGACGTGGTATCCCCCACTTTCCCATGAGAGAGATTTCCTGTTGTCCAATACCCTAACGGCTTATTGTCATATTAGTTCTCCTTCAGATATAACTGATCATCCATGTGAACCTAGTAAGAAAGACCTTTTAAGAATCTTGCATCATAAACCATCAATGAACTTCAACTCCCATAAAACCTTAAGTACTGAGACGAGGAAGATGGAGGAGTTGATGCTGAGAAATAAACGTGATGAACGTGCTAGTCATTGGATGAAGGCACCTGTTACGCTCACCTGGTATGCACGGCGACACCACCCAGCCCTGGTTGGATGATTTGCACTCTCAAACCCTCTCCCGGTCCCTTGGTAAGGCCTCTGGTTAAAGATGGGTCTTAATATTGTAGAAGGTGGATTCTCCGTCCTGCTCCTCGTGGCAGGGGCGCGTAGAAGTGGGGGCGAGCAGCGACCAAGTTACTTCACTGGTGCAAGCCCCCCCCCTGTGGGAATCCAGGTCTGCTGTGACGCTGGAGCTTTGCTGCTTTACAGTCTTTGTATGCAGTTCTTATGTTCCTCTTAGTTCGAATAATAATGTCTTGCTTCTTCTTTCCTTTTAGGTATGGCAAGGTATTTTGGAGTTGTCGTGCAGTTTGAAGATGAGCATGGGCCGGTAGGCGAAAGCGTGGTGTGCGTGATGCTGTCTGGTGAGTAATGCGCGATGCGCTGCGATGTTTCGCCTTTTATATTGCTAACCTGTGTCTTTTCTCTCCTTGCAGGTTATGATGTTCCTCACCGAGCGCCGTACGTTCCAGCAACGATACTGACCAGGAGATGACTACCCAGGTAAGAATTGTGTGGCTTTCTTAATTCGGAAGGAAACATGAGTAAACGCTTACTAATGCTGTCTTTCTTTCTCCTCTTTCCAGGTTATGGTATTCCAGGATGCATGTGGTGCCGGATGATGGAGTTCGTACCTTCAGGTGAGTGGAACGGAAGTCGGCGATGGATTGAAGACAGGATACTGTTCCAGGAAAGTTTCGTAGTGTTCTTTCTCTCTCTGCAGGTCCTCGGTTTCAGGTAAACTGACATCAAAGAAGTGGACACGGCGAGCGTTACGCTGCCCACAGCAGAATAACACAAAGCATGTTCTGCTGTTTGGGTGTGGTTTAAATAGTCTTAGGTAAAGTAGTCCAGGTAAAATAGTCCCAGGCCTGCCACACCCAAAGTAGTCCAGGTAAAGTAGTCCCAGGCCTGCCACACCCAAAAGACTAGACCGCATAGCTTAGTTCCTTGTAACTGAGCTATGTATGTGCCTCCATGTTGGCTGAACCCCCCCAAGTTAAATAGTCCCAAGTAAATAGTCCCATTCTAATGTTGGTCTTCATGATGGTTATGAGCCTGACTCCAAGAGAGTCTTGGATGAGGTTTTAAGGCCTTTGACCTGGCCCTTACTGGAAGGCTGACTTGCCAGTGAAGGCCAGGGGCAAGGGTCATGACAGCACCTGAGCGCTGAACCTTTACAAATGGTCATCGCACTGAGAGATGGAGCTCAGAAGAGGACTTGATCTCTCCAGGCACAGCGGACAGAGGATGGAGGCACGAGTTGGCGTGCAAAAGCTGGAGTTGTGAGCCGGTGTGGCAAGGTGAAACAGCTCGCCAGCAGAGAAGAAGGAAAGAAGCGTGGTGCAAGGGAGACGGGTCAAGGAGACACCAGGAACCATCAGAGGGTTCCTGGGTGTCTGGAAGCCAAAAGAAGCAGCGCCGCCCTTTCCGGGACCCAGAGAAAAGCTAGCGTGCAGGAGCGGAGACGCGAGAGAGCCTGGAGAGACATCAGAGCCACGCAGAGACTAAAGCCGGCTGCAAAGGTGCAACCCATAAGCGCAAGGGAACCTGGAAACGCTACAGCAAACCCCTGAGTCTGCCAAAGCAGAGTACGGACCTTGGGGCATTTTTCGGCAACTGCACTGAAGACCATTAGAACAGTGGGAAGTTACAAAAGTGAAATGGCATGAAGATTGTGTATGCATAAAAGGGCCAAAGATGTTCCTAAAGATTGTGAGATAGCGGAAAGAAAAGTAAAACATTGTGAGATTGTGAAAAGCAAAGTAAAAGCAAAGATTATTTATCAAGTAGATATGCCAAGCCAATAAGAAGGGTATATATTACTTGCATAATAAAGAGGAACCATAAAACATTTGAGAGTATAAAGAGAGGTCCTGGCAGGAGAGTACACCAGGCATTTGACAGTACACGCAGAAGTCCTGGCAGGAGAGTACATCAGGTATTGGAAAGTGCATAAAGAGTCCTGGCAGGGGGGTATACCAGGCAAATTGCAATCCTACAAGGAGTGTCAAACAGAAACAGTGTTTGTGTTAAAAAAGAAACGTGTGTTGCAAGAGAGCCTACAAAGTTGAACTGGGTTCATCTAACAAGACTGTTGCAGGCCAAAGGAGGCCTAAAGAACTATTAGTCTGAGAAACATTTGTGATACCTGTGAAGAATCCAGGGGAAGGGAATCAACCTGTGAATTAAGGTCTTTTACATCTTGGAGAACATTTACGTTCAAGCCATTCTACTTTGATTTAAAGCTGCCAGACATTTCCCTTGTCACTTTGTTATTTTGTTTTAGTGTGAGGGTCAGGATAGAATGTTTTGGACACAAGGACGGCTTTTTGATTTATGACATCCTGACAAAGACAGATCCTTGGTTTTTAGGTAGGGAATTTCCTCTTTAGAATCGGGTCAGAGAGGCATTTTCCCAACCCTTTTAATTTGAATAAAAGTCTATAACGACAATTATGACAACCGTGTGTCCGGCTTTCATTTCTGACTCCTCACAAGTATATGAGGCTTTTATTATCAAATCAAAACAATCTTTTTCTTGGGTTGAATACGTAAGGGGGTGGTCTTTGAGCAGGCAGGAAGTTCTATCAATCGTGCATCCATTCTTACGGGAATGCTGCTTTTTTAATGTGCAAACAGAAGTGAAACACAAGATGAAAAGTTGAACTATTTATGGTAAATTGGGGAAATTAATGCTACACTTTTACGTAATCATCCATTACACAAATGATTGCTCAACATTGACACATTAAGAACTGAGGTATTTCACAAGATAGTAGTGGGCGTATCTGATCAGAGTTATTCAGTATTGTACCCTCTCGTACCTCGATAGTCATTAATTCTGACTCCTGCTTGATTGTAGAATATAGCTGAGTGTGAGTTGACCTTCTGAGTGGGATCTACCAGTAGTGTGGAACGGAAGTCAGGTTCCAGATACGTTTCCATTAATATACTGAAAGGAGGGAAGGTTAAAGGTTGGAATCAAAAAGTAAGAAAGTGAGGGTGGAAGAAAATTAAGGGTTTGGAGTGTGAGAAAAAAAACGTGAGAGAATGGTAGGCCTCGATACACTGGCAAAAAAGATGCCAAATAGGGGGTGGGGCAATGTGTCAAGGAACAAGAGGAAATTTGCTACTAACATGGCATGGTAGTTAGTGCTATAAACGAGTAGGTTTATCTGGATGTCTACAAGGATGAGTCATGGTCCGCCAATGAACAAATAAAGCCACTTATTAAATAAAAAGTAATCTATTCTGGAATCTTGAAGAATTTCCAATGCCAATGAGGCATGTCTGTAACCAACGAGTTGGTGGTAGATCTCTTTCTTCGGCTGGCGCCTCCCTCTGGAACAGCCTCCCTGAAACTTGAGGAGAATCATCTCCAGTTCCGGAAGCACCTCAAAACCTTTCTTTTTGCTTCTGCTTTTTTTCCTCCTCTCCCCTGCTGACTTCCTGGCTGAATCTGAAACTGCACTGGTCACCTGGCCACCCTCTGATCTCGGGCCCAAGTCCCGTCCCCCGCCAGTCACACACCTGCACTGCCTTCCTGGCAACCCCTGCACTTGGGGACGGTTTTCTGCATCCCTACAGTCCCACTACCAGCACTTGCCACCTGATGTCTACACTTACCCTTGCACTCGCCACCTGCTGGTTGTACTTTTACTTATTGCTTATTTATTCTATTATCCCATGTACTGCACTGTCCCCACCCCCTAACCCCCACCACACTTTCCTCCTTCCCCCTTCCCATGCACTTTGCGCTATCTGAATGACAGCTGGCCTAGTAGGATCGTTGTATGTCTTCCCTCCGTTCCCCCTCCCTTGCCTCGTCGCGCCTTGAAACACTTGTGTATAGGCGCTTTATAAATGCCATATCATATCATAACCCAGCTTTTCCCCAAAAAGATTTTTCGATCCGACTTTTGTTTCACTACTTTTACAATATTAACTACATTTTTGTTTAGTATAGATAACTACATGCGTATTTGACAAGAAAAAGGGGATGAATGCGGGTGAGTCCCTTACACACCCTCTTGCCATCCTCTCTCTTGCCACTGTGTGAATGTGGAGACTACCACACCTACCAGTCCCTTTTCATTCCCCCTTTCGACACTCAGAAAATGCAACCTACCATTCTCCAACAAGGCTCCAGACATACCCAATATGGCGAGTTAGCAGTAGTTGTTGCACCCAAAATATATAGATGCTTTGTTGCTTTGGCTTTACCTAAACACAATATTAAGTATGAACGTACCTTTCTGTGCTGTTATTCTTGAGTTCACATCATGAGAATGCCCTATTGCTTTGCTTTTTTCCTGATGGGAGCTGCTGTGAAGGGAACTCAGAATTTATGGGACTGATAATCCAGCCACCATAATCAACGTCAGTATGCAGGTATACTGATATACGCTACAGCTTTCAAATCAAGTGGCACGTATGGCATGTAGTTTGCGAATAACATTTTCAAAATGGGAATTAAAGTACACCCATTTGTTACAATTTTAAGGTGTTTTTCCATAAATTCTGTATTTTAGAAATATATGATACAAATATTTTATAAATGCATTCTAATCCCATAGTGATGGTGAGAATAAAAAGCGTTTTATTAAAAGTTGTATTTCATTCCTATTTTTAGGAATATGGAAAGGTCACACTCAAAGGGGGTACTTCATAGAAATCAGCGCACAAGTGGCGCACGCGGCTGGTGCACAGTATGCGCATGCGGCAGACTGAGCCAGCCGCGTGCGCCAAAACCCATTTCAGCGCACAGCGTATTCATGGATTTCAACATCCAGAACCAGCCGTGGCGCAGAGTGGCGCAGCGATCCTGCAGCAGCGCCGGTTACGCCCCCAACCCCGCCCCGTGCTCCATAAACATCGCACAAATCCAGGACATGGCGCAAAGGCCAGTGGACCAGCATACAGCCCCCCAACCACGAAAACGTGTGTAAAACTCCCTGCGCACCCCTCAGAATACACGTACCCCTCTCGCGCTAGCGAAAACACGTTTAAAACTCCCCGCGCACCCCTCAGAATACACGTACCCCTCTCGCGCTAGCAGAAACACTTGTAAAACTCCCAGCGCACCCGAGAATACACGTACCCCTCTCGCGCCAGCGAAAACGCATGTAAAACTCCCTGCGCACCCCTCAGAACACACGTACCCCTCTCGTGCTAGCGAAAACGCGTGTAAAACTCCCCGCTCACCCCTCAGAATACACGTACCCCTCTCGCGCTAGCGAAAATGCGTGTAAAACTCCCCGTGCACCCCTCAGAATACACGTACCCCTTGCGCTAGCGAAAACGCGTGTAAAACTCCCAGCACACCCCTCAGAATACACGTACCCCACTCGCACTAGCAAAAATGCGTGTAAAACTCCCTGTGCACCCCTCAGAATATACGTACCCCTCTCGCGCTAGCGAAATCGCGTGTAAAACTCCCTGAGCACCCCTCAGAATACACATACCCCTCTCGCGCTAGCGAAAACATGTGTAAAACTCACAGCGCACCCCTCAGAATACACGTACTACTCTCGCGCCAGCGAAAACGTGTGCAAAACTCCCCGTGCACCCCATGGAATACACGTACCCCACTCGCGCCAGGCCTATCGCGTGTAAAACTCCCTGCGCACCCCCTGGAATACACATACCACGCTCGCACCAGGTCTATCGCATGTAAAACTCCCTGCGCACCCCTCGGAATACACGTACCCCACTCGCACCAGAACTATCACGTGTAAAACTCCCAGCGCAACCCCGGAAACCAGTGCTGCAGGAGCCAGGCCTGCAAGTTCAGCGACTCGGGGTCGTGATGAAGAATGGCGCCTCCTTCTCTGGAGAGAAGATCTACGTCCGCCGACAGCTTGACTGGTGGGGACGCTGACAAGTCCAGAAGGTCCGGGAACCAGATCTGTCTCGGCCACGCCGGTGCGACGAGGATCATCCTGCACCGGGACTTCTTGAGCTGGTTGACGAGTCGGAGCAGCAATGGCAACGGAAGGAACGTATATAGGAACAGGCCGTCTCAGGGGAAACGAGAAAGCATCGCCCATGCTCCTCGGTTGGGGAAACCTGCTGGCGAACCTCTGGCCCTTGGAGTTTGTCGCCGTCGCGAACAGGTCGATCTGGGGTTTGCCCCATCGCTGAAAGAGTCGGTCCACTTGGTCCTGGCATAGTTCCCACTCGTGGCATGAGCGCAGCTCTCTGCTGAGTGAGTCAGCGATGGTGTTTTTTATCCCTGCCAGATGAAACGGCACCAGAAACATCCCTTGAGCAACGGCCCAATGCCACAGATCCTGGGCTTCCTTGGATAGGGCTGGGGACCTGGTTCCACCCTGCTTCCGGATGTAAAACATCGTGGTGGTGTTGCCGGTGAGTTTCCTCACAACCTTGCCCTTGAGGGACGGGAGAAAGGACCTGAGGGCCCAGAACACTGCCTTGAGCACCAGGATGTTGATGTGGAGCGGCTTCTCCTCCGTAGCCAAAGGACTCTCGCGTGAAGATCTCCGGTGTGCGCTCCCCACCCCTCCAGGGAGGCATCCGTCGTCACCGTCACCTGGTGGGCGGGGTCTGAAAATCTGTTCCTGCCGCCAGACGAGTGCGGGTGCCCCACCACCAGATCGCTCGACGGAAGGTCTCATTGAGAGGGATCCTGTCTTCGAAGCTGCCCGTTGCTTGTATCCAGCAGGCGCCAAGGAACTCCTGTAGAGGGCGCATCCGAAGCCTGCACAGGCGCACGAGATATATGCAAGAGGACATCATCCCGAGGAGGGACTTGATGGACCTCACCTTGGCCACGTCCGTGGCCAGCAGACGCTGCACCTTGCCCAGGATGGCCTTTGTCCTTTCCTCCGACGGTGAGGCCAGATGCGGCACTGTGCCGAGCTTGGCTCCCAGAAACAGTGCGACTTGAGAGGGGACCAGGTGGGACTTGGGGAAGTTGATGGAGAACCCCAGGTCCGTGAGTAGCTGGATGGTCTTCGCTGTGTGTTCCACGGCGAGCTCCCTTGTCCTTGCGCGGATGAGCCAATCGTCCAGGTAGGGGTAGACGTGGATCCCCTGTAGGCGAAGCCGCACCGTCACTGGAGTGAGCCACTTGGTGAAAACCCTGGCTGCCGATTTCAGTCCGAACGGAAGGGCCTTGAACTGGTAGTGCCGCCCTTGGACCGCGAACCTGAGGAACTTTCGGTGTCCTTTTAAAATGGGGATGTGAAAGTATGCATCCTTCAAATCCAACGACGACAGGAAATCGCCCTCCTCCAGCTGTCCCAGCACGTGCTGGAGGGTGACCATCCGGAACTTCTGTGCCTTGATGTACTTGTTCAGTCGCCGCAGGTCCAGGATTGGTCGCCATCCTCCTGTCTTCTTTTTCACAAGGAAGTACCTTGAGTATACTCCGGAGCCCCGGAGCCTCTTCGGGACGAGCTCAATGGCACCTTTTTTGAGCATCGCCCTTACCTCCAATAGCAGTTGAGGGACGTGATTTTCCTTCCTGGCCACGGGTGAAATGCAGGGGCACTTTTTTAGAAATTCGAGGGCGTGCCCCTGGGCCAGGGCGTCCAGCACCCAGCGGTCGGTGGAGATGGACTCCCACACGCTGATGAACTTCGCCAGCCGGCCTCCCACCGGGGTGCTTCGGTGGGGGCCCGACACCACGGTCGGTTCAATCTTGCTTGGAGGACGCCCTGCTGCCTTGGCCTCCCTGGCGACGACGGCGGGGTCCACCCGACTTGCCTCGTCCTTTATAGGCTTCCTGCGACGAGGAGCGGGCCACTTGGCGGTACGCAGAGGAGCCACCGCCAAATCCCTTGGAGGCACTCTGCTTGCCTCCGGTGCTCCGAAAGGACGGCCTTCGTTGCCGGAAAACGCCCAGGGCCTTAGCTGTCTCCGTGTCCGCCTTGATGGCTTGGAGGGACTCATCCACTGTTTTCCCAAACAGATTGTTCCCGTCGAACGGCATGTCCAAAACCTGGGCTTGTACGTCCTGGCGGAAATCCGTCGCCTTGAGCCACCCTCGACGTCTAAGGCAAACGCCGTTGCCTAGCTGGCCGAAACCGGTGTCGGCAATGTCCGTTGCCACCCTAATGCCGTGGTCCGACGCCACTTCGCCTTCTTGCAAGATCTCCAGGGCCTCGGCCCTCTTGACGTCCGGTAGGAAGTCCAACAGGGGGGCGATCTTGTACCATAACTCCCTGTCATAGCGGGCCACGATCGCGAGGGCGTTGGCTGCCTTTATCGTTGTTGCCGCCGAGGAGATAACTCGTCGTCCCATTGCGTCCAGCTTCTTTCCTTCGCCGTCCGGCGGGGAAGTTGACGTTGAGGCCGATGCCCCCCCCCCCGCTTTCTTCTTTGCGCCTCTGAGACGACCGAGTCAGGGGTCGGTTGTTCCTCTTGGCCTTGTGCCGTTGGTAAAGGAAACTTTCCTTCTTCTCTTCAGGGCAGAGCAATGAAAGATCCGATCTCGTTGGGCGGGGAGGCCCGGGCTGGGGGCGATGGGAGCTCCGTCCCGTCATCACCGCCGTCGTCGGTACCCGTCGTGGCCGTGTCTGTTCCCGTGTCATCCCCAGGGACGGGGACGTGGGCAAAGGTTGAGTAGGCCGCGAGGGCTGAAAAGGCGGGGCTGGATGGATCCATCTTCTCTTGTTTGGGGGGCTTCCCGCCGGGCCTGGCTCTGGCTCTTCCGTCATCGAGCCTGTTTCCGGTTCCTCCGTCGGTGGTAAGGGCAATCTCGTCCTTATCTCCGAACATAAGGATTGTATTGCCAACAAAATGGCCGCCGAGTTGTCCTGCGGCTCCGGAAGGGACGGGTGACTAGGACCCTCGCCAGTGCCGCCGTCGCTCTCGTCGTCACCTTCGTCGGGATCCCTCCCGTGGGAATGGGCCTCTTTGATGCCCTCGTCGAGGCCCTCTAGGACTTCTACCAGCTCCTCCTCGGATGCTGTGTCTGTGTCCACAATGGCCACCGGGCCCCCTCTCTTTTTCCCCTGGGGTCTTCACGGGGGTCTTTTCGATGGGTCTGAAAGAGGCTTCCCTCCGCGGAGGCAGGGAGACTCTGGGCCCCGAGGTCGCCTCCACTGGTGTAGCCTCCACAGGCTGCGCCAGGGCCGCCGCGACTTTCTCGATAGAGGCCTTGGCTGGGTGGATCAAGGCCTTTACCACCTTATGTGGGCCTGCGGCCTTCACCTTGGGGGGAGGGTCACCGCCTCACTCCCCCTCGGCCAGATCCTTCGAGCTCAACCGGGGCCTCTCCAGAAGCTTCTCTGGGTTCTCGGCCTTCCTCTTCCCTGAGCCAGAGCGTTGGCTCGTGGTTGATGGCGCTGGAGAGGATATGCCCTGCCTGGCAGCCGAGGAGCCCGAACGTTCGGCGCTCCCGGTGCCTGCGGACTCACAGTGCTTTGCCTTCTGTTGGGCCCCCGTCGCCGGGGTGCCCTCACAGGACTTAGAAGACCGCTCGGACTTCTTCTTCTTACCTGACGGGCTCTTTCCTTCCAGCCAGTTGGAGTGACGAAGGTGTCGGTCCCTGATGGTCCGTTCCGACATGTTCCTGCAAAACGCACAGTCCTTCTCCACGTGCGTTTTGTCCTCATGAAGGCAGTAGAGACATTTCGAGTGCTTGTCCTCCTTGAACACATTCTGCAGCTAGCATCCAGGGCAAGCCCTGAACAGCTTTCCGGGCATCGAGCTTCCTTTCTCCTGGGCCATGTTCAGGTAGGCCGCAGAAACTCCTGGACTCCTCCAAGACGCGTAACTTGACGAAATCTTCACCCTTGAGGGGCGTAGAAAAATCCGACACGGGTCCCCGTTAATCGGATGTATTGACGGTGGCGCTTGAGGCTCTATTGACCGAAAATTGAGAAATTCTCTTTGAAAAAAGCGCGAAAACGCAGCAAAAGCTTGAGAGCTAAACACGAGGACTCCCAACACTTGAGCGTGCGGTAAAAATCTGAGGATGGCTGCCAGAGGCGGGTCTTAAGGAGAGGGCAGTCATTGGCTGGGGGCAGTATGACCCAGAGGCCAGTGATTGGTTACTACTGAGAAAGACAGATCAGAAACGAAACTGATACTGATTTTTTCTTTACCGAGGATTCCCGGCCTGACGACGGGGAATATTCATAAGCATGTGAATCCATGCCAGACCCCATGCTGGAGAACAGTGATTCAACACATTGTCACGGACATGTGTCATGCATCCATGGCGCACACACTACTCTGACACTTAGACATGTACATCATGCATGTCCATGACAACAGCACACATCTATCACACCACAAACATGTCAAGGTACAGACACAGGCATGCATACATGTGAGCATTCCGTATGCTGCTCAGCATGATGCATTGTAACACATACACCATCCATGTGGGTCACGGCTGACTAGATTCACATGCAGCACCGTCATTTCCCTGCACACACACATCCATACATGACCCATGTCACACATGCAGCCGAGTAGCTAACTACCTCCACGCTTCAACATGCACTGTTTCAAACGTGAATGCATTGCCACTTACCGCTCGACTCCAGGCGGGCCTGCATCCTGAGGGTCTGGTGGTGAAGCACTGGGCGGATGCGCTCCAGGACCCTCATCTGCTGGGTGGTAACACGGGCCTGGTGCTCCACTGCATCCACTGCCTCCAAGAGGTACCGGGCCTTTTTGAGGGTCCTGGATTTGTAGTCCTCCCAGCGCTTCCGGACGTGTTTGATGTCACGGGGTGCCACCCCCTCCGCGTTGATGGCACCCACTATGTCCTCCCAGATCCTCTTCCGTCCTTCCTTGTTTGCACGCGATGGTGTGAAAAGGGCATCATAATGCCCCGGAACTTGCTCCACCAGGATACCAACTTCCTTGTCACTGAAGCTGGTAGCCCTCTGCCTCTCTGGCTGGGGGTCGCCAGTGGTTTCTGATGGTGTTTTCCCTGACATGGCGACCCCCGAGGCAGGTGTGGGTGGGCAACTGGGTCCTGGGGCTGGGCTGTGGAGTGATGGAACACCATTCGGGAGTCTTCTGTTCCAGCAGGGGTGGTCACAGCAACTGGACCCCTGCAGATGGCAGATGTGCAGGCACCAAATGGCAGGGCACGGTGGCAGCAGTTGGCTCGTGGGAGGCTGCTCGGGGCTCTGGGGGGGCAGTAAATCGGCTTTCTCGGCAGGAGCGTGGACTTCCGTGTGTTGGCGCGTGGCCAGCTTGATACGGAGTGATTTGGCACATGAAAAAACTGCAAATCAGCGTGTAATTCGAGGAAAGGCCCTTAGCGCGTAAGCGCATATGTGACGTAACATACACAGGCGTTTCCCTGCAACGGGTTGAGGGTCCCACGTGGGTTTCTATCGCTCTGTATGTGCTTTTCGTGGAAAGCGGTGCGTGTGTTTTCCAGGCGTTGGGGATCACACGCGATTACTTCACAGCGGGTGGGTGTTGGCTACGTGTTCTTCTTCTACGCGCAAGGCAGACGGTGAGTCGCACACGCTATTTTTCCCACTGCTGGTGTCCCTGTTTGTCGTGTACCCCTTTTTTTTCCGTGTTGATCACGTACGTATTTTTGGGGTTCCTGGCTGCCACAGCGTACTGTGTGTGTTATTTTAACACGCTCATGGGCTACAGGGGTCGCCTATCTCTTTTTCTTGCTTTTATGGGATGCCTGTGCATTGCGTGACACGTCATTTCTCCTAGGGGGCCACAGAATGGGACATTCATCGTAGCTGTATATACGGGTTTGTTGTTTGTGCACACTTTTGTTATGCGCCTGCCTTCGGGTGGCAGATGTGTTTAGGCCTGTGCGCTTGGTGACGTGTGCGCCCACGTGCGCCACCCACGGATTTGGCGCACATCCCAAGGTTTACACGCGCAGTGCATTCCATGAATCGACGAACGGCTGCGTGCGCGGCTTTAGCACGCGTGCGCTGCATTTTTCACGCTTGCGCTCCCCTTCTTGGCGCACATTTATTACATGAATTACCCTAAAAATCTCCTGAAGGAATTGTTTCCATCCAATCTAGCCCTTCCCTACCACTTATACCTTATCAGAACCTGTGATACTGAGTGTGTACAAATCTTGCCCATGAGAAGCTCTATCTTTAAGAGTAATAAGGAAAGTCTCCTTTTGTGCTCACATTATAGACAAAACGGTCATTGAATATATGGATTTATTCAGACCCTAGCGGAGAGACATTAGATGGACAAGCGATGACAGTTCCATATCGTAAGTATTTGAGCATTTTCGACAAGTTATTGGAGAGTTTGGGCCTGTGAAGAGAACAAATTGGTAACTGGAGTTTAAAAATCAAATCAGAAAAAGAAGGTAGGGAAAACAATATTTGAGGTTGGTTATGTGAGAGTGAGCAGTAACGTAGAAGGAACACATTCCTCTTCTGCGTAGGGAGGCGAGAAACAGTGCTGCCTATTATGGGGATGCAGGCGCTGTCAAGGAGCGTAAGCTAACCTCCAAAACATCTGTGGGGCAGTCCTTGAAGCAATGGCGAGGGGTGAATGTGGGTGGTTTTTGTCCTTAGTTGCTGGGTATCACAGGTGCGAGAGGAATTGAGATGGTGGCATGATCCAGCCAGTTCAGGGTTCATGACAACTGATACACCGGGAAGAGGATAGGACCAGATATTAGTGTTTGCCCTTGAGGTGGGTGTGACTTGTGACGTGCTGCATGATGGGGATCTTAAACTAACATGCAAATCTTCAGTGGGATAGTCCTTGCAGGATCACAGGGGTTGCTTGTGGGTGGTTGTTATCCTTGGTTGTTGTGTATCACATACATAAGGAGAATTGGGATGGATGTCTCATCTGACCATTCCAGTTCGAAAGATACACATTATTTGGCATGCAGATTTGGATAGGACCAAGCTAATGTATCGTCCACGAATCCAGTGGTGGCTGAAGGGTTGGTAATTGGGGTTAAAAGCTGCTGTTATGAATTGTGAGGTGAAGGGGAAGTAGCAGCTAATGAGCTTACAGGCCGAGAGTGCAGCAGATTCCTGCAGGGTGCACTGCCGTGTCCGTTGTGACTGACCCTACTCAATGGTACTACAGAAGAATCGGAAGGAATTATGTCACACTCTTCCAGTGAACCTAAAAAGGCACTACTATTATGATTCACAATATGTATTCAATAAAATGTTGAAATCAAAAAGTGCAAACAACTTCTGAAGTCGTCTGAAAATGTAGGATCACATGTCTCAAACAAGGAAGTAAAACTTCTGAAACATTTATAATAGTTTACAGTAATCAAATCAATAAACAAAACACTTATATTGCGCATGGCAATTTTTTATTAACTAAATGAATATACAAACCCAAGTTATTACATATATATCTCAACTAGTAAACCGTCCCACATAACTTTATCTTTTTCTCTGACGGAAAACTCAAAAAGTCGGGGGGCTCCCCATGTTAAACTTTATGTATTTCAGTTCTCCATCAAACCCTACTTCAGGAGATGCAGGACTCCCAACATTCTCCATGTTGTGGTATTAACCTTTTTCACTGCAAGGAGTTTCCCAAAAGGGAACCTCTGAAAGAGCAACCACATTCTGGATACCGATTGCTTTTTCTATACTGTAATCATGATGATAACTCAAGCTGAGCTGTTCTGCTGATTTTGTCAGAAATATATCTGGAACATCTTACCATCTTACAATAAAATGTCAAATCTTGAAGAAAATTGATCTTATTACTTGTATAATGAGCTATCCATACATTGAGATATTCATTCATGACAAAAACAGTGAGCGCCTCTCACTTCTCTCCCACCCAATGTTGCAGACTGTATCATGGATCCAAAACTGCCTCTCCCCTTTGCGACTTGAGCTCGGCTTCTTTGCTGCATGCAATATTTGAGTTTGCTGAATCGCAGCATGCTATACCTAATCAGAACTCCCACGCAGATAAGCCACCATTCCTCAGTGGCTGGTGAGGAGCTACATGAAGCAGAATGTGGCAGATTCCCGTATGGCACACAGCTATATCCTCTTGTGCATGACTGCAAGGCTTCTACCAACACTTCCCAATCTATTCATATGCTGCAATGCAAGCTGTAAACCAATGGAATGAGCAAACAGAACATGTGTGAGGATGTTGGGGTGAAGTAGGTCTCTGAAACAGAAATGGTATAGAGGTTGTGGGAAATGAATTAGGTTTGCAATATTGGCTGCATGTCAAAATGTGGAATGGGCATCGACAAGAAGGTTTCGGAAGAGCATTTATCATGGCAATATGTAGGAGGGAGGTACTGCGACCGAATTTCCGGGACACTGGATGCTGTCTTTCATGGAGCTCCTGTTAAGGTGCTTTCCCATGCTTTGCAGGCGCAGCTATGAGACCCTGCCAAATCTTTGTATACAGTTGTATGCTGACTTCACTAGATAGCAGCAGAACCCCAGATAAAAGAAGCCAGTAGCTCAGATAGAAGGGGCCTGCGAGTGACAGCTGTATGGAGGTTGCTCAAAACTGCTCTGAATGGACTCCACATGGACATATCATACCATGGTTCCAAAAAACTGCAAGAGAGATCTCAACATTGACACACAATACTTAATGACCCATGCAAAGGACTACATGATGAAAGTAGGAGCATTTTCCCTCCAAATCCGAAATGCTTCCCTCCCAAATCAGAAATGTTTTATACCCTTATAAGTGGGAGAATTGCAATGCTTCTCAAACCCATTACGCTTTGAAAAACGAAATTCTTGACACCCAGGATCAACTTTCAGCTCTCCCAATTTCGACCCCTGTATATGAGGTACGCCTGTCGGTGAAAGGGCCATCTACAGATACTGGCGAGAGTAGGGATGGTAGAGATTGTGAAGGGTGAGCGGTATAAGGATATACTGTAATGCAGAGGAACTGGCCCTTCCTGGCCCGACAAGCTCAAACAAGCATCTCCTTTGTCTCATTCCACCTTTAACTGAGGACTCCAGGGTGATGTCACTGTGGCAGGCTACGATAAGAAATGGATTGAACAACATGGTTGTCTATGGAAGGGGGTAGGGTTTTAGGTACCAGCAGCAAGGCAGGTGGTCAGTGGAGAGACCGCTCGAGATAGGAGTAGAAGGGAACCTGAAATAAGTCTGCATGGAGGTGGATGAACATTTGTCAAACCTGCAGCATTGCATTGAAAATTGGTATGAAACACTGCTAAATGTATGTCTTGGTACTAAAACTATTTGCACCTGACCACAAATACAAGCAAGCATAGTCGAGAAGCCCGTACCACCACATCAGAGAAAAGCGGACACCAGAGTTAATCAAGAGCTGCAAAGAACAGTGTAGAGGGGTCTGCAACCTACGGCTCTCGAGATGTTTTGAATTGAGGCTCCAATGACCCCTCACCATTGAATATGCTGTCTATGGCTGATGGGAGTTGAAGTCCAAAGCATCTAGAGAACCAAAGGTTGTGGACCTGTGGCAGAGCCACAGAATGTGTGTGAAAGAGGGGAGAGAACTGAATAAAGACTGGAGCAGCAGTCGGTCCACAGTGGGCTGAAGTCACCCACACACAGTGCAGACCTGCATTAACCAAAGTGCATTTGAATACTGACAGGTGCTATTAACTGATGCTGATACAAATTCATAAAACAGTTATAAAACACAACCACAAACCATCTAACTACTCAATAGAACTTTCACAAAAAGAGTTTAACATTCAAAGTGGTTTTTTTGCACACATCTTAATGTGTAAATCCAAAGCAGATGACCGTACCCGATTATGTTGTTCACCTATCGAAATGTGCTTTAAACAAAGAAGACAATATAAACCAACATCTTTGAAGCGGGGATCCACTTCACGGTTCAGTTCACGAACAACAGCATTTGTAATTTCTCCACCTTGCCCAACTGCCGTTGTGCACTGTCCAGATCTTCCGGGAACGGTACGTCTTACTTCAACACTTCTTTCATGGTGACGCCTATAGGTATGTGTGTGCTGTGTTTTGACATGTCGTTGCATCGATGTTGTGCCATATGAATACTTTCCTGCTTTTCCCCTGCTGAGGTTTCTTTGACAAATCTTGCATGTAACAACACGTGAAACAGATTTTGACCCTGCATCAGACGGTTTAAAGAAGGCCCACACCCAGGATTCGGACGTTGCTGTGGCTTCCTCCTGGTTTGCACACTGTTCCTCTTCACTATCCTCTGTTTTTACTTGCAGCACATTCAAAACCTGTTCTGTCTTCACTGGACCTCTCTGTTCCAGATGCTTAGATAAAGGATCCATTTCTACTTCTCCTGTCAAGAGTACAGTAAAAATAAAAGTTATTCAATGCTATGCTACACTCCATCATCATTAGAGCCCGTAGAAATCAAGACCATTCCTTTTATTTCTAAGGTCTGCATCGCATATCAACTTTGCTGAACCTTTGAAGTAAAGGTTTGTTATTGACCCTTCATGCCAAGTCCAATTTATGATATACAGTGTTTGAATTTTCACACTCACACAACATACAATTTCTCAAACCATTCCAAATGATCTGCAAATTTGCCTAAAGATCTCACTAATACAGTCAGTGACGGCTGGGGAATTCTTTTGGGGAATTCTTTTAACTGGAGGTTTGTAAATATTTCCCATGAAAATGCATGGCTGACGAGCAAGTGACCCCAAACCAACACAGAGCATGCTTTAAAACATTGGCTAAAATGGTGCACAGCGCTTTCTGTGAATAATTGGTTAAAACACCACATCATTTTCAATTGGTTTTCTAGACTAACACATGAAAAAAATTCAATGGATGCCAAGTTATCAACAGTGTAAATTTGCATTTTCCAAGACATTTTCATGATGAGTTTGTTCACAATATATGGACGTATTCTGCTACTGTAATAATATTTCACACTGGGTTTGCCCATACATGTCCATGCTGCCTGCACCAATATATGCCAGTATTCCCACATAACATACCCATGTTTGCTTCCCATAATGCCAGCAATATTCTAAAGAAAACCTGTCCATGCTGCCATATACCCAGCATCGCCACATAAGAACATACTCCTGTTGACTTTGCTCATAATACCATTACAAATGGCATGCCTCTGTAAGAATACGTGTCAAAACTGGCTGCACCAAATTATGCCTGAATGGCCACATAAGAACACTCCTCATGTTGGCTTTGTCCATAATGTATGCAAGGACTGATGGAACCCCGCCAGTGTTGGTAACACCCTTTCAGTATCTACTAGCTGCAGTTCGATACAAACATCAATAGGGAGATCATGGATACTTAATTTTCTTAATAACGTCTTTATTGGTGTTGTCTTTTCACCATTGCAAGAGTGGCCGAACCTCTAGCCAATGCATTTCGGACTCAGTGTCCATCCATCATCAGGGCTGGTTCTGTCAACAGTAGAAACTGTAGCGCTGGTGAACACACTTTCTTGCCTGATCTCCCAAGTGTCTATCAATGATATTCCACGGAAGATTCAACTCTTGCGAGGATTTTCTTTCTTCAGCGGAACTCAGTGTTACCAGCGTTATAGTTTGTACTGATATTCCAGACTGACACACTGCTTGTTTTTTTGCCTTATAATGATACAAACGGACCATTCATGCAGAGAAGTCAAATAATATTAATTATGCCCATATTTTAATGCTTGTTACTGTATATTCATTTCAAAAACAATTCAACAGAGAAGGACATCTAAAAACAAATAGGATGTCCCAGGAAAAGTGGTCAACTGGTTTGTGCCACTATAGCAGCTAGGTTGCATTCACATCAGGACCACAAATATTTAATTATTAATCATCAGGGTCAATGCTGTAAGTCTGTTCAAGTCTTATACTCTTGTTTTTGTCCCCCAAGCCCCCCACCTGCAGACGAATCTTAAAATATTTCTCTGTAAGGTACGCAGATCATTCGCAGGGATGCTCACAGGGAGTGTGCTGCAGTGATATAACAGTCTAGGGAGTAATTTCATTTTCATAGCGGCAATTTGCCCTAACCATGAGATCTCCTTATTCTCCCAATGTTTCAGATCCTGCCGAAAATCGGCCCATAGCTGAGGGAAGTTGCATTGGTACAAGAGCTATATGTCATTGGGGATCTGCACCCCGAGGTATTCCATCTCAGACGCTGCCCAGGGGACTGGCAAGCAAGGACCAAGCTCTGACTTTTGCGATTTGGTGATATTAACAGCAAGCGCTGACGATTTGCCCAGATTGACCCAAAATCAGCCCGAATTCCTTGATCTCATCCCACAGAAAACCCAGGGACGAGTTTGATATAGTCAGGGTTAATAACACGTCGTCTGCGTATAGCGCAATCTTATATTCATGCCCCCACACCTTAAGCCCTTTAACATTCGGGTTGCAAAGGATTCTATTTGAAAAGGGCTCCATTGATAGAGCGAAGACCATTAGCGACCACAGGCAACCCTGCCTCGTCCCCCTGGTGATCCTGATTGTCTTGGATCTGATGACGTTGACCTGCAGTTGCGTAGTGGGGAACTGGTAGTTCGCCATGATCCATTTGCAGAAATTTGGCCCAAACCCAAAGTGTAACAGCACCGCACCAATATAGCCCCAATCCACCAGATCAAAAGCTTTGTGAGCATCTAAGGATAGAACCGTCATGCTCTCTCCCATCTTTTGGGCGCTTTCTATGATATCTATAGTCCGTCTGATATTATCCTGTGTCCCCCTCCCAGGGATAAACCCTGTTTGATCGCTGGAGATGATATTCAGTAGATATGAAAATACTTTCCCATCATTGTTCATGTGGGTAATTGGTCTATAGGAGGAGGCCAGTTCAGGGTCCTTCCCCGGCTTGTGTACCAGAATCGTGACCGACTCCGCCATTGATTTGGTGATCGAGCCAGAGTCAGGAAAGAGTTAGGCAGAATTATGAGCTGGGGGACCAAGACTTGCACATAAGTTTTATAGAATTTAGCTGTGAGCCCGTCAGGCCCCAGAGCTGTATTTTTAAGGGATTTAATGGCCTCTAGGATTTCCTCTGCTGTGATTGGGTTTTCAAGGGCCAGTAGGTGAGACTCCGGTCGGGGGCCACAAGCTTGTAAGTAAGAGGGAAAATTCTCAGAGGTCATAGGTGGTCCGGCCATTACAGATTTGTGATGTTCCACCAGCACTAGATAGGTGGGGTAAGGGGGACCCTCTTTTTTGTTTAAGGGGGGCACTGCCAGCTTGTCCACCTCAGTGTATCGGGCTCCGCCGTCAGCCCCAATAAGGCGGAGATGTTGTTCCCGTTATGTTTTTTTTTAAGCTTATATGCTAGTATTTGATTCGCTTTGTTGCCTCTACTATATTAAAATTGTTTTGTGAAAGCTAGTGATCTGGCGGATCTGTCAGCCCAGAGCATCTCGAGAGTGATCTTGGCTTTCATTAAGGCCCTCTGTGCTTTCCAGGTCCTACGGGATTGTAATTATTTTTCCCAGAATGATACTTCTTTTTCCAACCCTGCCGCCTCTAACCTAGATACCCGGGTCCGTTCTGCCCCTGCACTGATAAAAGCGCCTCTCACTACAGCCTTCATGGCGTCCCAAATCATAGCAACCGCCATATCGGGGGTGGAGTTCTCAGTGAAGTAGTTCGTGAGTGCTTCGCCAATTTTTCTTCTGACACCGTCATCCAGTAGGATGGGGTCGTAACGTTTCCAATATTGTTGGGGGGGGGATGACGATGGCCCGTTATGCTAAGGGTTGCAGCCACTGGGACATGATCAGAGCGAGCTTGAGTGAGAATCTCCACCTTGTCCAGACATGGGAAGATATCGCTAGAAGTAAGAAGGAGGGCTATGCGTGTAATCTCTCGGACTGTCATTAAACAGTCTCCACACATCCACTGTAACCGTTTCTCTGAGGAGCCTCGCGAAAGACAGAGCTTGGGAGTAGTCTGATTTTGTTGCGGGGGGAGGGAGTTTTGTCCAGAAGAGGATTTGGGACCAGGGTAAAATCCCCTCCTAAAAGGAGAATCCCTTCAGCGAAAGCGAGGATGGATGGGATCAGGTCTGCCATAAATTTGTCCTGGGCTGAGTTAGGGCAGTAAATCGTCCCCATGGTAATTGGGCGTTCCACCAGTAGTCCCTTCACTAGAAGATATCTCCCATTAGGGTCCCTTCTGACTGGGATTGGGACTGGGATTCTGGACAAGGGGACCCTTTCACTCAGAAGAATAGCTACTCCCCTTTTCTTCGACCCAGAGGTGGTGAAGAAAGCCCTTTTGAATCTCTTAAATCAAATGCGCTTTTCATCTGCTTGCTGCAAATGAGTCTCCTGCAGGAGAACTATATCCCCCAGTAAAAGGCAGAGCCTGTGCTCCATGGATCTGCGCTTTCCCGGGTAATTTAGACCCTGGACGTTCCAGGAGAGGAGTTTCAATGTGCTTCCATCATCCTGCATCGCGAGGAGAGGTAGTGAATTTGGCTTTGGAGCGCGACCTACCGACATCTTCTTGTGATGCTGTAAAGTAACTGCCCTGGCAATGTGTTCCTGAGTTAAACATGGGTGAGCTTTTCTCCCACTTGCAAGCGGAAGAGCAGAGAAACTCTAACCCAACTAGGGTAATCTCCAACCCACTCCCCCCAGTCCCTCCAGCCCCCAACCTGAGAACTCACATTCCCAACGGGACAACTGGAAAGGCTCCAACCAGGAGCTCTATGGCCAACTGGGCCCAGCTTGGAGGTGACCGGACCAGTCAAGTGACCTACATCACCATGTAATCTGAGATAGGTAAGTAATATAACTTTGCTGTAGTTCCAACTCAGGACCAAGTGTCAGCAGAGATCCAAACCCACTCGGGACCAAGTGTCAGCAGAGCTCCAAACCCACCCTGCCACTAGTCCACAATGAACCGGAAACCGCCCGTAGGGGCCGATGTGCCCGACTGTCTTACCCCCAATGCCCAGGAAAGCACCCAGGAATCAGTCGCTGGTACAACAATAAAACTGCCCAAGATTCTTGGAGGTTTCAGCTTGAGACACAGTTCAGATCAGTCCGGGTCTGGCTTTTTGCAGGGTGGGCCGCAGATCCCACTCCGTCTGCTGACCCGCGTCCAAGTCATTGTAGTTTGCTTCTTACAGAGGTCCCGAGAGGGAACATCCGGATCAGATCCCTCGCCAACTTCCGTGATGCCGATGAGACCCTCTGCGTCCTTTATGGAGTGAATCTGGTGTTTCGAGCCCTCCTGGGTAACTTTTACAGATGTTGAAAAGCCCCAACGGTACACCACCTTCCTTTTGCGGTGCCAATCGGTGAGGGGCTTGAGGGCTTTCCTTTTCTGAAGGGTGGAGTTCGCAAGGTCTTGGTACAATAGGATATTGGAGCCTCTGAAGGAGATTTGCTGCATTGATCTAGCTTCACGCATGATTTCTTCTTTTAGTTTAAAGAAATGGACTCTGGCAGGATGTTGGGAGGTGCCACAGATGACTGCCTCAGGACCGTTCTGTGCAACCGATCTAGCTCTAGCGGAGAACCATCTGGGAGGGTAATTATAAATCTGAACAAGTCCAATACATAATCCTCCAGTTTAGTATCAGTGATGGATGAAGGAATCCCCCTTAAGCTAATGTTGTTCTTTCGCAACCTGTTCTCCGCGTCCTCGTGCTTCGCCTTAAGAGCCTGACAGCGAGCCTCCAGGGCCGATAGTCTCTCTTGGCCTTTTTCCCTTTCATAGGTTTGCTCACACAGGGCATTTTCTACCTCCGCTGTACGATTCCCCGCTGATTCAACCCCCTTGTCAAGGGAGTCAATCTTTTTTGTGACATCCTCAGTTCGCTTCTGAATTTCTTTCATCAGGGCATCCAGTAGGTCCCGCAGATCCCCCTTCGTGGCTAGGTTCTCTGACTCCGGGGCTTCTTGGATGGAACTAGGGCGACTCAACTGCTCCCCAGGGGAGTCAACCCTCCACGGCCTCTCAAGGGTATTGTTTCCAAGAAGTGTAGCAATGTCTATTTGCTTAGTGGCCTTGCTACTCTTAGCCATTGCAGCACGATGCTTGAGGAGCAGTAGGGTGCCACCGGGGTTCTTCTTGAGTGTCTTACTGGGTCTCCCCTGTTGAAAAATTCTTTGTACCTGCCACACCCCCTCACCACACCCTAGGAGACCCACCAGAGAGCAGGATTCTGCAGATTTAGTCAGCACCTTACTCCGCTTGAAGCGTGAGGACAGTGGCCCCGGATTTGGACAGGCATGCTAAAGCTGTAGCTCCTAGTGCAGTAGAGGAGGAGATTCCAATAAGGGAAGCCGCCGCGGCACAACAGTCCCCAATCCTCCAACTGCATGGTAGGTGAAGCTACAATAGCAGTATGCGGGGACGCCTGGGACCCTAGGTCCACGGGGGCCTGGCCGGAGGTCAGGGAGGCAGGAGGGATCCAGTATCCAAACTATCCCTGAAACAACAGCTGCAGGCCCACACCTTCAGAGGTGTAAAATGAGCCATATGAGTGAACAAATCTACGGTAACCATGATGGTCGTGTACCATCGGGAAGGTGCTAATTCCACAATGAAGTCTGTTGCAATGAATTCCCATGGCCTTGTTGGCAGCGATAGTTGCATTAGAAGACCCGTCGGTCTCTTGTTATCATGTTTGTTTTGACTGCAGACAGCACAAGCTTTGATGTACTGCTGTACGTCGGTCTTCATTCCGTCTCATTCCAGGCCACCAAAACGGTCTTTGTATAAGACGGAGGGTGTTGGTTATGCCACGATGTCCAGAGTGAAGGGTATCATGACAGACGTTTATCATTCTTTGTTGTAATTTCTGTGTAGGAATGACCAGTGCATTGTCCTTGAATAAGTATCCTTCCTTAATTCTTAGGTTCCATGGATTCTTCCTTGAAATATCCTTCCAGAGGTCAGAGGATTAGGTTTGTAATCGAATTTCTTCCAGAAGGTTGACTGCTTGAGCTACAAAGATCGTGTGGGGAAACATCTTAGGATAGGCCTTGTCTTCAGTAGTTACATAGTCAGGATGTCGAGATAAGGCGTCAGCAATCATGTTTTGTGATCCGGGAACATGAGTGATTTGGAATTTGGTATTGGGCAAAGAAGTAGGCCCAACGCGCCTGACGACTGTTCCTGCACTCCAATGATTGTAGAATTTGAAGATTCAGATGGTCCGTGTGGACCTGAACTGGATATCTAGCACCCAGAAGTAGATGTCGCCATTCAGTGAAGGCTTGGCGGATGGCTAACAGTTCCTTTTCCAGGACGGAATAGTGCGTCTCACTGGGAGTCAGGGTTCGTGAGAGGTAAGCAATGGGGTGTTCCAGTTTATCCTCAAGTTTCTGTTTCAAGACCGCTCCTATGGCGTAGTTAGAGGCATCCATTTCCACTAGGAATGGGCGATTTATGTCTGGTTGGGCCAGGATGGGGGCTTGCATGAACTCTGTCTTCAATCGTTGGAATGCTTTGTCTTGCGGTGTAGACCAGATAAAGGGAGTGTCTTTCTTCAAGAGAGCAACAATCGTCTGGACGATCTCGGAAAAGGAAGAAATGAACTTCCGGTAGAAGTTGGCAAGCCCCAGGAAGGATTGAACTTGTTTCACGGAGGTGGGAGCAGGCCATGCCAGTATGGCCTTTACCTTTGAAGGGTCCATACCAATTCCTTCTGGGCTAAGGATGAATCCCAGGTAGTGAACAGAAGTAACGTGAAACAAGCATTTTTCGGGTTTGGCTAAAAGTTTGTGTTCACAGAGTCGTTGCAGTACTGCCTTTACATGCTCTTCATGCTTTAGAGGATCTTTGGAAAAGATCAATATGTCATCCAGATAGACAATGACAAAAAGGAATAACATGTCAGAAAACACCCTGTCCATAAAACGTTGAAAAACCGCGGGAGCATTAGCTAGTCCAAAGGGCATGACTAGATATTCATAGTGACCAAAGGGTGTTTTAAAGGCTGTTTTCCATTCGTCTCCTTCCCGGACATGGATCAAATGATAGGCACCCCAGCGATCCAACTTCGTGAATACTACGGCGCCTCTCACAGCTTCCAGGATATCCGAGATCAGGGGTAGTGGGTACCGATCTTTGAGGGTGCATTGATTTAAGCCACGATAGTCGAGGCAAGGTCTGAGTTCCTTGGTGTCCTTCTTGGGAACAAAGAACAATGAAGCACCCGCTGGAGATTTTGAAGGTCTTATGGTGCCGTTTTCAAGTTTGGTATCCAGGTATTCTCTGAGGGCCTTTTTCTCAGGTTCGGAAAGAATGAGCATTCTGCCAAAAGGAATCACTGCTGAGGGATCTGTATCTATGGCACAGTCTTCAGGTCTGTGAGGGGGTAAGGCCTGGACTATGGCAGTTGAAAATACACCAGCATATCCCTGATAGGCCTCTGGGACTTGTATGATATTAGAAACCATGAGTGGTGTTTTCAGGTCTCTTGGTTGTTCTTTAAGGGGTGTCGAGGAGGGATCCAGGACTAGACAGTGGGACATACAAAACTCTGAGCCTAGGAATAGTGATCCTGCTGTCCAATTGATATACGGATTGTGCTTCTGTAACCAGGGCATACCCAATACCATGGGGTAATGGGCTGACTTAATGATGTTGAATGTAATCCGCTCTTGGTGATGGTTTATGGAAAGTTGGATCTCTTTTGTCTGCAGGCTTATGGGTCCTGAAGAGAGGGGTCTTCCGTCGATTGCTTCCACCGGCTGCATGATGCTTCGTGTCTCGTACGGAATATGATGACTAACAACCCAGTCTTGATCAATGAAGATTCCCATAGCTCCGCAGTCCACCAAGGCCAGAATGGGATAGGTCTTATTCTTGGAGGGTGACAGGAAGGCTTGTAGTATCACCAAATTGTTTTGTCCAGGAGAGTTCACGGATGGAATTGATGTGGAGCAAACATCTCTCTCCCGAAGCTCTGCTCCATCTAGGATCGGGAGCTGGCATTTCCCGAACGCCGAGGAGGGGCCAGAGGACACTCCCTAACCAGGTGTTTGTCTGAAGCACAGTACATGCACAACCCTGTATGAATCCTTCTCATTCTTTCTTGCGGGGATATAGGTCCACGGAAGGCTCCTATCTGCATGGGTTCTGGTTCAGAGATTGAGCCTGGGTTTGTGTCCGCCTTGGTGGTACTCTCAGCGGACGGCTTCGGAGGATTAGCTTTGGATTTCTTCTTCTCTACCTTTCTTTCCTGGATACGAAAATCTATTTGCATGGCAAGGTCCATTAGTGCCTGGAATGAGTTTGGGCGAGCCACTCTGGCCAACTCCTCCTTAATCTCCTCATTCAGTCCTCTCCTGAAAAGGGTAAAACTCGCCTCCGGGGACCAATCAGCTTCCTTGACTAACTGCTTGAATCAGGTAACATAGGTGAGCATATCCTGGACTCCTTGCTGAAAGTCTAACAGGCGTTCCTGGGCACTATAGACCTGTTCTGGACGGTCAAACATGGTCTTAAGGGCTTGTATGAAGCCATCATAGTCATCTAGAAGAACGTCGCCGGAATTACCGAGGGGCGTAGCCCAGGTTAAGGCGTTTCCTGAAAGGTGGGAAATTATGAAGCACACTTTAGCCCTGGGAGTTGAAAAGTAGTAGGGCTTAAAAGTAAAGTGAACCAAACATGAATCCAGGAATACTTGAAGGGTTTTTGGTGAGCCATCATATTTGTCCACTATACCGCCCAGCAATACACTTTCTTTTGTGGCAGAAACGCGGGATAGAACTAGTTGTTTGAGAGCGGCGTTTTCAGCCTTTAGATTCTGCACCTCGGTTGATAGCTCTTGCATGCCACGCATCAGGTCCTGGAAGGCCGCTTCCATGTCCATATCGAGTTTGGTCGGTTGGCGTCTCAAACTCTCAAGGAGTTCCCCCCCTTCTCACCTGAGTTCGATCCTTGCTGGATTTCTTGATTGATGCCTTCTTGCGTACTGCTCGAGTCTTGAATAAGGCTGCACGAGTCTCTTCCGACTCCAGCGTGCGTTCAAGTACCGGGATGCAGGTGTCCAGGAAATAACAGGGTGTGCGCAACTAGTCCAGGAATCAAGAAAGGAAGGAAAGGGACTAGAATTGGGTTAGAGTTGGAGAAGCAAGGGAAACAATACTGCGAGCTACGGAGCACACGTCTGGTCGCTACTTCGCAATAGCATTGAGACGCGCGGGGCCGCGGCGGCGTGGCATATTTATGGAACGTACTACGTCCGCCGTGAAGGCTGGTGCGAGGCGTGTCACGTGATACGGCCATGTTGGGAGAAACAGTGAATGCAAGCCCTGCCGTGACAAGGACCAGGAAGTCCAGAAGGGGCGCATTCTGTGGGTCATGACAGCTGTAAGGATATCACGGAACTCCAGAGAGATTTGGCTGCCATTTTCTTGCCATGCTACGTGCCGGGAAAAAGAGCTTGAATCACAGGTTTTTCCGTGTTAAAGGGTCCGGCAGCCCAGCAACGGTGACATCTTCCCTTCCTAATTCCAGACCCATCGAATTTCCCACAGAACGGAGCTGTGAACCGGAGATAATACGCTTTCAGTCTAGAGCCAACCAGGAGCTTCTAAGAAGCCATGCCTTTCAAGGCGGCTCCAAGCCACGCCCCCCCACCACCCTTAATAAGTTGACCGTTTACAATGTAGAGACCAACTTTTGATTTGTAAAATATAATTTTGAATAGGATGTCACCTATTGTGAATTTGTAACACTACATTAACAAACAGGAAACAGGAAGTTGTAATGGCTCATTCCTTCTTTACACTTCAAAGAGATAGGTGTGATCTATGCGGTAATGGAAGAAAAGATGGAATCTAAAATGCTGAATGCACGTTTAGCATTCGGCATAGTAGATTAGATCGAAGCCCATAATACCAAACAAGGGACGGGGGTGTCCTCCGCTCCGGAGTTCGGTATTATGGGCTGCGGGGGTGTACGTTAAAGGCAGTGCGGGGAACAAACAGGCAAAATTCCAAAAGATCGAATTACATAAAGCGTGCAAGTGGCTGCGTAATTTCATAATTTGATCTTTTGGAATACGTTCTTTTAATGTACATCCTTCTACGCTGTGCTCCTGTCTCTTCACAATTGTAGTATTTAAACTGAACTTCAATAAAACCTGTTTCTACATTTCTGTTAACCTCTTTTTTTGGAAAACAGTTTAATGTATTTATACAAATCAGATAATCACAAATATGTTGTAACACACAAAAGGCGTGTACGCAACCGTGGCAATACAATCCCACATCTTTGAAGAAAACTCTTACAGAGTTAAAGAATAGCACTAGGTACATCTTCTCCACCTGACAAAAAAAGTGCTCTACTCTGCATATGTTCCCCCACCATTATTTCTTCTGCTGCTCTTTTGGATAGCAATTGCTATGACTTTGTGGTACATTTGGATATACACCTGAATCAATTATTACCACCCGGCTATTCCTTTCCCATCAATCATTATAAAATGTGTTTTTAGCAACATATGTTTATGTTAATACCGTAACACCAGCTTAAACTCAGCACTTGACACATTTGGCATTGTCCACATTTGAAATGTCCTTTTGTAGGTGGTTGTAGCCATGAAGTTGATTTTGATGTGTGTGTGTATTTTGTAGGATTGAAATGTGAAGGGCTCAGCGTGTGTCTCAGAATTTTGCTCTTGCGAAATGTGATTGTTGGTTGATCTTCCAGTATGTTAACTAGTTCTTGGTCCAATATAAGTGTATTCCAATTCTTCTTTAGAATGCATTTGATTTGTTGGCTGTTGCTGCTACAAGGTGTAATTAACCTCGGTTTGACTGAGGTTGATCGAGCTGGTGGCTTATCAAGTAAAAGGTCTTGTCTTGTATGGTTTGTGGTTTTGGCATATGACTTTTTCAGATGCTGAGAGTTGTAGCCTCTTTTTCTGAACTTCAATACAGAGTTGGTGCATGTTTAGCAAATTTCTCATTGGTTGCAATTCCGTTTAATTCGTAACATTTCTCTGTACGGGATATTGTTGATGACATGAGTTGGATGGTTACTTGTGGCATGCAATATGCTGTTGACTGAAGTTGGTTTAATATACAGTGTAGTATGGATGGTATTGTTCTCGACATATAGTTGAAGGTCCAAGAAATTGATTTAAGTTTGACTGGATGTGATTGTTATTTTCAAATTGTACATATTTTGATTTAGGTGATTGTAGTACTCTGTTAGTTGTTCTTGGGTGCCCTTCCAGATCATTATTATGTCGTCAATGTACCTTCCCTAGAATACCACCATATTGTGGGTGGTGAAGGCTAGGTGGTGCCATGCATGTTATAACTCAAAGTGACCCATATATAAGTTTGCATAAGATGGGTCGAACTTGGCGCCCATTGCGGTGTCTTGTTTCTGTTTGTAAAGCTGGTGCTTGAAGGTAAAGATAGTGTTGATGAGAGTGTAGCTTAGCATTTCCAAGATCATCATGTTTTGTTGATAGTAAGATACTGATCTGGTTTTTAAAAAGTAATTAGTTGTGTCCACGCATTTATCGTGAAGGATACTAGTGTAAAGTGCTGTGATGTCAAGATTTACTAGCCAGTAGTTGGGTTCCCACTGTATGTATTCAAGTTGCTGGATGATGTGCTTTTTGTCCTTGATGAAGGATGCTAAACTGGCTGCAAGAGGTTGAAGTTGATGGTCAATATATTCTGATATTCTGTCGATTATTGCACCAATGCTATTGAAGATTGGGCGACAAGATGGTAAATCTGTAAAAGGTTTGTGAATTTTTGGAATAAAGTAAATTGTAGAGATGATTGGAAATGAGATGTTCATATACTGGTTGATTTGGGTTTGAGAGATGTTTTGTTCTTCCGCAAATGTCTCAATGGAATGAATGTCATCTGTTTTTGGTAAGTTTAGGAGATCTGCTGTTTGTTCCACATGTCTTACTGTTAGGTCAAATGACAGGTTTATGTCTGAAGGTGGTTTAGGGTACGTAGTATGCAGAAAGTGTTTCTGCAATTTTAGCTTTCTGCAAAAACGATATAGATCCACAGTTGTAGTGAAGTAGTCATAATTGTTTGTTGGACAGAAAGTTAAGCCTTTGTTGTGGGCTGAAATAAAATGTGGTGAAAACTCTTTTTGTGTTAGGTTGACCACTAGGTCTTCCGAGGTGGGCGTTGGTTTTTGGATCGCGTTTGAACTCCTTCTTGTGTTTCTCCTTGCTTTGGGTTGTTTCCTGCTCCCCCTCCTACCCCTACTTGTCCTCCTGAATTTGGTATTTGAATCGATGTATTTCCCAAGTTTCGGTATCTTACTGGGTGTTGTCTCATGTGTTTGTGCTGGATGAACTCCTCTAAAAAAGATCATAATGGAGGTGAGGGCGATATAGATGTGTCTGGGTTCACTGGGCCACTTGCCGTTAATACTTGCAGTGTATATAATTGGTCTATATCACTTGATAACTCTGTGTCTGAAGATGGTAAATTTGGGGAAGTAGGTCGAGTGCCTGTAGGTAAATTTGGTTTGATTTTACTAGGTATTCTCTTGCCTGTTAGTTTCCGAAAAGTATACACTCGCTTAAATGTATAGTCCATTTCGTCACGTAGAAATTGACGTTGTTTTTTTAGTTTGATTTCCTCTGTGTAATGATCTATAATATCGTCTATAATCTGATAATATTTTTTACGTTTTCTCCGGTATTTTCAATTTTTCTATGTCCTTCTTAATTTGAGTGATGTCTTTAATAAGTTTATCATGTTGTTTTTTCGCATTGACTATTCATTTGTGCATCATTTCTTTCGAAATGTTCGTTAAAAGTTCTTCCCAATCCTTGAGCCCCTCTAAATCATCTTCATCATGTGGGGGGAAGATACAGATGCGTAGGCCTCTTGATATTCGGCCTACCTGGAGATATTTTTCCAATGTTTTTATCTCTCACCATCGGGATAGTTCCTGTTTTAACAGTTTCTCTTGTTGTATAGAGATTTTTGAGTGACTGTTAAGTTGTTTCCTTTTTTTTTTATTGTATTTATTATTTTTGAATACATACAAAGAACTTGGAAATAAACGATACCCCTTAATTCCCCCACCCCCGGAAGATCTCCTTGAAGTCTTTCAGAAAGGGAATGCCTTATGCACTGAAGAATTCTGTTATTTTGATTTTGTGGGGGCACCATTGTTCCATATAGTCTGACTGCAAATAGTCTTGGACCGTTCCCCATTCCTTTGTAAATGTTCCACTTGAGCCCTGGATTGTATGCGTTAGCTTTTCCATTGTCATTTGTGACCAGACCTTCTGGAGCCAGGTGTATCCTAGTGGAGGGTCTTGCTTTTTCCAATATTGGGCTATTGCTGCTCATGCCACTATAAGCAGACCCATGAAGCTCCTCCAGTGTGCCTTCATGAATTTCCTGGCTGTATTGTCTTTCATTCCGCATAGCCACACCTTCTCCCCCAACTGTTCCGCATCCGGAAACATTTTTCCCATCTGGGTTTCTATCTCGGACCAGAATCCCTTGATCCCTGTGCAGTCCTACCATATGTGTTTCCACGTACACACTTCTGCACAGCCTCTCCAGCATAGGTTAGATGCTTGAGGGTACATTGTGTGTAATCTCTCTGTTGTGTAGTGCCATTGGGTTATTACTTTCACCCACATCTCCCTCATTTGAACTGATCTGATCATTTTGAACTGACATTTTTGGAATGTTAATCCACAAATCCTCCCATTGTTTTTTTGGGATATCCTCCCCCAGGGGTTTCCCCATTTGACCATGTAGGCCCACTTAGCATCTTCCTCTTGAGAGTTTATAAAGGTGTATAGTGACGAGATTAGCCTCCTAGACCCCGAGTTGGTTATTAGATCATTTTGAAAAGGAGTAAGATCCCTTGTTGCTGCTCTTGTGATTTCCGTTGTAGCCAGCCAATGCCGGAGCTAATCGTATTTATACCTGTCCCCCTTTGTAAGGTTTAGTAGGGGTTTACATAATTTCTTTGTCCTGAAACATTTCCCCAATTTTCATACACCCTGCCGATTCCCATTTCTCGAAGGCCCCTCGTTCCATTCCCGGCAGGAATTGGGGGTTCCGGCAGATGGGTGTGAAGGGAGCTTCCACCGAGGTCATGATACCCCTTTGCGTTGTGAAGTTGTTTCTTGAGGGTTGCTTTGATCTGTGTTATGGCCTGAGAACAATAGTTCAGCCTCCTTGTCTCTGTTTGAGTAGTTCTTTAACATGTTTAAATGTTCTTGAGGTGGTTTTAAGGGAGACTGCCTGGGCTGTGTGTTCAAGAATAATACTGTAACACCAGCATAGACTCAGCACTTGGTGCTACACCTCTCTGGTTTCAAAAATGTAGGTTGACAAATTCATTTATGTTGATAGTGAGCTGCTAACTGTGATTCATATGCCCTGAAGCTGGCCAGGGCTCAACAACTGATACACCAAAAATATATGAATCCAGTTGTGCTTTCACTAATAGCAATTGTATTCGTTGGATAATAGGTATAATAAATGAAAGTATACACTCTGTTGGTTCTTCAGGTTTTATTTCTTTTTTTATTATTTTGATGTCTTTTGATTTTGGTATATACACACTCATTTCTTTAATAGTTCTTTTGGAGTCTATCCTATACTTAGTTTATTAAGTGAATCGATCCAACATGGGGAGAGCAAATGAATTGGTGATCATTCAGTTGCTGTTTGCCTTCTTCATAAACTTTGAAAATCCTTGGTTCGATATGCTATTTATGTTAAAAGACAAAGAAAATGCACACTTTAACACCGGGATAATATGATCACTCGTCTAAGGTAATAAGCTTAGGTTGTAACCCAGACACAATGACCAGGGCAACAGTGCTTGCTGGGCTCGGGCGTCAACCATGACCAGCAAACACAATGTCCATGTCCAGGCACTGTAAAAATACCAACCGTACCTCTTGGTATGGCCTGCGACCATGGCCTTTAAACACTGTATCCAAAACAGCATACTTACCTTACCAACCCAGCCAGCTGGTCATGGTCATATTTGGCCCTGCCCAGGGCACACTGACTCAAGCTTCATTGATCCCAGTCTGGGTCTGCAGATTTTAGTTCAGAACTGTTGAGTCCACACACTACATTGCGTTTTCTCTTCCCCAAAACCAAATTCCACGACTCTGGGACATAGCATTGCTTAGTAACCAGATCAGCCATCCTTGCAGAGAATATTTTTGCCCTCGCCAGGGACAGTAGAGTGCTAATAGGCCCCTTTCAAGCTTATTTCAGTCTTGGAGTCTGTGCATCTTGTCATCGAATCCACACTTGATTGCCCAATTCTATAGTGTTTTGCATTGCTTAGGTAGTTATTTCACCCAGGTGAGGCAGGCACTTGCCCTCTCCAGTGTCACTGCAAGCCTTAAGCATGCCATATAGCCTTATTAAAAGGTTTTTCTAGCAAAGGTCCACGGACCATCACACTGGGTCCATGGAAGCCATTTAAAAAATGTTTTGTCAGACATTGCTCAATTTGAATTGATCTGTTTGGGCAAGCCAGTAACATTTTTGAATGTAGGTTTCAATTTGGGTCCATAACCCATATGGATAAACTACAAATGATTTTTGATCCCATATTTTGTTGATGTAATGTAAGTACCAATGCAGTCAATTTCAGCATGTGGTGGAACACACACTGGCTATTTGTGGACAGGAGGTCGGGTTTGCACAGCAGTCTCTGGTGTGGTTTAATTGACAAAAGTAGAAGGCTGCAATACCTCTACTAGCAAGACGATGGTAGGGCAAGTAGAACTATTATTAACCTAGCTTCTGAAAATAGCCTGTAACAACAGGGGAATCTAAGAAAATGTGCAGAGAAAATCTTTCTGTCCAGTTTATCAAAAGTGCATTACCATTGGATTTTGGTGTTGAATAGCGGGATGCAAGATTTTGGCATTTATACATTTCTACTAATGCAAAAAGATCAGAATCCAGTATTCCCCAACGATCGAAGATGCTTTCTAATACCTTGGGCCTCATTACGAGGTTGGAGGTAGCCATGGCGCTGTTAGCGCCATGGCTGCCTCCAAAACCCTTCCGACTCCGCCCTGGTGAATGGAGCAATTACCGGTCCATTCCAAGGTTGGAATGGACTGGTAATTCCCCATTCACCAGGGCCCTTCCCCATTGCCATTTGAGCACCCATAGGGCTCAATGGGAATAGGGAAGGCGCTAATAACGGTACCGCAAACTGCGGTACCGTTATTAGCTCCAGAGTCCCTTTGCGGGTCCCGTCCTTAACGCCTGGAAAAACCAAGCACCTCGTAATGAGGCCCCTGGTATTTTAGGAACCAATCGGGATCTTCCACATTAGACCTACCTAGGAAATCTGCTCGAACATTACGATTACTCAGAAGGTGAACAGCCGTTATGGACCCCTTGCTAGCAGCCAGTGCCAGACATCTTCAGCCTTCCTCAGAGCGTCCTGGATTTAGTTCCTTCCATTGTCATCATGTTGGTGATTCGAATCAAAATGGAGAAAAATAATCGAAGGAAGAAAAGCCTTGATGGCAAGATGCATAGGAAAAAGCTAATCTTATCATAAACCCTGAATAGTCAGATGGTCCATTTGAACTCGTAGCCCTCCATCAATGCATCTGTCATGAGCGCATAAGGTGGCATTTGCTTTTTAAACAGAGCTCCTTGCAGAAGATTCTATTTGTGACAAATCTATTTCAAATGACGTTTGGCTGATGATGTAATCATCCTCAACAGCTTTCTATCCCAGGAGTCCGTTTTCAGTGATCACTGGTCCTCAAGGCACTGCTGCGGTGCACATATGTAGAGACTGAGATTAGGAACAAAGAAAATTCAGGATGCCATCAAGCCCAGGAGAGACGATATCCATGTTGCTGTGGGGAGAGGTCTCGCAGTCTATCCTTCAAAAGATTCCTATGCTTGTGCTTACAACAGCTCTGAGGAACGGTTGAAGTGGGGATGGGTTTCTGCACTTTCACTTGAAGACCCAATCTGTAAGAATGTTTGCCCGAGTCCTGAAGTTTAGTGCTCTTTCCTGGTGTGATTCTGATTTAATCATATAGATAAGCATCTAGAAATGGGCACTGTCACCCAATCTCCTACCTGACTCTGGTGGCATCTAGTGAGGTGACAAAAGGGTCCGGGTACTTCCCCAAGTTAGCAGATGGTGGGCCCAGAAGAGGTAGTCACAGGGACAACTTGACCACTGGCTCTTTAATGATCCTCCAATGGGCACTAGGACAATGTACTAAACCACACCTTTACAGCAATCCATGGGCCCAGTACCAAGCATTCCTTCATTTTCAGGCAACATCATAATAGGCATAATCACATCTCAAGAATTTAATAAGGTACGTCTGACTGCTATCTGTTACTCACCAGCCGGCGAGTAGTCTGGGCAAGCGACCAATATGGTTGTACTGGATGTTGCTTGAAGAGCTCGAGATGGAGCCTCCACCTGAGCCTCCTCTCTGTTGAGGGAAATAAGCTCTTTTTGATGATATGACACTCTGCTGCGCTTAATCGCAGACAGAGAGACCGATCACCCAAAAGAGCGGGGAGAACACACCGCCACGGACCCAGCTGAAAGAAAATGACAAATGGTAAATACTTGGTGAGAGCAAAGACCACCACAAGAAAAACCTCACAAAAGCAGGAAGTACCTGGGTCACCCACTCCCCTTGTAATTGAAAGGAACAAGAATGGAATTTCCCCTGTAAGTATAGAAAAGATATTAGATTCTATTTTGATGGTTTCAGATAGGATATAATAAAGAAGAGTTAAGGAGGTCTTACCAGAACAGGAAATGAAATAACCTAATCAATCCAGGCTAGAAAACAACAGAAGTACAAAACAATAAACAGGAAGGTTAGTAGGGATGCCATACCCGGGCGGCACGAGGAGCGCACTAGATACGGGTAGGTGCACTTCTCAGCAATGCGTCCCTGTGTGCACTTTCAGAAATGAGTCCTTGTGTACAATCAGCAAAGCGTCCTTGCGTACACTTGAGGAAATGGAGTCGGAATCCACAAAAAGACAATTGAATTGAAGAAGGGTACAGCTCACAGTATACCTAAGGTGAAGCATTGCAGGAGGCTACACAAATAAGGTAGCCATGTTTCAGTAGCTCAAATGTTCCAAATAGAAATTGTAACAGGAAGAACTCGCCCTCGATTTTGAGAGGTTGAAGCTGAGAACTTGGAGTCAGCTGGGAAGGTGAGGAAAACCAGGTGAAGGCGGTGATTGGGTAATTCAGGACAGAAGTTTCTGTACGGGAAGAACAGCGAAAGGCAATCCAGTGGACAGGCAGCGAGATCTGGTACACAGGCGGGCTAAAGACAGTACAGAATCAGGATGCAAGCAAACCGTAGGGCTGGCAAAGGTCCGGTACACGGGTAGGCAGAAGAATTGAGAAATCTCAAGGCAGTCCGTAAATGGAAAACAGGAACTGGTACACGGGAAGGCAATGATTAGGAAAGGCACAGAAGACGAAACTTCAGATGCCGGTTGCAACGTTAATCAGAAGCAGCGTCCTTCCCGCTGTAGTGCCTAATATTACCCAGGAGGCGGAGCGCCGTAAACCCATCAGAGCTCACGTTCCGCATAGTCGGAACTACACGCAAAAGGTAGGTTTCCTGGGAGTTGTAGGCAAAGGCTGGGTTGTTGATACTTTTGATGTTGTTGACCCCAATCTCCAGGGTAACTGCCACCGAGAGAAGTAAGGGGCTGAGAAACGTCAGATACTGTGGCGAAGCGTCACGACTTTGGTAGGTGCCTTGAAAGTGGTCTGTTTCGCCTGGCGTGATGAGGAGGCGAGCGGGTCATTCAGACCCCGATGTGTGACAACATCCACCCCCAAAGGCAGCGCCAACCCCTTGCGGGCATGAAAGCGGCGCAGAAGCACAGGAGATCGGATGTTCCTCAACGGTTCCCAGGATCTATCCTCCGGGCCGTACCCCTTCCAATCAACAAGGTAGAACGGACAACCCCTGCGCAGCTGGAAATCCAGGATATCCGCCACCTCGTATTCGACATCGCCCCCCACCCTGATAGGAGGAGGACGAGCAGGCAAACGAGTAGAAGGCGGGCAAGGCTTTACCAGGGAAACATGAAAAACCGGATGCACTTTCCAAGATGAAGGCAGAGAAAGCCGCACAGCAACCGGACTAATCACGTCAGTGATGGCATACGGACCCACGAACTTGGGAAGGAGCAAGCGCTTTCCAGGGATCTTCAGGTTGCGAGTAGACAACCAAACCTTTGCACCCACTTTATAACTGGGAGCAGGAATCCTATGCTGATCCGCATACTTTTTTGATTTAACCTGAGCACGGAGGAGATGTTCCAGAACAGATTTGCGAACAGATTTGAGATCCCGAATACAAGCTTGTGCAGCCGGGTTGTCAATGGGAAGCATAGGATCCAGGGGCAAAGACCGAGGATAGTAGCCATACAAAGCGAAGAAAGGAGAAACACCAGAAGCCGAATGTCGCGAGTTGTTATAGGCGAATTCGGCGGGTGGCAACATCGCCAACCAAGATGACTGGAAATGAAGACAGAGACAACACAGGTATTGTTCAAGAGTTGCATTGACCCTCTCGGTTTGCCCATCCGTCTGCGGATGATAAGCAGAACTGAACCTGTCATCAACACCAAGAGACAATGTCAACGCCCTCCAGAAGCAGGACGTAAACTGAGGGCCGCGGTCCAAAACCACAATGGAAGGGAGCCCAAAGAATCAGAAAACATGCTTTAGAAACATGGAGGCCAATATAGGTGCAGAAGGCAGCCCGAAACACGGGATGAACAGTGACATTTTAGTGAAATAATCGATGACAACCCAAATAGTATCAAAGCCATCCACAGAGGGCAGATCGACTATAAAATCCATAGAGACCATATACCATGGTTTATGTGGTACCGGAAGAGGCTGCAACAAACCCACAGGTTTAGATCTAGAGATTTTAGACTTGAGAGCATACAGAACAGGAGGCCAAATAATCAATGACGTCGCTGGACATAGAAGTCCAAAAAGCCCAACGGCGCAAAGAGTCAAGGGTTTTCTGTTGTCCGGGTGAGTCGCCATCAGTGAATCATGAGACCAAGCAATAGCGCGTAAACGCGCATCACCATGAGGTAGAAACAATCTCCCCTGGATGTAGGGCAAACCCTGCACTATATCGAGGTTGAGAGCCTCACAATCCCTTGCATGCGAGGAAACCCAATCAGATATCAGGGAGCGTAGTGGAGGCTGAGGGGTGCACCCACAGACCACTCTACAGGGTAGCAGGAGAGAGTGATCGTTAGTTTTACCACCGGGATTGTAAGACAAATGTGACAAGGCGTCAGCACAAGTATTGAACCGGGCTGGCCGATTAATGGTGAAATTAAATTGTGAAAAGAAGAGATGCCAGCGAGCCTGTCTAGCGGTAAGATATTTCATGGATTTGAACGCAAGGAGACTGCGATGATCTCAAAAGACCGTGACAGGATGACGCGCACCCAGCAAATGATGTCTCCATTCAGAAAAGGCGTCCTTGATGGCCAACAACTCTCTTTCCGTGATGGGGTAGTTCTGTTCATACTGAGTCAACTTCCGTGAATGAAAAGCAACCGGATGGATCTCTCCCGAATCGGGACAACGCTGGGATAGTACCGCCCCTATGGCGGAGCCTGAGGCATCGGCCTCCACTAAGTATGGTAAGAGCGGATTAGGATGTTGCAGTACTGGAGCAGTCGAGAAGGCAGCTTTCAGACCTTCAAAGGACTGTTGCGCCTCCGGACTCCATTGAAATGCCCGTTTAGAGCTGGTCAATGCTGTCAGAGGAGCTGAAATGGATGAAAACGAGTGAATGAAGCGTCTGTAAAAGTTTGAAAAACCCAAAAAGGATTGTAAAGCCTTGGTAGTAGTAGGCACAGGCCAGTCAAGAACAGCTCTAACTTTAGAACGGCTCATTCTAATTCCGTGATTAGTAAGGTCGTACCCCAAGAACTCCACTTCAGTAGAATTGAACACGCATTTTTCTGCTTTAACAAATAAATGATTGTCTCGTAGTCTCTGAAGCACGAAGCGAACATGGTCAATGTGTTCCTCCATGGAAGAGGAGTATATCAAAATATTGTCTAAATAGACAATGACAAATTGATCCAGACAGTCATGAAAAATATCATTCATAAATGCCTAGAACGTAGCAGGCGCATTACACAGCCCAAAGGGCATCACCAGGTACTCAAATAGTCCATAACGGGTCTTAAAGGCTGTCTTCCACTCATCCCCGTCTCGTATTCGAACAAGGTTATATGCACCTCGAAGGTCCAGTTTAGTGAAAACTACCGAAGAACCAAGCTAATCCAAAAGAACAGATATCAGCGGAAGAGGGTATTGATTCTTTACAGTTATAGCGTTCAAGGCTCTGTAATCAATGCAAGGGCGAAGATCGCCTTCTTTCTTAGGGACGAAAAAGAGGGGAGATGCCGCAGGAGATCTAGATGGTCTGATGAACCCAGTGGTCAAGGCCTTGTCAATGTATTCCTTAAGTACCTTGTCTTCGGGCAGAGTAAGCGATTACACCCTTCCTGCTGGTATCTTAGCTCCTGGCACTAAATCGATAGGGCAGTCATAGGGTCTATGAGGGGGCAGAACATCTGCACCCCCTTTGTCAAAGATATCCCAGAAGGCACTGTATTCTGAGGGAACATGGACTTCCTTGACAGTAGTAATGGCACCGATAAGTGCATTAGAGGCTGCCAATGCCTGACAAGAAGACACCGGACACACGTTCGAGTCCTGAAAACATTTCTCATTGCAGACCGGGGAAGGAAATTGGACAGTTTTTGCAGCCCAATCAATGGCCGGGTTGTGATAGCGTAACTATGGAACTCCCAGGATGACCCGAAACTGGGGTGCTTTGATCAAATCGAAGGAGATTGTCTCCACATGTCTGTCTTCTGTTTGCATGCGGACGAGAGACGTGTTTTGGGTTACCAACCCAGAGACCAGAGAAGTGCCGTCCACAGCTTGGACTGTCTCTGGTTGGGCCTTATCTAATACAGGAACCTTGTTACTGATGGCGTAATCATAGTCCATATAATTCCCCGTTGCCTCAGAATCGATGATAGCCAGAGAAGAAAAAGAAGTGTCAGTAGTGGCAGTAAATACTACTGGTAAATTGACAGGGGCGGAGGCTGTACCATGAGAGTCCAATGATAAGATTCCCGGCGTAGGGACTCTGTCTATCGCCGGGATTTGGCGTTTCCCGCCTTCTTGTTGGGTTTCTTTGGACAGTCTTTCAGCGGGTGTTCGGCTGAGCCGCAGTACATGCATAGATTGTGAGATCGTCGATAATCACGTTGCGCAGGGGTTAGAGGGCCCCGCACCGCCCCCACTTGCATTGGCTCTGGAGCAGAAGAGTGCGTGGGAACAGGGTCAAAGGTGGGAGTTATGTTTGCTTGTGGCTTATGTTCCCCCTTCCTTTCGGACCTTCTGGCGTCTATCTGCAAGACTAAATCCAAAAGTTCCCCAAAAACAGTAGGAACCACGGGGACAGTAGCTAGGGTGTCTTTTAATTCCTCAGACAACCCTTTATAGAATACTGCCGATATCTTCTCCTCAGGCCAATCTGTTTCAGCCGCCAATTGGTTGAAACGAGTGAGGTAGGTAAGCAGAGAGGCAGTGCCCTGGCGCAGGTTCAAAAACTCCAGGTCTGTGGCCTGTGACTTGTAGCGGGTATCAAAGACCCTGTTCATGGCTGTGATAAGAGCATCACAGTGGTATAAAACGTAACTATTAGATTCAAGTAAAGGGTTAGCCGAAGCAGCTGCCGTCCCCCCAGATGAGAAAGAATGAAAGCCGCCTTTGTCGTGGAATTGGGGAAAGCAGTTTGGCGGCAAAGAAAGTGTAGTTTACACTGATTAATGAATGTACGGTATTGTTTTGGATCACCTGTGAAACGCTCCGGGGGGGGGGCAACGGAAACTGTGTAGCCATGAGCACAGGGGTTGCAGAAAACCCAGAGGCGGCAGCCGTAGGGGCGCCAGAACCCAAAGCCGTAGCACCAGAGGAATCTATGCCCAGAGTCTGAGAAGCTGGAAACCTCTGCAGGCTGTCAATCCTGTGATGCAATGCATCATGCGCTGCCATCATATCTGTATGGAGTTCGGACACCAAGCGAATAAAAGCGTTTAGAGGGTCTTTCTCTTCCATGGCTTCTGATTTTGTTACTCACCGGCCGGCGAGTAGTCTGGGCAAGCGACCAATATGGTTGTACTGGATGTTGCTTGAAGAGCTCGAGATGGAGCCTCCACCTGAGCCTCCTCTCTGTTGAGGGAAATAAGCTCTTTTTGATGATATGACTCTAAGCTGCGCTTAATCGCAGACAGAGAGACCGATCACCCAAAAGAGCGGGGAGAACACACCGCCACGGACCCAGCTGAAAGAAAAAGACAAATGGTAAATACTTGGTGAGAGCAAAGACCACCACAAGAAAAACCTCACAAAAGCAGGAAGTACCTGGGTCACCCACTCCCCTTGTAATTGAAAGGAACAAGAATGGAATTTCCCCTGTAAGTATAGAAAAGATATTAGATTCTATTTTGATGGTTTCAGATAGGATATAATAAAGAAGAGTTAAGGAGGTCTTACCAGAACAGGAAATGAAATAACCTAATCAATCCAGGCTAGAAAACAACAGAAGTACAAAACAATAAACAGGAAGGTTAGTAGGGATGCCATACCCGGGCGGCACGAGGAGCGCACTAGATACGGGTAGGTGCACTTCTCAGCAATGCGTCATTGTGTGCACTTTCAGAAATGAGTCCTTGTGTACAATCAGCAAAGCGTCCTTGCGTACACTTGAGGAAATGGAGTCGGAATCCACAAAAAGACAATTGAATTGAAGAAGGGTACAGCTCACAGTATACCTAAGGTGAAGCATTGCAGGAGGCTACACAAATAAGGTAGCCATGTTTCAGTAGCTCAAATGTTCCAAATAGAAATTGTAACAGGAAGAACTCGCCCTCGATTTTGAGAGGTTGAAGCTGAGAACTTGGAGTCAGCTGGGAAGGTGAGGAAAACCAGGTGAAGGCGGTGATTGGGTAATTCAGGACAGAAGTTTCTGTACGGGAAGAACAGCGAAAGGCAATCCAGTGGACAGGCAGCGAGATCTGGTATACAGGCGGGCTAAAGACAGTACAGAATCAGGATGCAAGCAAACCGTAGGGCAGGCAAAGGTCCGGTACACGGGTAGGCAGAAGAATTGAGAAATCTCAAGGCAGTCCGTAAATGGAAAACAGGAACTGGTACACGGGAAGGCAATGATTAGGAAAGGCACAGAAGACGAAACTTCAGATGCCGGTTGCAACGTTAATCAGAAGCAGCGTCCTTCCCGCTGTAGTGCCTAATATTACCCAGGAGGCGGCGCGCCGTAAACCCGTCAGAGCTCACGTTCCGCATAGTCGGAACTACACGCAAAAGGTAGGTTTCCTGGGAGTTGTAGGCAAAGGCTGGGTTGTTGATACTTTTGATGTTGTTGACCCCAATCTCCAGGGTAACTGCCACCGAGAGAAGTAAGGGGCTGAGAAACGTCAGATACTGTGGCGAAGCGTCACGACTTTGGTAGGTGCCTTGAAAGTGGTCTGTTTCGCCTGGCGTGATGAGGAGGCGAGCGGGTCATTCAGACCCCGATGTGTGACAACATCCACCCCCAAAGGCAGCGCCAACCCCTTGCGGGCATGAAAGCGGCGCAGAAGCACAGGAGATCGGATGTTCCTCAACGGTTCCCAGGATCTATCCTCCGGGCCGTACCCCTTCCAATCAACAAGGTAGAACGAACAACCCCTGCGCAGCTGGAAATCCAGGATATCCGCCACCTCGTATTCGACATCGCCCCCCACCCTGATAGGAGGAGGACGAGCAGGCAAACGAGTAGAAGGCGGGCAAGGCTTTACCAGGGAAACATGAAAAACCGGATGCACTTTCCAAGATGAAGGCAGAGAAAGCCGCACAGCAACCGGGCTAATCACGTCAGTGATGGCATACGGACCCACGAACTTGGGAAGGAGCAAGCGCTTTCCAGGGATCTTCAGGTTGCGAGTAGACAACCAAACCTTTGCACCCACTTTATAACTGGGAGCAGGAATCCTATGCTGATCCGCATACTTTTTTGATTTAACCTGAGCACGGAGGAGATGTTCCAGAACAGATTTGCGAACAGATTTGAGATCCTGAATACAAGCTTGTGCAGCCGGGTTGTCAATGGGAAGCGTAGGATCCAGGGGCAAAGACCGAGGATAGTAGCCATACAAAGCGAAGAAAGGAGAAACACCAGAAGCCGAATGTCGCGAGTTGTTATAGGCGAATTCGGCGGGTGGCAACATCGCCAACCAAGATGACTGGAAATGAAGACAGAGACAACACAGGTATTGTTCAAGAGTTGCATTGACCCTCTCGGGTTGCCCATCCGTCTGCGGATGATAAGCAGAACTGAACCTGTCATCAACACCAAGAGACAATGTCAACGCCCTCCAGAAGCAGGACGTAAACTGAGGGCCGCGGTCCAAAACCACAATGGAAGGGAGCCCAAAGAATCAGAAAACATGCTTTAGAAACATGGAGGGCAATATAGGTGCAGAAGGCAGCCCGAAACACGGGATGAACAGTGACATTTTAGTGAAATAATCGATGACAACCCAAATAGTATCAAAGCCATCCACAGAGGGCAGATCGACTATAAAATCCATAGAGACCATATACCATGGTTTATGTGGTACCGGAAGAGGCTGCAACAAACCCACAGGTTTAGATCTAGAGATTTTAGACTTGAGAGCATACAGAACAGGAGGCCAAATAATCAATGACGTCGCTGGACATAGAAGTCCAAAAAGCCCAACGGCGCAAAGAGTCAAGGGTTTTCTGTTGTCCGGGTGAGCCGCCATCAGTGAATCATGAGACCAAGCAAGAGCGCGTAAACGCGCATCACCATGAGGTAGAAACAATCTCCCCTGGATGTAGGGCAAACCCTGCACTATATCGAGGTTGAGAGCCTCACAATCCCTTGCATGCGAGGAAACCCAATCAGATATCAGGGAGCGTAGTGGAGGCTGAGGGGTGCACCCACAGACCACTCTACAGGGTAGCAGGAGAGAGTGATCGTTAGTTTTACCACCGGGATTGTAAGACAAATGTGACAAGGCGTCAGCACAAGTATTGAACCGGGCTGGCCGATTAATGGTGAAATTAAATTGTGAAAAGAAGAGATGCCAGCGAGCCTGTCTAGCGGTAAGATATTTCATGGATTTGAACGCAAGGAGACTCCGATGATCTCAAAAGACCGTGACAGGATGACGCGCACCCAGCAAATGATGTCTCCATTCAGAAAAGGCGTCCTTGATGGCCAACAACTCTCTTTCCGTGATGGGGTAGTTCTGTTCATACTGAGTCAACTTCCGTGAATGAAAAGCAACCGGATGGATCTCTCCCGAATCGGGACAACGCTGGGATAGTACCGCCCCTATGGCGGAGCCTGAGGCATCGGCCTCCACTAAGTATGGTAAGAGCGGATTAGGATGTTGCAGTACTGGAGCAGTCGAGAAGGCGGCTTTCAGACCTTCAAAGGACTGTTGCGCCTCCGGACTCCATTGAAATGCCCTCTTAGAGCTGGTCAATGCTGTCAGAGGAGCTGAAATGGATGAAAACGAGTGAATGAAGCGTCTGTAAAAGTTTGAAAAACCCAAAAAGGATTGTAAAGCCTTGGTAGTAGTAGGCACAGGCCAGTCAAGAACAGCTCTAACTTTAGAACGGCTCATTCTAATTCCGTGATTAGTAAGGTCGTACCCCAAGAACTCCACTTCAGTAGAATTGAACACGCATTTTTCTGCTTTAACAAATAAATGATTGTCTCGTAGTCTCTGAAGCACGAAGCGAACATGGTCAATGTGTTCCTCCATGGAAGAGGAGTATATCAAAATATTGTCTAAATAGACAATGACAAATTGATCCAGACAGTCATGAAAAATATCATTCATAAATGCCTAGAACGTAGCAGGCGCATTACACAGCCCAAAGGGCATCACCAGGTACTCAAATAGTCCATAACGGGTCTTAAAGGCTGTCTTCCACTCATCCCCGTCTCGTATTCGAACAAGGTTATATGCACCTCGAAGGTCCAGTTTAGTGAAAACTACCGAAGAACCAAGCTAATCCAAAAGAACAGATATCAGCGGAAGAGGGTATTGATTCTTTACAGTTATAGCATTCAAGGCTCTGTAATCAATGCAAGGGCGAAGATCGCCTTCTTTCTTAGGGACGAAAAAGAGGGGAGATGCCGCAGGAGATCTAGATGGTCTGATGAACCCAGTGGTCAAGGCCTTGTCAATGTATTCCTTAAGTACCTTGTCTTCGGGCAGAGTAAGCGGTTACACCCTTCCTGCTGGTATCTTAGCTCCTGGCACTAAATCAATAGGGCAGTCATAGGGTCTATGAGGGGGCAGAACATCTGCACCCCCTTTGTCAAAGATATCCCAGAAGGCACTGTATTCTGAGGGAACATGGACTTCCTTGACAGTAGTAATGGCACCGATAAGTGCATTAGAGGCTGCCAATGCCTGACAAGAAGACACCGGACACACGTTCGAGTCCTGAAAACATTTCTCATTGCAGACCGGGGAAGGAAATTGGACAGTTTTTGCAGCCCAATCAATGGCCGGGTTGTGATAGCGTAACCATGGAACTCCCAGGATGACCCGAAACTGGGGTGCTTTGATCAAATCGAAGGAGATTGTCTCCACATGTCTGTCTTCTGTTTGCATGCGGACGAGAGACGTGTTTTGGGTTACCAACCCAGAGACCAGAGAAGTGCCGTCCACAGCTTGGACTGTCTCTGGTTGGGCCTTATCTAATACAGGAACCTTGTTACTGATGGCGTAATCATAGTCCATATAATTCCCCGTTGCCTCAGAATCGATGATAGCCAGAGAAGAAAAAGAAGTGTCAGTAGTGGCAGTAAATACTACTGGTAAATTGACAGGGGCGGAGGCTGTACCATGAGAGTCCAATGATAAGATTCCCGGCATAGGGACTCTGTCTATCGCCGGGATTTGGCGTTTCCCGCCTTCTTGTTGGGTTTCTTTGGACAGTCTTTCAGCGGGTGTTCGGCTGAGCCGCAGTACATGCATAGATTGTGAGATCGTCGATAATCACGTTGCGCAGGGGTTAGAGGGCCCCGCACCGCCCCCACTTGCATTGGCTCTGGAGCAGAAGAGTGCGTGGGAACAGGGTCAAAGGTGGGAGTTATGTTTGCTTGTGGCTTATGTTCCCCCTTCCTTTCGGACCTTCTGGCGTCTATCTGCAAGACTAAATCCAAAAGTTCCCCAAAAACAGTAGGAACCACGGGGACAGTAGCTAGGGTGTCTTTTAATTCCTCAGACAACCCTTTATAGAATACTGCCGATATCTTCTCCTCAGGCCAATCTGTTTCAGCCGCCAATTGGTTGAAACGAGTGAGGTAGGTAAGCAGAGAGGCAATGCCCTGGCGCAGGTTCAAAAACTCCAGGTCTGTGGCCTGTGACTTGTAGCGGGTATCAAAGACCCTGTTCATGGCTGTGATAAGAGCATCACAGTGGTATAAAACGTAACTATTAGATTCAAGTAAAGGGTTAGCCGAAGCAGCTGCCGTCCCCCCAGATGAGAAAGAATGAAAGCCGCCTTTGTCGTGGAATTGGGGAAAGCAGTTTGGCGGCAAAGAAAGTGTAGTTTACACTGATTAATGAATGTACGGTATTGTTTTGGATCACCTGTGAAACGCTCCGGGGGGGGGGGCAACGGAAACTGTGTAGCCATGAGCACAGGGGTTGCAGAAAACCCAGAGGCGGCAGCCGTAGGGGCGCCAGAACCCGAAGCCGTAGCACCAGAGGAATCTATGCCCAGAGTCTGAGAAGCTGGAAACCTCTGCAGGCTGTCAATCCTGTGATGCAATGCATCATGCGCTGCCATCATATCTGTACGGAGTTCGGACACCAAGCGAATAAAAGCGTTTAGAGGGTCTTTCTCTTCCATGGCTTCTGATTTTGTTACTCACCGGCCGGCGAGTAGTCTGGGCAAGCGACCAATATGGTTGTACTGGATGTTGCTTGAAGAGCTCGAGATCGAGCCTCCACCTGAGCCTCCTCTCTGTTGAGGGAAATAAGCTCTTTTTGATGATATGACTCTAAGCTGCGCTTAATCGCAGACAGAGAGACCGATCACCCAAAAGAGCGGGGAGAACACACCGCCACGGACCCAGCTGAAAGAAAAAGACAAATGGTAAATACTTGGTGAGAGCAAAGACCACCACAAGAAAAACCTCACAAAAGCAGGAAGTACCTGGGTCACCCACTCCCCTTGTAATTGAAAGGAACAAGAATGGAATTTCCCCTGTAAGTATAGAAAAGATATTAGATTCTATTTTGATGGTTTCAGATAGGATATAATAAAGAAGAGTTAAGGAGGTCTTACCAGAACAGGAAATGAAATAACCTAATCAATCCAGGCTAGAAAACAACGGAAGTACAAAACAATAAACAGGAAGGTTAGTAGGGATGCTATACCCGGGCGGCACGAGGAGCGCACTAGATACGGGTAGGTGCCTTTCTCAGCAAGGCGTCCCTGTGTGCACTTTCAGAAATGAGTCCTTGTGTACAATCAGCAAAGCGTCCTTGCGTACACTTGAGGAAATGGAGTCGGAATCCACAAAAAGACACTTGAATTGAAGAAGGGTACAGTTCACAGTATACCTAAGGTGAAGTATTGCAGGAGGCTACACAAATAAGGTAGCCATGTTTCAGTAGCTCAAATGTTCCAAATAGAAATTGTAACAGGAAGAACTCAACCTCGATGTTGAGAGGTTGAAGCTGAGAACTTGGAGTCAGCTGGGAAGGTGAGGAAAACCAGGTGAAGGCGGTGATTGGGTAATTCAGGACAGAAGTTTCTGTATGGGAAGAACAGCAAAAGGCAATCCAGTGGACAGGCAGCGAGGTCTGGTACACAGGCGGGCTAAAGACAGTACAGAATCAGGATGCAAGCAAACCGTAGGGCAGGCAAAGGTCCGGTACACGGGTAGGCAGAAGAATTAAGAAATCTCAAGGCAGTCCGTAAATGGAAAACAGGAACTGGTAAACGGGAAGGCAATGATTAGGAAAGGCACAGAAGACGAAACTTCAGATGCCAGTTGCAACGTTAATCAGAAGCAGCATCCTTTCCGCTGCAGTGCCTAATATTACCCAGGAGGCGGAGCGCCGTAAGCCCGTCAGAGCTCACGTTCCGCATAGTCGGAACTACACACAAAAGGTAGGTTTCCTGGGAGTTGTAGGCAAAGGCTGGGTTGTTGATACTTTTGATGTTGTTGACCCCAATCTCCAGGGTAACTGCCACCGAGAGAAGTAAGGGGCTGAGAAACGTCGGATACTGTGGCGAAGCGTCACGACTTTGGTAGGTGCCTTGAAAGTGGTCTGTTTTGCCTGGCGTGATGAGGAGGCGAGCGGGTCATACAGACCCAGATGTGTGACACTATCAAGGATACAATGTTTCTGCCTGCCTCAAACCATACCCTTTCACTCTCCCCAATGTAAACACTGTTTTAGTACGGTTCCTTTAAGCGTCCGAAGCTCTGAAGCTCAGAATAGTCAGACAGCGTGTGCATCATTTTCCTCAGACACTGCTCACGGGCCCCCACACAGACATCAGAAACACTTTCAGAGTTTATAATCAAGCCCCATCAAGAACTTGCATAGACAAAGCCAAAGTGAAATGTTTTGGTGACTGTCCAGGAAGACGAAGTAGCTTCATCAAACAAAGTTGGATTTTCTGTACGACCTGCTTCGCGAGTCCATGCCAGCAAAACAGACACATTGACTGCTCGTGTATACAAAGCCCTACAGCAGCAAAAGTGCTTTTTCCTTGCTTATCAGTGATATATGTTGCCAATACACAGCAGTATGAACTCCAAGGCCGAGACAGGTTGCAGAGAGGTTAGCAGCACACGGCGAAGAGATTTAAAATATAAAATGGTGCAATATGTAAGTTAGGTCCATCCCTCCCCAACTGCCCACACCAATTTGCCAGCACAGGCACAGACCCTCATAGGCAGTCTTCCCAAGCGGACGTGTCATAGGGCTCTACAAGTCCAGGCTCTTATTCAGTCAGGAGGGGAGTTTGGAGGAAGGAGTCCCTGTAAAACGGTGGGTGCAAGGAGCAGGAGTTCAAGCTTAAATGCCAACAAGATAACCAGGGCTAGTGGGGAGCTAGCCAGGAACAGCTGGATACAACTGAGTGGGCCAGAGACCCAAGAAGGGTAAAATCTGGAGGCCACAGAGTGTACTAGACCTAGAGTGGAAAGATCCAGATACTAGAGAGTGGACCTGTGGTCCAAGAAGGGGAAAAGCCAGAGACCACTGAGTGGACAGGATAGATTTTGCGGGAGAGAGGCGAACGACAGCAGGGGACAGGAAGCGAACCTCAGAAAGCAAGAGGTAACTGCATCTCCATCCTGGCCCATTCGATGCGCGATAGAGAAACACGTTAATTCACCAGGAAGTTTAGGCGTTCTTCTAATCCGAGGAACTGGGTGACTGACCTATCCTTTGTATCCATCACAGGCAATTCCTTTCTCGAGAGAGAGGAGCGCTGCTGCACCTTATAGCTGGAGGGCCACCAGCAGTGAAGATAGATCACATGACTTGTATATTAATACAGGTAGCTAGGTCTCTAGCCTGGGGTGTCTAGCAAAGAGGGGAAGCGAAGGGCATCATAATGTCTTTCCTTTCACTAGCCTGTTGTTGCCAGGATTGTATGTATTGTCTTATTTTCAATTTCCCTTGTATCTTTCTTTGCTGTTTAACTAAAGATGCGTTATTCAATTGATTTCTCGCCTAACGCAGTTCTTAATTCCAGTTGGGACAATGATAGAAAATGTAACCTAGGTCAGACATTTGTAAATGATGAAAATATTATCTCAGTTCAATTAGAACTGATACAGCCCAAGAAAAAGGAAAAATTGTGCACTATTAATGTCACCTTGATAAATTGCAGACAGCAGTTGCCCACTAGAGCAAGATAAATTATATTATTTTAGACCATATTCTCAACTTGATGATTTAAACTGAAACTTGGTTCAAAGCTACATCAGCAGTATGTTTTGATTGGAGTTTGCCTACCGGGTATAATCATATGAATGTATATAAAATTGCATCAAACGGGGAGATTCTGTTTAGATGCCTGAAATCAATCCAAATCTCTATGTATTGTCAAGTTTTGGCATTAGGACTATCAGCGAAGAACTCTCACTGTAAGACTTCTCAATTACACAGATTACACAGATGTAGAGCATCTTTTTAGTTCTTCCATAATTTGTTTGCTGGCCACAGGCAGTCGGTAGGGTTTGAGACATTGCACTCACCCTGAAGGTGTCTGGATTTTATGTACGACTCTGTTCACACAACCAGGCTCCAGGAAGAACACATCGGAGTATCTTCCGATCAGTTGGATGAGTTCTTGATGACTGGCTGTGGAAAGACCTGCATGCATCGTAATTTAATAAACTTCAATTGGTAAAGGGATTTATCTGGTGTTATTGGCATACATGACATGAGTTGAGGATTGCTGTTTTCCTTCCATGCCTTTAATTTGTTCGAAAGATGAAAATGTGATGGTTTTCACTATCAGCTTGATGGACTTTGTATGTGAGATGGGAGTCAAATTCAGTAACAACATATGGGCTATGCCATCTGGCCAATTGTTTGATTTGAGTGGTGGGGAGTAAACCAGTCACCTTATTCCCCCACCTAAAAAGTATGTAATCTGGTGTCTTTGTTATATGCCCTTTCCTGCCAGGCCTGTGCATCTTTCAGGTGAGTTCAGCCGAATCTGCACACTTTCAGCGATCAGGTTGATACAGTTATGGCCATCTTCCACAACCACTTTCCTTAAGATACTCCTAAATGTTTTATTTAATTGCTCTACAAACCCATTGGTCTGTGCGTGGTATATCGAGGACCGGAGAGCTTTTCTGTTCATCAGTGTTTTGATATTGTCCATCAGTTTCGACATAAAGCTACTCTGCTGCTCAGTTAGAATCACAGCCGGAAAGCCCACTTGAGTATTTGAGGATGGCTTTACTGGTGTCACTCCTCAGAGAAAATGTTTCAGGATTGCATAGTCGACAATTACCAAGATGTACCTGTTTGCAGATTTTTAAGGTTACAGTCAATGCAACTTTGAAGAAGGGGACTTCTATAATTGGACAGCAGGTGCAGAACTGCTTGACTTCGGCATAGACTCCGGGCCAGTAGAACCTACTGAGGAGAGTCCTCTGGGTCTTCTCTAGCCTTAAATGCCCCGCTGTCAGACTAGAATGGGCTAACTCTAACACAGCCCTTTGAAATTGCTTCGGTAGCAACAGTTGGCAGTAGTTGATCCCTTCACCCTCAGGATTTGCATTGATTCAATACAGAAGTCCCCTTTTTCGATGTAATGTGGTGTCTTCAAAGTTCGGCTCTGAGCTTCTGACACTAAGCTATTCCAAGCATGTTCTAGAAGCAGATCTGTCCTCTGGACTTCTGTAAATGGACCTGTGGTGCTTCGGGACTGGGCCCCCTCCTCCTGTGCCTCCGTTATTTCCACCTCCTCAGTCTCTAGTATGAGAACTTTCATGCACCAGCTGTGCCATGGGTTGACCAGGCCAGACAATGTAAGACTTATTTCCCCAGGTTAAACAGAATTACCTTTACTTATGTGCAGTAATTACTATTGACGATGATGCCTCCAACATAAAGGTAATGCTTCTGGCCCAACTGAGACTTTGAGGTCAATTCTTCCATAGGACCCCTCAGGTATCAGGTACCGCCATCTGTAAGTGTCTTGCCCCTTGCTGGGATACTGACTTCCTTGTCATCATATACATTGCACCCCCTGTCTCCAAGGGTTATCCGAGTGGGGACTTGGGCCGTATTAGTTAGTCATAGTACTCATAACATTTTGGATGGCAGTGGGTGACCTTTATCGGGGTCTAGAGGATAACACAAAGACACCACGTGTCACTGATGGCTTAAGAACACCCGAACTCTCAGAGGCGGCTCAATGGTTTTCATTTGATTTTTCAGGCAGTGCGCTAGGGCCGTCTCTCACACTCTCGTCTAGATATAGGGCCTCATTATAGGTTTGGTGGTATCTCTGCAGTAAATCCGCAGAGAAGCCACCAAACAGAATTACTGTTACCACCACTTGGTCCAGCACTATTACCACCGGATTACAAGTGGTGGTAGCAGTGTTAGTCCCCATTTATTTTGAGTCCATATGACTCTTTGGGGCATTTTTGCAGAATTATCGTGACGCAATTCTGCTGCGGTAATTCTGCTGAAATTGGGCTGAAAGTTGGTGGATTTACCTCCAGCTCATAACTGGGAGTGAATCCTCCAAGTTTCCACCCAACTATTAGTTGGGTGGTGCGGTAATGCAGCATTTAAACCGCTCTGCCCAACTCGTAATGATGCCCTTATGTTTTCCAGCCTCGTCCAGGCGCCCTTAACCGCAGGTTATAATATAAAGCTTATTAATGCCTACTGTCTGTTCTCTAGCTAGCTGTAAGCGAGGGACTAAAGGCAATCAGCTTCCCTATCGAGGCACTGTGACACATCAATGTAATTCGTCCCTTCTCCCCAAGGGGAAGGCATCCCCTTTGGGACTAGGGAGTTGAGGCTGCCGCTTTGACGAAGGTGGGGAACCGACATGACCAGGACCGCTGAGAAAGGAAGCAAAGCCAAACTAAAAGAGATGTTCCTGCATTCTGCCTTTCCGATGTTCTGGAAAGGAAGAACCGAAGCAAGAAAGCCAACCAGGAAGACTAGAGCCAGGTCGACAGTGCTGGTCCACACTGGCCAGCGAGACCGCCTCCATTAAGGAGGACCGCTGCTGGAGAGAAGATACACGGCATCAGACTAGGAGCAGGTGAAGGGCGATGAGGTCCCAACCGAGCCGACGCTGGGCTGAGAATTCGCCGACCTCACGAAAGGGTGGAGGAAGGGTCCGCCAAAACAGGGTTAGAGAAACCCATAGCTCACCCGGGGCTAAGAATTCAAATGCCCCACAAGGGGGTGAGAGAAGCAAAAACCAAAGCAGGGCTGTGGCGGCCTAAAGTCCACGCAAGGCTGAGAAACTGCATATCCCATGAGGAGATGAGAGAAGGGAACAACTAGCAGAGCTAAGCAAGCCTGTAGCACATGCAAGGCTGAGAGTGTAAATAACCTGCAAAGGGGAAAGATGGAACTTTGTCTTGTGAGCACCTAGCTACCCAGGTCAGGAAGCATGTGGCATCTAATAAGGAGAAAACCTCCCAAGAGATGGGATGGAGTAGGAACTATTCAAACTGCCTGATAATGCTGTTTTTTGACTGAAAGGAAAGCTGACCAAAAGGAAAGCTGAGAGCCATTTTTTGTTGTTGGACCTATTACACCAAGCCGAGTGCTGGAAAAATCTTTCAGAACTCTTTGGGTGGGGGTTAGAATCTAAGGGGGGGTAACCTTAGCCTAAGCTAACACATCTATTATATTTTCATTTCATAGTGGTAGGGCAGATGTTAGGTAGCATAGGGTTTTGACGGAGGTCAGACTTTCTTTGTAAAGACATGCTGATGAGCACCCGTTTGTTGTTTTTTAGAATAGGAACCCCATATTAGAGTTTTGATGATGCTTTCTTTATTTTAATTAAATACCTTGTTCAAACATGTCCTCTTGTCCATCTCCTATGTCTGATTTATCACATTACCCTTTGGGACTTTCGAAACTGGTCCTACCTGTCGATGTTATAGCAATAAAGGGGTTATAGGGTTGTGCCTTCTAGACACTCTGCCCCAATTCAATCTCCTTCCTCTGACGCCTGATGTTCCTTTCCCTATTCCTGAATGTTGTCCTCTTCCTGCTACTCTTCTCCGACCAATTCGTCCCACCTTTTCTCCTGTTTTACTTCTCGGTCCCTCTGATATCTCTCTCCCTCCTTCTATTTCCTACCTCTAACCTTTGCTGTTAATACTTTCTCTACTTAATACTCTGTCCTCCACCAAACTACTACTCCACCCTCCCACTCTCAGTCACCCCTCCTTTTACTCCCACAAACACCTTTCACTCACCCTCTACACTCCCTCTAAGTCTCACTCTCACTAATTTTGCATGCACACTCACCACACAGTACCACTTTCATCAACCAATACCTCACCTGTTCTCTAATTTACTGCCACACTCCCATACACCATCCTTCCTCCAGCTGGTCTCTTGGTCCTCCATCACTTCCTCCTCTGACCTCACCCGAACAACACACACCTTCCTCTTTCATCGCCCTGCTTATCCTCCCTGCTACTTCTCCCATTGGATTTCTGGCCTTGCCCAATCTAGTCCTACCTTTCCCGCCCGGGAGATGTTACAATCATTAGCATTGACAAATAATGGGTTAAGCCCCACCCCTTTTTGGCACACAGGGCAGCTGTACTGCAACAATGGCAGACTTTCGTGTTAAGCAGATGCATTGCGGTAACCCCCAAGGTAAACAAACATTAATCAGGTCAATGTAACAGTAGCTCTGAGTCAGGCGTGGCTGTCAATCTGCCACAGCTGCCGTAGCTCGGGAGCAGTGCGCTGCGTGCCTGTTGGCTGTTCAGGCCCTCCTTTCTGTCGTCTGCCGGCTCTCCCTCTCCCTGCTGGTTCTGGAGCTAGAGTTGGCTAGCGTGGGGCGCTGGTTGATTGCAGTCCTGCAGGTTGTTTTTCCATAGCTCAGCTGCCTCATTTCTTGATCAAGAAAGAAAAGAGAAAGCCATTGCTCTCAAGAAGTATGCAGTAATGCAAGTTGGTACTTTTCAAATATTAGCATGCACTTGTGGTGGGGACAGGAGTCGGAGCCCTTTCAACAGCCACCGTCCCCCTATGGGATAAGGCTAGTTCTGGCTTCCACCCTGGTGGACCTCCCACCCCAGGATGAGAGTGGTTTGTATCCCCTCGTGGTGACAAGGTCAGATTGCTGCCTTTGTCACACTACTAAAAGATCATTACAAAAGCTGACAACAAACCAAAAGCCCTGTATGGTGCTATAAAGAAGGAACAAGTTACTTACCTGTAACTGTTGTTCTCCAGCATGGGTCTGGCATGGATTCACATGCTCATGAATATTCCCCGTCGTCAGGCCGGGAATCCTCGGTATAGAAAGAAATCAGTATCAGTTTCGTTTCTGATCTGTCTTTCTTAGTAGTAACCAATCACTGGTCTCTGGATCATACTGCCCCCAGCCAATGACTGCCCTCTCCCTAAGCCCTGCCTCTGGCAGCCATCCTCAGATTTGGTAGCACGTAAAGTGGCAGTATGACCAAGTGAAGAGCCGCAGAGGGGTAGGCGGGAGGGTTCGCATGTGAATCCATGCCAGACCCATGCTGGAGAACAACAGTTACAGGTAAGTAACTTGGTCCTTCTCCAGCATGGGGTCTGGCATGGATTCACATGCTCATGAATAAGAGAATACATAGCAGTACACACATGCACAACCACGGGAGGTGGCAACAGGCTCAACATTAAGCAATACAACAACTCAACATTAAGCATCTCTTACCTCCTCACCAGGCTCACCTTAGGCAAACAGGTTGCGCAGCACTGCTTGGCCGACCCTGGACTCCTCTCTGGAGTCCTGATCGATGCAGTAGAATCTTGTGAAGGTGTGCGTCGACCTCCACGTCGCAGCCCTGCAGATGTCTAGCAGGGGCACACCAGACAGGAACGCCGTGGTAGCAGCGATCGCTCTGGGCGAATGGGCTCTCGGACGGCCGGGCAGCGGTCGGTTTGCCAACCGGTGACAGTGCATGATGCAGCCGGAGAGCCATCTGGAAATGGAAGTCTTCGAGAGAGCCTTCCCTTGATTCACAGTCCCAAAGTTCACAAACAGCTGTGACGCCGTCCGAAAACTCTTTGTGCGGTCCACGTAGAACTTCAGCGCTCTAGCTACATCCAGCGAGTGCAAAGTCCTCTCGGCTGGCGACGAAGGCGACGGGAAGAAAACTGGCAACACCAAGGGCTCGTTGAGGTGGAAGTCCGACGGCACCTTGGGCATAAAGGAGGGGTGCGTCCTCAGCACCACCCTCGTGTCATGAAAAGTCAAGTATGGAGGCTTGCAAGATAGGGCCTGGATCTCTCCCACTCGTCGTGCAGAGGTGAGGGCCACGAGGAAAGCTGTCTTCCATGACAGGAACTTCAGAGGCGCCGAATGCATAGGCTCGAATGGGGCCCCCATGAGCCTGGTCAGCACCACATTAAGCTCCCACGCCGGGGCAGGAGCCTTCACCGGCGGGAATGATCGGAATAGTCCCTTCATGAATTCTTTCACCAGGTGATGAGACCACAAGGACGCCCGTCCCGTAGTCCTGGTATATCGGGAGATTGCAGCCAGATGTATTTTGATGGAGGCGTGAGCCAGTCCAGCTTTGGCCAGTGACAGTAGGTACGGCAGTACTTGAGGGGCCGTAATCCGCAGAGGGTTAATCTTCTGTGCACGGCACCAGACAGAGAACCTCTTCCATTTATGTCCGTAGCACTTGAGTTGAGGACGCCCTGGCCTTTGCAAGAACCTCTCTGCAGTCGGCCGGGATGTCGTACCCTCCAAACTCTAGTGCTGCAGGAGCCAGGCCTGCAAGTTCAGCGACTCCGGGTTGTGGTGAAGAATGGCGCCTCCTTCTCTGGAGAGAAGGTCTGCGTCCGTCAGCAGCTTGACTGGTGTGGACGTTGACAAGTCCAGAAGGTCCGAGAACCAGATCTGTCTCGGCCACGCCGGTGCGACGAGGATCATCCTGCACCGGGACCTTTTCAGCTGGTTGATGAGCCGGAGCAGCAACGGCAGCGGAGGGAATGCATAAAGAAATAGGCCATCCCAGGGGAATGAGAAAGCATCGCCCATGCTCCTCGGCTGGGGGAACCTGCTGGCGAACCTCCAGCACTTGGAATTCGTCGCCGTCGCAAAGAGATCGATTTGGGGTTCGCCCCATCGTCGGAAGAGTCGATCCACTTGATCCTGGCGTAGTTCCCACTCGTGGCACGAGCGCAGCTCCCTGTTGAGTGAGTCGGCGATCGTGTTTTTTATTCCTGCCAGATGAAGAGGCACCAGAAACATCCGTTGGGCGACGGCCCAATGCCACTGATCCTGGGCTTCCTTGGACAGGGCCGGGGACTTGGTTCCGCCCTGCTTCCGGATATAAAACATCGTGGTGGTGTTGTCGATGAAGATCCTCACCACCTTGCGGGACGGGAGAAAGGACCTGAGGGCCCAGAACACTGCGTGGAGCTCCAAAATGTTGATGTGGAGTGACTTCTCCTCTGGGAGCCAAAGGACTCTCGCGTGAAGATCTCCGGAGTGCGCTCCCCAACCTTCCAGGGAGGCGTCCGTCGTCACCGTAACCTGGTGAGCTGGGATCTGAAAGTCGGTGCCTGCCGACAGATGGGAGCAGGTACCCCACCACCGGATCGCCTGACGGAACGTCTCGCTGAGAGGGATCCTGTCCTCGAAGCTGCCCGTCGACTGGACCCAGTGGGCGTCGAGGAACTCTTGTAAGGGGCGCATCCGAAGCCTGCAAAGGCACACCAGATAAATGCAGGAGGACATCATCCCGAGGAGGGGCTTAATAGATCTTACCCTGGCCATGTCCGTGGCCAGCAGATGCTGCACCTTGCCCAGAATGGTCCTGGCCCTTTCCTCCGACGGCGAGGCCAGCCGCGCCACTGTGTCGAGCTTGGCTCCCAGAAACAGGGCGACTTGGGACGGAACCAGGTGGGATTTTGGAAAGTTGATGGAGAATCCCAGGTCCGTGAGCAGCTGGACGGTCTTCGCAGTGTGCTCCACGGCGAGCTTCCTCGTCCATGTCCGGATGAGCCAGTCGTCCAGGTAGGGGTAGACGTGGATCCCCTGTAGGCGCAGCCACGGCACCACCGGTGCGAGGCACTTGGTGAACACCCTGGGTGCCGACTTCAATCCGAACGGGAGGGCCTTGAACTGGTACTGCCGCCCTTGGACCACGAACCTGAGGAACTTTCGGTGTCTTTTTAGAATGGGGATGTGGAAGTAGGCATCCTCCAAGTCCAACGACGACAGGAAATCGCCCTCCTCCAGCTGTCCCAGCACGTGCTGGAGGGTGACCATACGGAACTTCTGCGCCTTGATGTACTTGTTGAGTCGTCGTAGGTCCAGGATGGGGCGCCATCCTCCTGTCTTCTTTTTTACGAGGAAGTACCTTGAGTAAACTCCGGAGCCCCGAAGCCTCTTTGGGACAAGCTCGATGGCACCCTTCTTGAGCATCGACCTTACTTCCAACAGTAGTTGAGGGACGTGATTTTCCTTCCTGGCCACGGGTGGAACGCGAGGGCACTTCTTCTGAAACTCGAGGGCGTGCCCTTGGGCCAGGGCGTCCAGCACCCAACGGTCGGTGGAGATGGACTCCCACACGCTGACGAACCTCGCCAGCCGGCCTCCCACCGGGGTGTTTCGACGGAGGCCCGACCCCACAGTCGGTTCAATCTTGTTTGGAGGCCGCCTTGCCTCCTTGACCTCCCTGTCGACGAAGACGGGCACCACCTGACTTGCCGCGTCCCCTGTAGGCTTCGTGGGACGAAGATCTTGCTGCTTGGCGGTACGTGGCGGAGCCACTGCCGGTTCCCTTTGAGGCACCTTGTCTGCCGCCGGAGCTCCGAAAGGACGGCCGTCGTTGTTGGAGCACTCCCAGTGCCCGGGCAGTCTCTGTGTCTGTCTTGATGGCCTGAAGGGACTCATCAACCGCCTTCCCAAACAGGTTGTTCCCGTCGAAGGACAAGTCCAAAACCTTGGTTTGTACGTCCTGGCGGAAATCCGTGGCCTTGAGCCATCCCCGTCGTCTCAAGCAAACGCTGTTGCCCAACTGACGGAAACCGGTGTCGGCAATGTCCGTTGCCACCGTGATGGCGTGGTCCGAAGCAATCTCACCCTCCTGTAGGATTTCAAGGGCCTCAGCCCTTTTGGCGTCCAGAAGGAAGTCTAACAGAGGGGCGATTTTGAACCACAACTCCCTGTCGTAGCGGGCTACGATAGCCAGGGCATTGGCCGCCTTGATAGTCGTCGCTGCCGATGAGATGATCTGTCGTCCCATCGTGTCCAACTTCCTGCCCTCGCCGTCCGGCGGGGAAGTTGATGTTGAGGCCGATGCCCCCCCAGCTTTCTTTTTTGCCGCCGCCGAGACGACCGAATCCGGGGTAGGTTGTGCCCGAAGGCACAAGGGGGCAGCGTCGGGGACCCGGTACTTCTTCTCGTACCGGTCCCTCTTTGCCGGTGCCGTGGCAGGGTTCTTGAGGAGGGCGAGCCCCTCATCCCAGATGTCATCAAGAAGTGGTACGGCGAGGACCGTCTTCCTGTTAGCCCCGCGCCGTTGGTAAAGGAACCCTTCTTTCTTCTTCTCTTCTGGGCAGAGCTGGAAAAGCTCGGATGCTCTGGAAATCATGGCATGAAAGGATCCAATCTCGTCGGGCGGGGACGCCCGAGCAGGGGGCGACGGGGGACACGTCCCGTCATCGCCTCCGTCGTCATCTGTACCTGTCGTAGCCGTGTCCGTGCCTGTATCATCCCCGTGGGTAGTAGACCGAGGGGAAGGCAGAGCAGGCCGCAGAGATGGGAGAGGTGGCGTAAGATGCGTCCTCCTCCTCTTATGCGGTGGACTTTCCGAAGATCCTGGCTCCGGTTCCCCCGTTGGGTCTGGCTCAGGTACCTCCGTCGGGGGAAGGGGCAACCTTGTCCTTGTCTCCGAGCATAAGGACTGAATCTCTGACAAAATGGCTGCCGAAGTGTCCTGCTGCGCCAGAAACGACGGGCGCGAGGGCTCTTGAGAAGCCTTGTCGGCGACACCGTTGATCTCGTCGTCGCCCTCGTCGGGAACCCTCCCGATGGGCTGGGCCTCTTCCACGACTTCGATGAGCTCTTTTTCAGAGGTCGTGTCCGTATCCACGATGGCCACCAGCCCCTCGCCCACCTTTTCCAACGAGGACTTCGTGGGGGTCTTCTCAATGGGCCTGAAAGACGACTCCCTCCGCGGTGGCAGGGAGACTCTGGGTCCTGAGGGCGCCTCCACTGGTGTAGCCTCCACAGGCTGAGCCAGGGCCGTGGCGACATCCTCAATCGAGGTCTTAGCAGGGTGAATTAAGGCCATCGTCACCTTCTGGACGCCTGGGGCCTTCACCTTGGGGGGAGGGTCAGAGCCTCGCTCCCCCTCTGCCAGAATCTTCGAGATTGACCGGGGCCTCTCCAGAAGCTTCGCCGGGTTCTCGAACTTCCTCTTATCCGAGCCAGAGCGTTGGCTCGTGGTTGATGGCGCCGGGGAGGATGCGCCCTGCCTGGCAGCCAAGGAGCCCGACCGTTCGGCGCTCCCGGTGCCCGCAGACTCGCAGTGCTTAGCCTTTTGTTGGGCCCCCGTCGCCGGGTGCCCTCACAGGACTTAGAAGACCGCTCGGACTTCTTTTTCTTCTTCTCGCCTGACGGGCTCTTCCCTTCCAGCCAGTTGGCGAGACGGAGGTGGCGATTCTTCGTGGTCCGCTCCGACATGTTCCCACAAAACGCAAAGTCCTTCTACGTATGCGTCTTGTCCTCATGGAGACAGTAGAGGCATAACGAATGTTCGTCCTCCTTGAAAACATTCTGAAGCTGGCATCCAGGGCAGGTCCTGAACAGCTTCCCGGGTGTCGAGCTTCCTTTCTCCTGGGCCATGTCCGGGGAAGGCCTCGGAACTTCTGGAATCCTCCAAAAGCGTAACTCGACGAAAACTTCACCCTTGAGGGGCGTAGAAAACTCCGAAATGGATCCCCGTTGATCGGATGTAGAAACGGTGGAGCTTGAGGCTCTATTTAACCGAAAAATTAGAAAAATCTCCTGAAAAAGCGCGAAAACGCAGCAAAAGCTCGAGAGCTACAGCACGAGGACTCCCAACACTTGAACGTGCGGTAAAAATCTGAGGATGGCTGCCAGAGGCGGGGCTTAGGGAGAGGGCAGTCATTGGCTGGGGGCAGTATGACCCAGAGACCAGTGATTGGTTACTACTAAGAAAGACAGATCAGAAACGAAACTGATACTGATTTTTTTCTATACCGAGGATTCCCGGCCTGACGACGGGGAATATTCATGAGCATGTGAATCCATGCCAGACCCCATGCTGGAGAAATGTGTTTATCCAGTAAAAGCTCATTTCTTGATGGCCTCCGATCTTTTATGTGAAAAATTCGATTACATTCTTTATGGACAAAAAGCTATTCATGATGGCTTTGAAGATAAACTATACATGTGTGTCCAAATGATTAAAAAAATCCATAAATATCAAATGGAATCTCTACGCTAGACTATGGAGGAATTCAATAAATTTGTGGCTAGTTTAAAACCTACTTTTTATGCCAATGATTTCGTCCCAGCTAAAATTGTCAAAAAACTATCTGCAACATCATTAGAAGCTTTGAATCAGATCAAAATGTCTTCCTTTTCAGAAGGTACTTTTCCCAGTATTTTGAATACAGGGTTCATAACCCCCATATTAAAGAAGGGAAACTTGTATGTATATAAGTTAAATAACCTTTGGTCAGTGTGTAGCCTATCCTTTTGGGGACAATTCTGGAAAAACTGTTTATTTACATTCAACTAAACAATTTGAACTTTCACACAAATCTGTCGAAATCTTATCATTCTGGTTTTAGAGCCAACCACATTATTAAAGCAAGCCCCACTCCAGATTAATCATTATATTCTTTGTATTACTGATGGGTGGCATACATGTCTTTCGCTGGAATTCGATACCATGGACCACAGATGCTGGTTAACAACTTGTCACAGTGGATGGTAATGGGGCAGTGTTGTCTTGTACGCTCTGGTGTGCCATAGGGGTCTATATTGTCTCTATTGCTTTTTGATCTATACACAGAGCTGCTGGGTGATCTGGTTTGAAGCTTTGGGGTCACCATTCAACAGTTACATTTAGTTGTGATGTCCATCGCCTAGGATGCTGTCTCTCAGTTACAGAAGAATGGATGGAAAAAAGCCCATTTAAAATTTAACAATTAAAAAACAATGTTTTGTCATTGGTCCCGAAGAAAAAGCCAATTAAATCAAATCTTGGCTCGCCCCCCCCCTATTCTTGGTAACACCTATTTAAAAGTGATGCCTTAAAGTAAATCCCTTGGTATTGTCGATATGAAATTATCTAAAAAAGTACAATTTTCCCATTACCAACTTTCTCTTCTATGTAAGCGTAAGGACTTTTCTCCTTGCACTTCATTGCAATGTTTAGTTCAGTCCCTGGTCGTATCTCATATGGATAGAGGTAATGCCTTACTAATTGGTATCTCAAGCTGTCTAAGGCCTTTAAAAGTTGTGTTTCGTGCACTAGCTTATCTCATTACTGGAGTCAGAAAATTTAATTTCAACTCGACGATGGGACATTTTTCATGTACACTTCTGTCTTTTTCTCTTTTTATTTAACACTGAATTTAGTTTATTGATCTACAGTGCTTCACTAATTATTTTTAAAAAAGGTTTGCGCTTTATATAGTCTCAAATAAAATAAAGTGAGGATCAAGAAAAAGAAAGTAGTGCATATCACGAACCAGTGAGAGAAAAATACTAGAAGGTGGGAAAAGGGTAACTATAGAAGAGTCTGCCTGGAATAAGCCAAGTGCACAAAGGGGCAAACAAGATGAAAATGGTAGGAGACCGTGGGAGCGTAGTTTATGCGAGCAAGTACTTGGCAACAGTAACAGCTGGAGAGATGGGTACTTTTGGAGATGGGTAGTTTCCCAAAGTTGCAAAGAAGACAAAGAGACAGGCGAAAGATAGACCAGTAAGCAAAAGGGTATGAAACAGAGACAAATAGTTTGCTGAATAGCTGATCAAAGAAGTAACAAGAACAAAGTGGGATGACAGTCAGAAGAAGGCTATCAAAGTCAGAAGAAACCGAGGGGTGAGCTGATGGGCCTGGTTAGCTCAGGTGAGAGATAAATCCAAGTGCAGTTAGACACCCTCTTATCAAACCTCCCTCTCCTTGTAACAAAAGTCACTATGCAGGTTGCCCCAGCCTGTATTGTCTGGGTCCTTCAGTGAACAAGAAAAAAAAGAACAGAGCAGACCAGTTGGGGGACCCCGTTAAATCAGCAGCTAGAAACCTCAGAGAAACCCAGAGAATAATCAAGGTAATTTTGAAAACCATATAAACCCATAACGTGGGAATAAAGGAACTTCCACAGAACAGTATTTGAGAAACCCATGAGCCTGAGACTGATACAGTCAAAGAGGTTATTTGAGAGGAAACAAGCCTGGAGAGGGTGGTGACTCCTTTCGAGAGGTTTGGCTAAACTTCGGCTGGCCCTGAACCGAGGGTTAATGAAAAGAAGCACCCAGAATGTTCAGTTAGTTGGACCTTTTTGTTGCCCTTAATCCTTTATCGGATCCTGACTTTTTTTTAGTTATCCCACCCCATTTATTAATTTGACCAAAAGTTGTGCTTCTACCCTAGCAAACCAGAGTGAATCTAAGTCTGTTTTCTAGTCCGCTCCATTGATGCCCTTGTCTGGGATAGGACTGAAGAATCTTTGGCCTTCCTCAGTAATGTCACCACCACCAGCACATTTTTAGAAAACACTTTTGGGGCTGACTTCAGACTAAATGGAAGGACTTTTACTTAAAGTGAGATCTGTTCACAACAAATTTGAGGAATTTCTGATTTTGTCTGGTAGTGCGGATGTGGAAGTATGCATCCTGAAGATCTATGGAGGGCATTCAGTCGTTGACCATAAGACAGGGACAGAACTTATTAAGGTTGTGACAAAGTCATAGTCCGGACTTGGTCCGAAGAGCTCGCAGAGTCTCTGCATAGTAGAAACACCATCCTAGCATAGCCCTTGGGCCAGTGCTGTGACCCACCTTGAGGGGAACACAGAAGGGACCCTCAGTCATCCTCCGAGTTTGATCAACCCCCCTGCTCAATGCGCAAGGGACGTTACAGAAGCTGGTCCTAGTAAGTCTTGCTCTCCATCCTGGTTCTCCACTGTTTCATGAGGGCAGTAACATCACCCATTTGCCAAGCAGAGAACCCCAGGTATGGTGAGACATGCACAATAAGCACAACTGCTGGTTCGCACCCCTGTTGATCTGAAGATTCTTTATGACATTCAAGAGATGCAGAAAAAAGGAACCACAACAAACATTTCCATGTGCAAGGCTACTCACCCTTTTGATAGAGAACAATAAATAAAATAAATCAAAGAATCATTGTTACGAAAGTCAGTGGACTGGTGAAATGCCAGAGCCATACGTGTCAAGGACAGGGCGACCACACAGAGGAGGCAGGCCTTCCACTTGGTCCCAAAATGACCACCTGGTCTTTTCTAGTCTTGGTTGCGCACTCCAGCTTGACAGGTGGACAAGAATACCTGTTTGCAATGATTAGCCAATCAAAAGGAGTCCAAGAAAGTATGAACGGAGATAACAAATGCCAAATCTGGTCAATTAAATTTCAGCCCACAAACCATTATAACTCATAACCACAGTAACCCCTAGTAACCCCTAGGTGTCAGAGGCCAGTACGTGAAAGAGAGTTCAAGATGCTGGCAGAAGTGAATAAAAGCAGCACACAAAGAGAAAATGCTTTCCACATAGGGCTGAGTTGTGCAAGCTGCACTGGCTCATCCACCTGCAATATCTTAAGAGACCAGAAGTGGTGAAAGGAGAGAAACAGCAAAATCTTTTATAACACGCTTAACACCGGGGACCAGTTTCTAAGTGCGAGACCGCCATTCGAACCTGTGTTGCTTCCAAGACAAACACGTTGCCCCTAAGCTATCCTCCCAGCCCCAACAATAACCCAAGAGAAACAGCATGGGTTTCCTAAAGAGAAGCTGCAGACAACAGCCTTTCATGGGAGCCAAATCAGAGGGTTGGCTTCACAAGTGTGCTGGGCACTATATCCTAAAGTCTTACATAGACTGAATTGGACACTAAATCCCTGATGGGAACTTACCACTTTATCCTTGGAGGTTCACAAATCATGAGCGGGCACAATATCTCTTTAACCCAAGCTTTTTTGTTGACAATTAAACAAAAGAACAATAAATGACCCTGGTATTCCTTCATACAAATATCCTAGATCCATATTTTTAACATATTATTTGCAAAGAGAAAAAAGGGAAACAATTTTTACATTTGAAAAAATGCAACACAAATAAAATGGGAAGAATTATAAAAATTGAATGAAAAAATGTAAGAAAAATGTCACAAGTGTTCTGTTGTACAAAATTGTGATATATATGTTACACGGCACGCGGTTGCGGGCGTGTAGTTATGGTTACGTTGCTAAACCCATAGGAATACCTATTTTGTTGCCGGCTTATAACTTCGCTCCCCCTGGACGAAACCTCACAAAGCTGTGCAAAAAAAGTATATGACTGGCTCTGATTTTTTCCGGCAAGTTTGGTGAGGGTTCGTGCAGGGGGGCACAGGGGGAGTTATAGGGCGGGTCCCAAATATTTTTTTTCCATAGACTGAATGGGGGAAAACGTTGCGCACGGCTACAGGCCGAAAAGGCTGGACGGATTTGCACCAAATTTGCGGAAGGAGCGGGGGCTTGGGTCAGAAAGCGTGCTTTTGTGTGTCTGGTGGAAATCCGACCAGTACTTTTGTTGCAAAGAACTGAAATGTAGTTCCCAAAAAATTAGTGATATCTGGGTCCACTCCGCGGACAAATTTCCCTGTTCACTCTGCGGAGCAAAGAGTCATTGGCCTGCGGAATGGTGTGATGTCGGCGAACATTGGACGCGGCCAGTGGTTGGCTGGAGGGAAGCGTGCAGTGCGTCAAAGTTTTTGGGAAACACCGCCATGGTGAATTGGAGGATATTGTCATGGAGGAAGGGGTTGCTAAACATGATTTGCAGGATAAGGTGGGTGAAAGAGGGCAAAGCAAACAAATTGTAATCTGTTGTGCTGTAGCGTAGGGCTGTCGGTGGTTATGTTGACTTTGTGCATTTGGAGCGTTTTATGGCGGTGGGTTTGTGGCGAAATGTTGCCATGCTTCTCTGCCATGCCTTGTAGTGTTTGTGGGTATGGTGTAAGGTTTTCAGTGCATGGGCAGAGGCCGCATGCCTCCCCTTGTACCAAAAAGTGTACGGCTTGGGCACCACCCCCGCAATGCAATGTATCCATGCATGTGTAGGTCGGCAGGCGAGGACATTCTGTGGCGACGGCGTGGACGCTGCCTTGGGAATGGGGAATGGATTGCAGATGGTGGGAAAAAATTGAGAATGGGTGACATTCCTACATGGAAGGATTTAAAATGGAGAATGGGTGACATTCCTACATGGAAGTATTTTTTACCACCACCTTTTTCCTATATGGCCCATGCACGGAGCTGCTCACGTAAAAGCCATTGGCGGGTAGCTCCAGAGGTGACTATCACATTTTGGTCAGTGCAGGCAGATTGCAGTGGGGATGGGGAGTACACATACAGTATGAGGATATTTGCTGATGGTGTACTATGTTGTGTTGTGCCTGCAAAGTTCCCACTGTCTTGTGTGCATGGGTAGGGCCCTTGCTCCTAACAGTGCGGGCATTGGTTGGAAGTAGGTGTGAGAAAATTGTCATGTGTGCGTCTGTTAGTGTACTCATATGTATCTGTAGGCAGGGAAGCTACGTGGCCACATGTTGCCATGCATGGCTGCATTGCCTTCTAGTGGATGTGCAAGAAGTAGACTTTTGGGTACATCGGCGGTACAAGGAAGGCCATTATGCCATTGAGACATGGAAGGATTTTTTACCAGCACACTTTTGCGATATGGACCATTCACGTAGGTCATTGACATATACTGCATTGGTGGTTTGGTGGACAGGGGACTATAACATTTTGGTCAGTGCAGACAGAGTGCATTCGACTGGGGAGTGCATTGCAGATTGGCGGGTAGCTGTACAGGCCAGTATTACATTTTGGTCAGTGCAGGCAGTGTGCAGTGGGGATGGGGAATGCACATGCACTATGAGGATATTTGCAGTGGGTGTCCTATGTTGTGTTGTGCCTGCAAGGTCCCCACTGTCTTGTATGCATGGCTAGGGCCTGGTGGTTAGGTGCACAGCGGGCTATATAGTGCATTGGTGGATCGTTCCAGACTACCTTTGGGGCACATGGCCAGAGCAAGTGCATTGTAAGTTTTGTATCCTTTTTTTCTGTAATTCCATACAATGTCTGACCTTCGAGCTAAACATGCTTCCCCCTCAAGGCTGTTTTTTTACAATGAGCGAATGTCCTGTTGAAGGAGAGGTATGTTAGGTTTCGATTTCCGGAGATGATGCTGGAAAAAAAAGGAATCAGCAGGCAAGGTGTTGTGATGGTAGCATGCATTTATGAATGTTGGTAGTGTCATTATGGTGAAGGTAGTACGACGAAGAGGTACCGATGATCGTGCCGTACACATGGGGCAGTGAATGCACAGATGGCAACATACATAAAATTTGCTTTTGCAGTGCCTAAGGACCAGTTATATTTGTAGTGTGTAACGAGGCAACGGTGCACGATGGCAGACAGTGTGTTCGCTGCCTCAGAATAGGTGGGCGGGTGGCCCATCGTATGCAGTTTGGTGTCGTGCAGCATAACGTTGTTAGGGGCTGCCGTTCAACAAAGAAACGGTGTTAGTGTGTATGCTTGTGAAACACTGTGAGGGGGTTATGGAATTGAAAAGGTGTTTCTTTGTTACAATAAGAAAGGGAAACAGAAGTATGAAAACTTAAGCAATAACGCAGTGGTTGCAATATGCTACTGAGCTATAAACCAGGCGCTGCACTGAAATATGTATTGGATAGCTTTCTTTGAAATGGTCTACAAAACAATGAAAATAACCTAATGATCTACACGGTGCTAGAGGAAAGGAAGAAGCCAAATGTTCCAGTAGTTACGGTAGTTATGTAAGATGTATGGATGAATTAATCAAGTTGTTATGTTGTGATTATGCAAATTGTCGGGTAGGTTACTGTAGTGTTGTGCAATCAGTGTGTCCACTTATTATAGGCTTAGGTGAACAGTGTACATAGGGAACAGGTTATGTATTGTGTGGAAGGAATGGCAGCCAATGTCAACTGCAGTGGGTAATGTGGTAGGTGGCGGTGTTATGCGTGGGGTTAGTGGTACGTGGATAGATATTTGTATGCATAGTTGTACAGTGCAGCAGCAATTGTGGGTAGGGTGTACAATGTTGAGTGCATGACAGGAGGCCCTACACTGTACAGGGTGTAGTGAAGTGTGTAGGGAGAAGCTGTGTAGTGTAATATAGGTGTGCATTGAAATGGTGGCATTGTATGTGTATAGGAGAAATGCACTGTGGACATTGTAGAGAAGTATAATAGCAATCACTGTAGACTTACTGTTTGGAATGAGGAGAGCCTGTACTGTGTTTTGTGTATCAAGTGTGAAATGGTGTGGTACTGGTTGCCGCATTATCTGTGGGAAAAGAAAACAGAACATGTTAGAGCAGGTATATTGTTAGTTTGCAGTCGACTACATAGCATACATTTCTTTACTTTGTGGACCCTCATAACTAGTACTTCCTAATACTATGCTTTGAACATGTGTACTGGGCAATGAGCTTAGTTCCTGTGTTTCTTCGCATAATCATTGGGTCTGTGGGGAAGAAAAATCCATGCAGGATTAAAAACAAAACTTCCAAATTGCTTTGCTAGTATGGTGCACAATGAATGCTAGGCACGTTTAGAGTGGTTGCAGCACTTTTTAAGGTGTACTCTTGAAGTAGGAGGAAATGCAATGGTTTACGATTTCTGGCCTATACATGTTGGTAGGATGGGTGGCGTTCTATAGGAGGTGGTACATTTTACTTGGTTTTAATGAAAATAACATTGTTGTATTCTGGTTGCAGTTAGATACCAGGTGGCGTATTCTAAAAGTTTACAGTGTCCCATTCATACAGGGTACGTTTAGAAGCTTGTGCATTCCTGTTGCTACTTGGACATCTGTGTACGTTCTGAAGTGGTAGTGTACCATTATGGATTCACGTGGTGATAGGTCCATATGTGTTGGAGTTGTATGACTATTCTTGGAGAGCTGGAGACTGATTTGCGTACATGCTGAGTTTCTGAGGTTACTGAGGATAGTTTTGAACCCTCCTACTTAGTACTTTCTGTTCCACATATCCTGTGGGAAATACTGGTACTGTGATTTGTTTACACGTATTGTTTGTGTGAGTGTATTCATTGGGTTCATTGGGGACAAAAGTGTCCAACACACACTTTAGTGCATTTCGTCAATGCTTGTAGTATGCTAAATTGCTTTAGGTTAACAGTTTGGATGGAAGCATTTTCTATTTCCTCCACTTACAAAGGTACTGGTTGGTGCTGGGGAGTAAGGTGTAGTAGGTTTGTACATCACTGAGTACATTTTGGCTTCAAGAATATTTATTTATTTTATTTTATTTATTTATATTGCGCCGGTAGCTCGCAAGCTTCGGGGCGCAGAGACAGGAACACGAGAGACAAGTGACGGATAACCTACACGAAGCATAAGACAGATATAGAGTAGGCATTCGCAAGATTTGCAGGTAATCTCTGCTTTGGACTGATGGAAGTATCATTGTATTTCCACCATGACGATTGCTTTCTAATGTATGCAGTATAGTGGCCTCCATTGGTTGAATCCCCTGTGTGATAGATTATGGCAACTGTTGTGAAGGTTTTCTTGCCAAGTGATACCTGTCAGTGGGTGAAGGCAGTAAGTTTGCAGTTGTTTTTGATTCCATCGGCATTGTATCTTAGGAGCATTAATATTACATATTGACTATGTGAGTGTATATATAGCGTTGAACGAATGTCAGAATTGCACGACATACACAACATGGTATGGTTTGCATTTTGCACCAGTTGCTGAAATGGAATGGAGTCACAGTTAGGTATTGAAACATACACAAAGCATTTGTTAGGGACTTGTTCCTGAATGACATGGTTGCACAGAGTACATGTATGTTTCCACATGTAGGAAATGTGAAACATTTCATTTTCGAGTATGTTTTTCCTTTCCAGCATTTGTACTAAGTACATTAGAAATTCCTGTGGATCTTCTTGTCAGTTTAAAGTGAATTTCACCATTCCAGCACCGTAGTCCAATTCTTGCCTTATTCCTGAGACACTGTAACTGGTGTCAGGATTACTTACTGCATTTCTGTGAAGGATGAGCATTTGCAAATACAACTGGTCAGCGCCATTTAAATAAATGTTGTCAACAATTGCTGGTATTTGGAATTGAACATTCATTGTTACATTTGCATAGCAATTAACACCTGTTGTATTCGAAAATTTGAATGGGCCAGGTACTTCTGTGTCTGAGCACTTTGATGGAAGGGTGCGTGCTTTCTTTGCAGAGACATTTTTATTTGTGGTTGAAGTTGGGTATTTCTTTTCTTTTTTACTCCTTTTGTATGTGGTTTTGGTAGTTGAAGTACTATGAGTTGCTTTCAATTTCTTTGATGGTACTTTTGCCAAATCATTTACATCTTGTGATTGAATGAGCCTTCTTTTCAAACCTTTTGGTTTGTGAGGAATAGGGTATATTTTCATATGGGGTGTGTACAGGGCATTTAGTCTTCTATTGTACTCTATGATGCAAGGAATGTCTGCACTGACTGTAGTTGCATCAAAATTCACTAGATACAGTCCTTCCAGTGTTCTAGCCGTGACAGTGCTACATAACCCATGCCTTCTTTAAACACTGTGTTCCCAATATCAATTAATGCTTGATCTAAGGTTAGACCTTGCGATTTATGAATAGTTACTGCATAAGCTAGCGACAGAGGAAACTGTTCTCTGCGTACATACATGTCTTTGAAAATAAGGAATCGCGCCGCTGTGCGTTCTATATTTTTGACTTCTGAAAGTTTGTCAAACGTGATGTTTACAAACTGAATGCTGTTGTCCCGTGGGTATGTTTGGAAGCCAACAACTGTAGCAAGTGCTCCATTAACTAAACCTTGTTCTACGTCAATGTTACGCTTTAGCATAACTCTACAGTTGACACATAACGTTAACATTTTCTCCAAACCAGCTGTGCTGGCGAAAGAGTTTTCTAAGGTTTGTAGTCGTGCTATGCCTTGTTGACACATAGGTATTGTCTTACCATGCACGTCCAGTTTGTCTGTGGCATGAATTTCCACTAGTGGTTGTTTTTCTTTTTGCAGCATTGTGCACAGCTTGCTAGAGTTGGCATTAAGGCTATACAGCTGACATTTTTCTGAGCTAATTGTTCCATGACATCAGTAGCACATTTGTTACGCCCGTATAGCTCATGGATGCGTCTAGCATTGAGGGTAGACTGCGCCTCCTTTGATAGTACACCAATCCGTATGTTTTTTTAAATGTTGGCATAGGTGAGGTCTGCAGATTGACGCATGTTTTTAGTTAGTTCTCTGTATTGGAAATCTTGCCAGAGATTTACATTCCTGATGCTTCCAAGACTTTTAGAACACGCTTTGTGCCCTAAGGTTTTGAAGATAGGTTCGCCTTTGACTGGTGCTAATTGAAGAAGATCTCTGAAAACAATGACATGTTTTCCTCCAAAGAGTTCTTCGTAGTCTGTTTTGAGGACCTCTTGCAAGCTGAGGTGAATCAAAGCCAACATTAGGTTGGAGACCATGCTCACCTCATCTATTAGGACTATTTTCATTTGTTTCAAAACTCTGCGTAGCTCCATAGCAGATTCTGCTGAAAGTTTATAGTACTCTAATTTGTTGTTTTGGTGTTCCACTGGAAGGAGTAACAATCGGTGTAGAGTGACTCCAACTATGTTGTAGGCAGCCAAACCTGTAGGGGCGGTTACAACAGCAGAAAGGTTGTTGTTTGTTAAGTGTTGGAGGTATTTACTGATCATTTTTATTAAGAATGTTTTATCTGACCCAGCTTCATCACTTTAAAACAGCAGTACAGGTTTGTAGTTGTCACAGGTGCAAGTTTTACTTTCGTGCTGTATACCATGTTCAATTTTTTCACTTAGTTTGAGAAAAATGGTACGCTGCTCATTGTTTAGTTGGGATTTCAGTACTGCCAGCTCTTCTGCAGAGTGCTCATACTGAAGCATAGTGGTAGTTACTTCTGTCATGGCTAATTCTGCCTCAATTGCTATGAGTGGCTGTACAAGTGGTTCTTGGCTGCCTGTTTGAAAAGGTTCACTGCTCTAAGAAGTGTCTACATTTACTTGTGCTTGAAGTTCTTCTTCTTGTTGGCGCTCATTGTCCAATATGGTTTTGTATCATGTCAAGTTTTCATCTGTAATTGTACTTTCACTGACATTGAAAGCATCTTCATTGGAGGTGTGGGTGGCCAATAAATCTTTTTTTTCGCCATGGTTTGAAAGGTTGCAGTAGAGCCATGTAGTACAGTTCTTTGTGTTGAGGAGTATTTAATGACAACTTCATATGATTAATTAGGCTGTGTTTGGCAAGTTTAACCAGACTGCCTTCACAACTTTCCACTCTGTATCAACCTTTTTCCACATTTGGTTTAATGTTGTTTTTGTATGCAAAGTTTTGGGCTATCTGGTACTAGCAGAAGGCTTCAAAACTAATACTCTTGTTCAGGTAGTATGTATCCAATAAGTTGTTCTTCAAAAGGTCCTGGCTGTTGGGATCGCTTTTGGCTACTGTTTGTATGCCTTTGTACGATTTAAGTACTCTTTTTCTGGATGCAGCAGGCCCAAGGCTTAGCCACACTATGTTGTCAGATTTGCCATATAAGGCGGTGCCGGTTAAACGGTCAGCAACTTCGTAGCTGTCACATTCTATATGGGACAGCATTTTAATGCCATAGCTGTACCATTTCTGTGCCAGTGTTTTGTCAGAGGAAATGTCCTCCGAGAGGTCTTATAGCTCTGTTTTCTCTGCTTCGGTTATGCAGGCGCTAACATATCGGGCAACTGTAGTGGAATTGTCTGAAATGTACTGTACATCAACATTGGCACTCCATAGGAGGGCAATATTGCATTGTAATAATTGATGTATTTTGATGCTTTGCTCCTTTTTATGCAGTATGGGTTCTTAGGAAATTTTCCTTTCACACTGTGTCGAACCAAAGACATGAAGCTGTTTACTTGGCCTGTAGTTGAAACTGATCTAGGGAAACCAAAGCGGCATTTGGTGTAGTATTTGCCTCTGTTCTTATATTTGCGTCGACAATACTTGCCACACTTGTGTCTTTGGAATTGCAAGATTTGTGCTCGTAGGTCACTATGTGTACTTTCCTAAGGGATTTCGCAAGTGTCATATTTGTGAATGAACTGCAAAATAATTTCATCACTCTCCTCACGAAATTTAGGAGCATTTTTAATCCACAAAAGCATGCAGATGTGTGGTGCTCCTCTGGCTTGATATTCTTTTCTCCAAAAGAAGTGCTGTACTTCTCCGAGGGGAGGAAGTGCTTTATTGCAAATGAAGTGGAGCATGGCAAGGAAGCGATGATTAAAGTAGCGTGAAACATTTACTGGATCGAGAGAACAAAGCTCTCCAGGTGTTTGCATGTCTACACCTGTTTTGTTATTGTTTGCTATGCGTAGGAAAGTGTGCAAGCCTTCCCATGAATACTCTGCACAACTTAAAGTGACAACTATGTGGGTGGTCCAAGGTTGCGTAACATACACCGTACATCTGCGTGCTGTCAGAACCAGTACACTTTCGTGCCACGCATGTTTGCCAAGAGATTTGTAATTCTTGACTGTAAAACTTCTTCCTTCTCTTGCACTTTTTGAAGTAGCTGTGTAGCAGAAATGTTTTGAAAATAGGAACATGTTTTTAATGTGTGGGCAAATCCATAGTATAGCATTGCTAGTTCACTTTCAAAGAGCAGGTGGAATATGTACTCCACCCTCTGTCTAAATCTATGGTCTTCAGAATACATTCGTAAACAGCAGTATTCTGACGCTGTTATTTGTGTGCATCTTCCATCATATCTTGCACCTTTTCCAGTCGTGATAGAGTAGAGGAAAGGGTTGTGCTTCCACACTTTTTTCCCATTTACTGATTGGCGCTGCTTTGGCTTGCCGCATTTGATATATTTCTAGTGCATCGTCTATGGTGTCTTTGGAGTGCAGTGGGTGAATTGTATAATGGTCTAAAATATTGGAGGCTGCAGTAGGATCTAGACGTTCAAATAGGCCAGTTGTTGAGGAGTCCCGAATTATTTCGGTTGTTTCTCTCAGGTTTTCTTGAACATTTATTTCCTTGTAGTATTCATTGTTTTCTTTAAGGTATTGCAACACTTCCCTAACTTTGGTTAAGTCCACTAGTTGCTGCCAAATTCTTTTGTCTTTAGTAGGTACACCATTTACCAGGATAATCAACGATTCATGTATTGGCCTTTGCACTCGTAGAGTGTCTACATTTTCTTTGAGATCTAATGGTAAATAAACCACTTTACCACAAATGCTCTCAGTGATTCAGTGGGAGGCAATGTTGCGGTTGCAGTCGTATTATTGCTTGAAATGGGTGCATTGTTTGGATTATAATGCTCTCATACAAATTAAACTGTTGCAGTGCGTTTGGCAGTGGAAATAGTTCTAAATTATTACTAATTGCCAGTGAAGGCATTTGGTTATTGTCAAGTTTTCCAGAGCAGTATGTGCACAGTATGGAGGTGCTCGTAATTTCCTATTTGTTTTCAGCTATAAGGTACAGAGCTAATTGAAACCATTGGGATTCCTCATTGCCTTCTATTTTCTGCATTATTTCTACAGTTTTGGTGCTCTTTCTATAGAAAGTTCTACAACAACACGCACATACTTGGTTTGGCATTTCAGCAGATGTGCTTTTGAACTTTTGTATTTCTTTTCTGTATGTGCGATATAAGAAGTTGATAGCTGTACTGTTGTCAGTACTGTTGTCTGAAAATGCTGGAATTTGTAAGTGGTCTTCAATTCCACAACATTTCCTTTGGATGTGCTCTATTTCATCAAGCAATTCTTTGGCTGTGCCATGTAGTAGAATATCATTTAAATGTTGGAGTGCTGAAGCTGGACTTTTTGCATAGTACAGTTTGAAAACTAGAGTTCTGAATGTGGAATGGTGGGTTGCTAACATTTTGATACGGTGGAAGGTGCTTTTGCAAGCAGGTCTAGAAATACAGGCTAAAGAATGTCCTCGTATTCCAGTGTAGTTGCGCACTGGACAGGAGTCCATAGTTTTTAATATTTATTTTTATTTTTTGTCATTGCCTTTGACATAACGATTGAGGAATTGCTGCAAAGATTTGATTAAAATTTGGCAAACGTTACACATTGATGTGCAAGGCCATTTGTAGGTGAGGCGTGTTGCTTTGGTGGAATGGAGAGTGACATCTAAGTTTGATGGGGATGTTTCTGAAAGCAGTGTTTCCTCTTCCATTATGGTATTGTGTATCTTTTCATACCCTTGTCCACTCCGATGTAAGGCAATTTGGTTTGTTTGTTCTTGTTTGTATGATTCTTCATTGAAGTATGGCTCTGTGTTGGTGGTATGACTCCACTCACCTGTGCAGATGTGGGAAAAGGTATCTATGCTGACACTGCGTTTGTTTCGAGGTAGTGCTTACCATTTACCAATGAATCTTGTTAGTGGTTTCATTTTGTTAAAAATTACTATAAACAATTTCCGTTTCACGCTCATTGCACTGTCTACAAGAGCTTCTAGGATTACTTGTTTGCGATAGGTTTTGAGGGTTGAGCGTGATTCCTGCCCTTTATAAGGTTCTGAAGGACTCTGTGGTGGAAATTTTTCTGTAAAAGTACTTTTTTAGAATGCTTAATTGTGGTTACATTACCATTTGTACATGCTCTCTTAGCAGTAGTGTGCGTTGCACTGTACTTAGTGGTTTTGTTTTCATTGTCACATTTTGACAGATCATCTACACTGTCTTTACTGGTAGATGCATCCGTTTTCCGTAATGACTGAATTAACTCTTCTCCTTCATACTTTCTGTTCACATTAAGATTGCAGTGGATGGCTTTTTTCTGTGATTTTAGTTATGCGTGGCTCTCTTTCTGCATTGTTTTCGACGAAGTTGCAGTTTGGTAGGCATTGTGTAGTAGCTGTTGCCGAAGAAAGGGAAGTGTGGGTGTGGGAATTTGTATATGTGTGCAATTTGCAGTGGTGTGTAACTTTCGGTTGAGGACAGTATCTTACTATGTGGGGATTAATCTAATGGTGGCAACATAACAAACACTGAGCGCCTGTAGAGGTGTCATCAGTAACAATGAGTACATACTGGTGGATGGCCGCACATCTATATGCTACAATAGAACAATAGTACATTTTTATAGTAAGACATAGGACAGTTTGGTGGTAGTTTACTTACTTGGTTGCTTACTGAGAGTAAGTTTATTGTGGACTGTATTTTGAAGTGTGCACTCCAGTGCCTTTCCGGAGAGAGGTGGGTACTGCACCTGTATAAGAAGATGGTACCAAAATATGTTGGCTAATGGAATAGTGCTTACATTTGTGCAATACATTCTTCAAAACAATAGGGGAATGTCTTGGCAGGGAGAGGAAGTGTGTGTGTGTTTGTATAAATGGAAGGCTTACGATATGAATGGGCACTTGGGAGAATAAGCATGTTTGTTAAGGGGTAGGTGGGTTATTTTGCAGTATATTGTATGACTTGTTATGAATGACGTGTGTGTAGGCCTATTTACTTTCAAAATGCAGTACTTCGCATTGTGCAAGGATGAAAAAAGGTGCTTAAAGATGTACAGAGGGCAAAGCAGAATGTTTTTGCACGTACATTTGCATGTACTTCTCTGCATATATATGCTTGCTAGATGAGTGAAGGCATTGCTCTTGGGCAATAATTTCCTTATGCACATTTTGAATGTTACTGTTGTGAATGCACACATCAATATTTTGTATTGCTTCACTACTGTTGTTATCCATGACGTACGGCAGGAAACTGTGGGTTTGCTTATTTATTTATTTATTCGTATTTGTTAAGTGCACAGGAACAGCCCTGAGGCATCGTGGCGCTGGTTACAGAGATAGCGCTGGTTACAGGAATAGCGCGACTTAGTTAGAACATAGAAAAAATAGCTCAGCATACAAAGTTATACAAGAGCATTTGCAGTACGTATTAGTTGGCTGTCAGAGAGTAGATTTAGTTAAAGAGAGAGGTTTTGAGTTTTTTTCTGAATGCCAACAGGGAGGATTCTGCTTTTAGAGCGTGGGGGAGATTGTTCCAAAGTCTGGGAGCTATGTAGGGGAAACCCCGCCCACCTGCTGTGGTCTTGTTGATGCAGTATACAGTGAGTTGGTTGGTGTAGCACAGTCTGGTTGGTCTGGATGAAGTCGGAATGTAGATAGTGTCTGAGAGGTATGATGGTGCAGTGAGATGGATACATTTATGGGTGGTAGTCAGAACCTTGAAGGTGATGCGTCCTTTGACAGGGAGCCAATGAGCGGAGTGTCTTGCAAGTGAAATGTGTTCCCTTTTGGAGATGCTTAAGGCTGCTCTTAGGGCGTTATTTTGGGTGACCTGTAGTTTGTTTAGGTTTTTCTCAGATGTGCCGGCTAGGAGAGCATTACAATAATCAAGTTTGGCGCCTATGGTGGCTCTTGCTATTGAGAGGCAGTTATCTTTGGTGAGGAATGGTTTGATGGCGTTGATGAGTTTGGTGCTTAGAGGAGATGCAGAGACAATGGCACTAACATGTTTGTCCATAGACAAAGTTGCATCAATGTAGACCCCTAGGGTTTTCACTGAGGATAGGACTGGAATGATGCAGTTGTCGATGTTGAAGTTGGCATAGAGACTATCTAGTTTAGCCAGCGTATTTTTTTGGCCGAGTATCAGGATCTCAGTCTTATCCCGTTAAGACATAGGCCGTTAGTGGCCATCCAAGCTTGAATGGTGGCATAAATGTGTTTTAGGGCTAAGGCGTCTGCGTGGTATGAGGTGGTTAGAGGAAGGAGCACTTGGGTGTCGTCTGCGTAATTGGTATATGCAATCCCAAGTGCATCCAGCATATCGAACAGGGGTTTGGTGAAAAGGTTGTACAGAGTAGGGGCTGTACAAGAGCCTTGTTGGACACCGCAGTGTATTGTGGAAGGGGTGGCGTTGGAAGTGTTAGAAAAGACTTTCATTGCCCTCCCTTCTAGGAATGATGTTATCCATGAGGTGGCTTGGTCAGAGAAATGTGCGTGGTGGGAAAGGTGTGACGTGAGGGTCTTATGGTCCACTAGGTCGAATGCTGCTGATAGGTCGAGGAGAAGTAGAAGGGCTGGTTTACCTGTGTCCAGTATCTTGGTTGTTTTTTTAGGTCCAGTAGGGCAGTCTCTGTTCCATGACCTTTGCGGACGCCTGACTGTCTGGTGCCTAGAATGGAGTTTGTTTCCAGGAATAATTGGATTTGGCTGTGTGCCACTTTATCTAGAATCTTAAGGAGGAAAGGGACTGTCGTTATGGGTCTATAGTTATTGGGCATCGTAGGGTCAAGAGTGTTTTTTTTTTTAGAAGTGGGCACAGCCATGCTTCTTTGAGATTGTCTGGGACGGAGCAGGTCATGAAGGAGGAATTAATGAATGCGGTAATGAGTGGGGCAAGTTGTTCAGCGCAGTCTTTGATTAATTTGGGGGGCATATATCTCCTTTGCAGGTCGATGGTTTCAAGTGTTTCAGAATGTCCAGGACTTCTTGTTCCGAAACTGTTGAAGGCAAATTTAGGGATGTTAATGGTTTTGCTAGAGGAGTGAGGTTGTGAGGGCTGACTCTGTTTCGGCAGGGTATTGTAATGGTTCAGGATTTTGTTTTGTAAGAGGTCTATTTTGTTAAGCATGGCGGCTTGGATACTGTTGCACTAGGCTTCGTCCTTAATGATCTTGTCGTTGGAGGTGGGAGGCACTGTAAGCTCCTTGAAAATAGAGAAGAATTCCCTTGAGTGGGACTTGGATTCAGCTATTCGGCGGTTGTATGACTCGGATTTGGCATTGAAGATGGCAGTTTTGTATTTTTTTGCGATGTTTTTGAATAGGTCTTTGGTGGTGTCGCATGGGTTGTTGCTCTGCCAGTTTTTGAACACTTGGCGCTTGTTGTTACGCAGAGCTAGGAGGTCCTCAGTGAACCATGCGTTGGAATGGAAGGACTTTTTTTCTTTCTTTTCCTCAAGGGGAGCAATGGAGTTTATAGCATTAGTGAGTGTTTCGTTTAGGATGTCTGCTAGAATGTTAGGATCTTGTGAGAAAGGTGGGGCGAGGCATGGGGTGTTGAGAAGGGGGCGTAAGTTGTCTGCAGTTATGTTTTTTTGAGCTTCTGGCTACGGTGGCAGGTTTATGTACTAGTGTTTTTTTAGTTGGAATCGTAGGGATAGAGAACTGTATGCAGCTATGGTCTGTCAAGGGGAGGAAAGTATTGGATGTGATAGAGGAGTTGCAGTTGTGATAGGCACTCCAATCTATAGTTCTGTCATTGGTGTGGGTAGGAGACACCATTATTTGTGTGAAATCTAGGTTAGAGAGCTCTTTAAGGAAACAGGCTGCAGTTTTGTCCTTGGGATCGTTAAAGCCTAGATTGAGATCACCTAAGAGTAGTGTTTTGGTGGATTTTTTAAAGTTTTCGCTGAGAATGTGGGTGATTTGCCCTTGAAAGTCAGCTGGGAGTCCTGGGGGCCTGTAGATGACGTGGATGTTGATGGTGTTGTGCGAGAGAGGTAGTTTGGCAGAAAGTATGTCAGTGTTCCCTTCCCATGTGTGGGGAATGGGTCTGATGTAGTGGACGTCTTTATAGATTAGGCGACCCCCCCACCTACTTTAGTTGGTCTGTCTTGCCTAAGAATGGAGTAGCCTTCTGGGATGGCTAGAGTAATGGTGGGGCCTGAGGCTTCATGCAGCCAGGTCTCAGTGATGGCTAGCAGGTCTAAGTCGAGGCTGGAGATAAGTTAATTGATTTCTAAGGCATGGGCAGTGAGCGAGCGAGTGTTAAGTAGTACGCATTTGAATATAGGCGCTGGCTGACGAGTTTGGATGCTGTTGATTAGTTAGCTTAGGTCTGGAGGGGAAGGATAATATGGAGTAGGGTGTGAGATTAGGGCTTGGTGTGAAACTGGGCGAAGGCTGCTGGGAGACGGATGAACGGGAATGTGGAGAGAGGAGAAGGACCTGGGTAGGGTACGCGTTCTCAGTCTGCACAGTCTGGTGCAGCTATTGGGTGTAGATGTGTGGAGCTGCAATGAGGCGGAAATGCGGGTACCTTTGTGCATAAAGAGCAGTAGCGAGTAGCGTGCCTAGGAGTAGTAGCGCAATAAATAGTTGGTGCAGGCCTGGTAACATGCTGGAGTACTTGTGCATGTGCCGGGAGGCGGGATGAGGCAGAAGTAGCCCAAGTGATGCATGGTGACTAGCTGGCCAGCAAGTGTCATGTGTCAGAAATGTGTATCGAGCAGTCACAGCGTACAAGTGTGCGAATAGGGCTTTCAGCCAAGAACCTGCGAATTAGGAGTGCATTATAACATGTGCATACAATAATAGGGTACACATGCAAAGGACTTATTTATGCGATAGAGTCAAAATTGAGTTATATGCAAATCAAAGTCTAGGGGACTTAGCAGTGGAGATGCGTGGCAGTCTTTCTCACGTATCCTGAGAGTTCCAACTGGGTCACAGTGAGAAAGTGGAAGTCCCGTGCCTCCAGAGGCGAACAGGGGCAAACAGGAAGGTCCTTTCTCTCTGGGCTTTCCTCGAGATGGGCCGGCTTCCGCCTGCCGGCAGGGGCTGGCTCACGGAAGAGCGAGACGTGTTGCTAGGCAACGCAATAAACAAAAATTGCGGCGGACATTTTGGAAGGCTTTGTCAGTGGCGAGGTGCGGGCACTGGGCTTCGTGTGCCTGGGCTGCCTGGAATTCACTGGGCACTCGCCAGTGAGGGAAATCTGGGGAGGCACAGGGGGTCCTTCACAGCGTCTGCTCCTGCAGCGCTGAGCGGATGAGCACGGCTGCTCCTGCAGACCGTGTGCTGTATAGGCGGTCGATCAGGGGTAGAGGAGGCATCAGCTGCTTGATCCTCCCGATGCGTGGATGGCTCCTGCCCTGTGGGGATGCTGCCTGAAGAGAGGGCAGGGGCAAACAGGAAGGGCCTTTCTCTCTGGGCCTTCCTCGAGATGGGGGCGGCTTCTGCCTGCCGGCGGGCTGGCTCACGAAAGAGCGAGACGTGTTGCTAGGCAACGCAATAAACAAAAATTGCGGTGGCCATTTTGGAAAGCTTTGTCGGCTGCGAGTTGCGGGCACTGGGCTTCGTTTGCCTGGGCTGCCTGGAATTCACTGGGCACTCGCCAGTGAGGGGCATCTGGGGAGGCACAGGGGGTGCTTCACAGCGTCTGCTCCTGCAGCGCTGAGCGGATGAGCACGGCTGGTCCTGCAGACCGTGTGCTGTATAGGCGGTCGATCGGGGGTAGAGGAGGCATCAGCTGCTTGATCCTCCCGATGCGAGGAGGGCTCCTGCCCTGTGGGGATGCTGCCTGTAGGCACTTTCTTCAGTTTGGTGGGAAAGGCTGCCTGATCCTTTTGTGTGTGAATTTTACAAATGTGATAGTAGGTGCGTTAGTGTGGGGAAAGCATTGTAAAAATGACGGAACAAAGGAACAGAGTAACCGTTTCCATATACCAATGGCTGTTATGGACAAATCGCAACTTTGCCACCATCTACCACCGTAGGTGGTGGGAGGATAACAGTATACATTTTCAGTACATTATGGACTTTTACAGCTAGGTACCCTGTTGTTACAAACTTACAACACAATTGCCACTGTACTGTACAAAAAATATAAATACCTATTAGGCATGTTGATGGGTGCCGATGTATGTGGGTGCAGAACTTGTAGATCGTATTAAAGTACTTTAACGTGCAGGTGCTTTTCATTTACAGGATATTTCACCTCTGTGTGTTTAACGGTTGGTGTGGACTGTTCAATAGATGTGGTAGCGTTACATGCATAATTATTGGATGTAATTGGTGGATGCATATGTTAGCATTTAACAGTAGCCAATCAGGGAGTGCTGGTCAAAGAGTACTGGAAAGGGAAGAAGGGCTGGCCCTGCTTTACTGAGGCACGGCCTTCACGATAGTTAGGAAAAGCGCATGTGCTACATGCTGTCCTACTTAATGTGCTTGCCATGGAAATGGGACTCCGGATTATGGATTCAGGTGTACGTCTGCTTTTCTGTTCCATGCTAGGATGTTGTTCTGTGCCCATGAGAACATTACTGCTTGAAGTGTGATGTTTGTCAGTGGCGTTGATATTTTTTTCCCCCTATTGAAATTATCTGTTACACTATGTACAATGTACGCTGCAGACAGTCGTGTAAGAAGGGAAACCAGAGAGCAATCCGTAAGAAGGAGCACACAAAAAGTTGTTTCTTTACATGTCGCTTTAGCAAAATTAGAAGAAAACACTTGTCACAAATTCCAGCAAGACGGCCATTTTCTATGACGTCTAAAATGGGTTTGTGCAGCCCCCCACACAGGACAATATGTTAGTGAAAGCCGCGTCATTTGGAGGTGCGCACGTGCTACATCCGGGTGTTTTCAGGGTGCCAGCAACTGTGCAGGAGCTGCGATTGGTCAATATGATTTCCTGGGTGTGGTGTATAGCAACAGATTGTGCCAGAACGTCTGCTTGCCAATAGGAGTGGAGATGGATACGGGGACGGGTGTGCCGTTAAGTAGGCGGACTATATGGCTTTTGGGCGACTCCTGGATACATTGGGTACAAGTTTACGCAGAACGCTGTGGACTGGCTGCACACCTTGGTTTCCATAATGTCGATGTGCACTGGTACAGAAAACGTGGGATGAAGTGGCACTATGTGGTTCCTGTTTGTGCCAGTTTGGTGACGCTCACTCATCCAGACATTATTATTGTTCATTGTGGAGGGAACAGTTTAGGCCATGTTAGCAGCATTTCACTGCAGTTTGCAATGAAGGAGACATTTCGGCTTTCCAAAATCACACAATTTTTTCTCGCATTGCCCAGAGGCAGATGTGGCTGCATTCTTCCTCGTGTGGCCCACAAATGGAGAAAGCGTGGCACAATGTGAACAAGGCTGTTCGCGCTATTTTTTTGCGCGACGTTGGCATGTTCTCCTTCCACAATGAAAACATAACATTTCGTAGTAGCACCATTCAGATGGAGTTGAGCTTTTTCTGCGTAATATCCAAAATGCAGTGCAGCGCTTCCTGCAAATCTAGCAAGAATGTTCCCTGTGGTTGTGAACCACTTCCAACATTGCAAACACAAACAGCACAAAAAGGCTATTTTCAGAGCCACCACTTTGTTTTGCAAATGCTTACATACTTTTGACTGAGTTCCGCCGTTAATTGTTGCCATCTCTCTACGCAGCGCTTATAGGGTGTGCCACCGCCTGCATGCTTTCATTCAACTTCCATTTTTAACAGTGGAAGGTGGCTCTGAAAATAGCATTTTTGTTCCCTCCCCTTCTGGTTGTGTATCATTTTTCCTGTTCTTATAGGTCAAGCCACAAAAGCCAGCAATGGAAGGGAGATTTGACAAAGGGTACCAACCACAGGGATAAGAAATCGTACGTGGAGAGCAGAAGATGTGCGGTGCACCTCACTTGGGTAAGGGGCACTCTTTGTCATGCTCCCGGACCAAAGCCTCAAAAGCACTTTGACAATGTTCCCCCTACACAGTACCGCGTCGCAGTATATGCACAATACAGTGACCTTTGAAAGGTAGTGGTCTGTTGCAGTGCATATGTCCTCCAAGGCTGCTTGCGGGGTGCGGTGGTCCACTGCAGTGTCCCTAGTGATGGCAGGAGCAGATGTGGAAAATGCTGTAGGGGAAAATAACCTACTGCCTGCTTGGAAGGGGACAACCCTCTGAACAGCTGCCTGGTGGTTCGTTTTGAGATGCCGCTGCATGGAGGTGGTGCCGTAGCAGTACAAGCCAGGTTTTCCGCGACTGAGTACTCACGAGATTTTGGCACATCTCCAACGGTCCTAAATAGTTTCCACAACCACAACTGACGTTGGCTGCAGGTAATGGGGATTCCTTCTACTTTTGTTGCCTGTTCCCTATCTCAGGACCTTCAGAGGGAGGTTTTAGTGGTGAGGGTGCGGGTGCTCCGGAGTCAGAGGTAGTAGCAGAAGCTCTGGTGTCCATTATTTTGAGAGGTACTTTGCAGGCACACAATTGGTGAGGAAGCAATTTCTGCACAAACCAATGTGCACCGCTGCTCTTCTCTGGAAAGCCAAACAAGGATTGCAGCGCACTTGTGGGGTGTGCCGTTTTATAGGACTGTTGTGGAGCACGTGCCACCGCAAAGTGGGCCTAGGTCTTTCCCAACCAATACGTACAAGTAGAAGGAAGAGTGTAGGATCTCTGTAAGGGTGCACACTCACTGTAACACTGCATACATTGCAGAAAATTGTCCTCTTTCGATGTGCAGAGATCTGGCTCGTGTCCGCCAAAGAAGGGACACGCGCAGTGTTGTTTCGTTACCATGGTAACATCACCATTGTTCTCCATTTGGACGTCTGTGTGCCAGACGAATATTGGCCGTAATACTTTGTGGCCACGTGCATGGCTGTCCAACGGATACTCTTGCCATCCCCAGTCTACTAAAATGTACGGCACACGTGCATTGAACATTTCTACAGAAGCTTGGTCTGAGCACGAGACAGTAGGTGGAATGCTTATGTGCACAGGTACTCACAGGACGTGGGTGCCCGCTTCCACCCAGTACAACTACATCACACGTTTCTTTGCATGTCTTGACCAGGGACAGTGTTTCCAGGCGTCACAGGACGAGATACGCATGTGCACAGTTGTGCAGCCGCCAAACTTACGGTCCTGCAATTACTTACAGGTGGTTGTCGGCATTCAAACATGCGGCCCGTCGTAGCTTCCTACGAATGCGTTCATTGTGATTACGCATAGGGCAGCCAGGTGCGGCAGTCGTACGACTCCTCCATTTTCCTCATTTGCAATCATCCCCACTAGTGCTGTGCCCTTCACACTTACAATGCCTTCTTAAAACAAAGGAAAAGGCACATATGCAATCATTACACATTAACATATCAATCTTTATTAGCACTCATTCATAGCCACTATTCGGAAAGGGAAGGGGGACCAGAAACAGATACATATACTGGGGAGTTTGCCATTTCAACAAGTTGCTGGTGAGGGGAAGAAGGGATTGAACTCTCATCGAAGCGTTTGTCATGACACGCAATTTGCAGGGATTGGGGGCTGGGAAATGGGGAAGCGGGGCATGTGCAAGTCAGGCAGTGATATCTATTTTCCCCATATGTTCTTCTACAAAATGTTTCAAAGCAGTAAATTGGAGGAGCAATTTATCAATTTTGGCGTCCAGGCGCTCTTCTTTTCTCTGTCCAGTGTTCACTTCACTTTCGGTGGCCGTATGTTGCTGTGCAAAAGGCGTCGCTTCTGGTGTACTCCTTTGCTTTCCTGTATGGTCTGATAAAGGACAATACATGTGGTTAATTTACATGAAGCACTATATTGCATTTGCCTTCAACTCGCCACCTTGTTCGCTACCTATGTGGTTACTATGCTCACTCATGTTGTCCTGCAGGAAATTCTCCTCCAGCCACTCTAGGGTGCTTGCCCTTGCAGTAACTGTTTCCCTTTTCACAGTGCAGCGGGTACCAATGGGGCTGTCGTCCTCACTCATTTCTTCATGCGGAAAATTCTCCTCTAGCCATTCTAGGGTGCTAGACATTGCTGCGCACAACTAGAACACGTCATGCTTTCCTACTTTTGTACACTACCGGAGCTGTCCAGTTACAACACAAACTTTGTGTACTCACCAGGTTGTAGTTACGTTCTGCTCTCGGTGGTGGACGTCTCTACCTCTACATCTTCCTCCTTTCTTGGATTGTGAATCAGGTGTGCGGTAAAATTTATGAAGGCAAACGTCACTTCTCTTGTTGGTGCTTTCCATTATGCTGCATACCCTATGCCTTTGCGCTCTTTGTTGCGACGGTACAGACTTTGTACAGCTACTGCATTTTCCCTTCCCATTCACTCACTTGCTGCTGTTTCTACATTTCTTTTGTATTTACTGCATGTTAGCACCTTTTCTGACCACCACTCCCTTTCTCAGCAAGTTGGACTCCACCCGATGTCCGCAAACATACGCAATGTTCCCAACCACTGTGGCTATTAGTATAGAGACACCGGCTTCAGAATGCTGTACAGTACATGTATACAAACTAAGCGTATCCTGTTGAAAACTAATGTAATTCAGTGAAAGAAACATTACTAAAGGGACGTTATTGTTCAGTTGCGCTACTAAAACTCTATAAAGAAATGTGAAAAAACTATGATAAAACAAAGTTATGGTTAAGGCGCCCTACTAAAAACCTATGAAATTCACTGACAAAAAACTTTGTTAAAGGGACATTATGGTTAAGTTGCACTATTAAAAAACCTATGAAATTCAATGGAAAAACGTTCCTACAGGGACGTTATGGTTCCAGGTAAAACCGACAAACTCCAGAAATTTGCCAGTTATGGTAAGGTACCCAAACATAACTCGCGCTACCACTGTACACTGCAAGGACTAACACCCATGACCTCAAAGATGGCATCAAAGATGACATCACAAATGTCATTGATGACATCACTGATTGAATTCCTCTGATGACATCAGACTGAATGCCTCCTAAATTGCCCAAAAAGAAGGCCAGCCAAACAACACTAGACAGCTATGCCAGGACCACCCACCAGGCTCCTGGAGGAGATATGGAGCCCTCGCAGGCGAAGGGTGGGAACGCTATGGAAATGCACAACCAAGTGATGCAAGCTATTGCAGATTTAAATGCCTCATTAGGGACGCAAATAGAAGCAGTGAAAATAGATGTTGGACTGTTGCACCAAGATGTGCGGAATCTGGCTGAGCACACTACTAATTTGGAAACCCACATGAAGGAGAACACTGTCAAGCTCCAGGAAACGCACACTAATGTCCATGTCCTGCAACAGAAGGTCAGCCTGTTGGAAAAAAGGGTCGAAGAAGCCGGAAGGCAGGGCCTGAAGAAACAATGGGCCTCATTACACGGAAGGCGGTAACCATGGCGCTATTAGCGCCATGGGTGCCGCCGGTATTTTACTGTGTCCGCCTTGGTGGATGGTGGAATTACCGCCCTACTCCAAGGTGAGCGGGGGCGGTAATTCCCCATTCACCAAGGCTCTTCCCCATTCCCATTTTTGCCCCCATAGGGCATAATGGGAATGGGGAAGGCGCTAATTACGGCATTGGCAAATTGCGGTACCGTAATTAGCACCAAGGTCCCTTTGCGGCACCCTACTTTAACAGCTGGTAAAACCAGCCGTTAAAGTCGGGTCCCGCAAAGGGAACTCGTAGTAAGGCGGTAAGGGTTAACGGTCACCGGTAGCATTACCGGTGACCGTTAACCCTTACCGCCTTCCGTGTAATGAGGCCCAATGTCTGCATAGTTGGCTTGCCTAAAGGGGAAGAAGGAACAGACCCCACAACATACATGGAAAATACATTTCTTCAAGAAATAGGGCCAGGAAACCTCACACAGGATTTCACAATCGAGAGGGCACACAGAGCGCTAACTAGGCGGCCCCCTCCAGCAGCGCCCCCAGACCAATAATTGCAAAGGTCCTGAACTATAAGGATAGAGAAAAAATCCTATCCTACTTCAGGCAAGGATGGGTACTGAAGAGAGCTTCGGCAGACCTGGCGGTCTACCCCAATTACACCTTCCAAGTGCAAGAGAACCACGCAGAGTTCTCGGCAGCCAAGGCTAGGCTCAGGATTGCTGGTCTAAAATATATGCTGATCCACCCAGCACGTCTAAAAGTCATACACAAAAACAGGACTTTGTTCTTTGACCTCCCAGAGGAGGTGCAAGCACAGATGGACAGAGGGAAGAAACGCCCCTGCGAAGAGGACGAAGCGGACGATCAAGCGAGGCACAAGTGAAATCGGCATAGATAGAGGCCAAGCACAACTGGAAACTTCTTACTATTATACCTATGTTGCTTCGGTACGACTGGAGCGCCAAATGAGTACCCCAGGACAAGCGGGCCCTTATTGGGAGGACAGCTCTTCTTAAAAATTGGTCCTCTGTGCTTATACTTTTCTCACATGGCGGGATACACTACTTATTAGGATTACGACCTGAATAAGAGGAGACCTGACTTACTGCCCGGGCTACCACGCCCTCCGAGTTCTATTTTGAGGGCACTTGTTTTTGTGCCCACATGCTGTGCACTAGCCTCAAGTATGTACACTGGAGGTGAATGCTAGAAGCGGATGCGCCTGAGCATGGGCAACGATACTAGGCAGTTGATTTTAGTTGGGGGGAGTTGGGGGAAGTTAAATGGGAATGTGTTTTGCCTGCACGAGTGCCTATGGGGAATAGAAGCACAGTATTCTTGTTTGGATTACCGTATAGGGAGGAATGAGAGCCTCCTGATGTGCCAGAGGTGGATAGCCTTTTTGCATTACACGCAAACTCATGGCTACAGCCGTAAATGTACTTACCTGCAATGTAAGGGGTTTAAATGCCCATGTAAAGCGAAACAGGGTTTACTCGTACCTGAATAGATGTAAAGTAGACATTTTGATTTGCTACAAGAAACACACTTAACAGCTGAAAAACAAACATTGTTAGCAAGTAAATGGAAAGTGTGGGTGTTTGACTCTCTGTACTCTGCCTAGGCAGGAGGGGTCGAGGCCATATGAGGAAGGGGGACTAGGGCCCCACACTTTGGGCTATACTACATAGCAGGGCAGTTACAATTTGTAGTGGACTGGCTTGCAGATGACCCCACTCTGAACACGCTAATGCTGCAACCCAATGCGTCACGTTATTATCTAAAGGTACTGGTATGGAACAAGAAGCCCCGAGATAGACAATTGCACTTGGTGTCTTTGGGGGTGAGAATGTGGAATAGGGCACACGCAGTGATAGGGCTCACAGATCCGATTTCAGTACCAATCCCCCTTGTCTCAGTAGCAGCTCCCAAAGCACAGGCGAGGCTGGGGATACGCACAAATTGGGAACCCCATGGGGTTGCGACAATAGGAGATCTTCTGCAAGATACCTCTTTCATACCCCTTTCAGAGTTGGCCGAGCACACGGGTTTGCATAAAGGTCAGTATTTACTATACGGCACCATCAAGGGGGAGATCATACGCAGATGGCCCGCGTACAGTGAATAAAAACATTCCATTGTGGACACTCTATATAACATATCGGAGGGAGGGCAGACCATATCTAGAATATACCACTTCTTGCTGACCTGCGGGCCCCCAACCTCCTGGCGGTAAGAGGCAAATGGGAAGATGACTTGTGGGCCCCTTTCACAGATGCACACTGGATGGAGATACTGGGATATCATAGGAGAGTGTCACGGAATACGAGATTGCAACTGATACAGCTGTAGGTAACAAACAGGGCATACATGACACCCCAGATGATTTCACGGTTCCTAGGTGCAGCGGTGCAAGATTGCCATAGGTGCAAAGCGACAGATGATGGGATACTACACATGTTCTGGGCATATCCCGAGGTAAAGCAATACTGGCAAGAGGTGGCGAGCAGACTGAACAAAGGAGGTTTGGAATTAGATATACTTTCCCCTGGGGCATGCTTGCTGGGCCGCTTTGCTCGTCCCAAAACATAAAACATATTAATAAGATGAAGGATTTGGCGTACATACTTGCCAAACGTAGGATCACTATGGCACGGAAATCCCCCAAAGGCCCTGATGTGGAAGGATGGTGGCGGGACCTGAAAAAATGGGCGCTGGTTGAAACTGCGGCATGGAGGGGGGCAGCGAGGTTGAGCCAGGTGGGGACCAATGTGGGAATCATGGAATGGGAGATCCTGATACAAACTATTTACTATGGAATCCAAAGAAACGGATAAGGTGGATAAACCCAAATAATGGCAAGAGGTAAACCAAACCAAGCAAGTTGAAGTACACTGATAGTGCACTAGTGCCCTAGGCAACTTGAGGGTGGGGGAGCTGAATGGGAGAGGGGTGATATCGAGACTGTTGTAGACACTGTATAAGGCAGTGCTGGAAAATGACTCATCTCATGTTAAAGCAATAATCAATAAAAATGTATTTTAAAAAAAAAGAAAACAACAAATTAAGTTGGAGAAGAACAAAAGACCATAAGAGATGGAACAAGTTACTTACCTGTAACTGTTGTTCTCCAGCATGGGTCTGGCATGGATTCACATGCTCATGAATATTCCCCGTCGTCAGGCCGGGAATCCTCGGTATAGAAAAAAATCAGTATCAGTTTCGTTTCTGATCTGTCTTTCTTAATAGTAACCAATCACTGGTCTCTGGGTCATACTGCCCCCAGCCAATGACTGCCCTCTCCCTAAGCCCCGCCTCTGGCAGCCATCCTCAGATTTGGTATCACGTAAAGTGGCAGTATGACCAAGTGAAGAGCCGCAGAGGGGTAGGCGGGAGGGTTCGCATGTGAATCCATGCCAGACCCATGCTGGAGAACAACAGTTACAGGTAAATAACTTGTTCCTTCTCCAGCATGGGGTCTGGCATGGATTCACATGCTCATGAATAAGAGAATACATAGCAGTACACACATGCACAACCACGGGAGGTGGCAACAGGCTCAACATTAAGCAATACAACAACTCAACATTAAGCATCTCTTACCTACTCACCAGGCTCACCTTAGGCGAACAGGTTGCGCAGCACTGCTTGGCCGACCCTGGACTCCTCCCTGGAGTCCAGATTGACACAGTAGAATCTTGTGAAGGTGTGCGTCGACCTCCACGTCGCAGCCCTGCAGATCTCCAGTAGCGGCACACCAGACAGGAACACCGTGGTAGCAGCGATCGCTCTGGTCGAATGGGCTCTCGGACGGCCGGGCAGCGGTCGGTTTGCCAACCGGTGACAGTGCATGATGCAGCCGGAGAGCCATCTGGAAAAGGAAGTCTTCGAGAGAGCCTTCCCTTGATTCACAGTCCCAAAGTTCACAAACAGCTGTGACGTCTTCCGAAAACTCTTTGTGCGGTCCACGTAGAACTTCAGCGCTCTAGCTACATCCAGCAAGTGCAAAGTCCTCTTGGCCGGCGACGAAGACGACGGGAAGAAAACTGGCAACACCAAGGGCTCGTTGAGGTGGAAGTCCGACGGCACCTTGGGCATAAAGGAGGGGTGTGTCCTCAGCACCACCCTCGTGTCATGAAAAGTCAAGTATGGAGGCTTGCAAGATAGGGCCTGGATCTCTCCCACTCGTCGTGCGGAGGAAAGCTGTATTCCATGAGGAAAGCTGTCTTCCATGACAGGAACTTCAAAGGCGCCGAATGCATAGGCTCGAATGGGGCCCCCATGAGCCTGGTCAGCACCACATTAAGCTCCCACGCCGGGGCAGGAGCCTTCACCGGCGGGAATGATCGGAATAGTCCCTTCATGAATTCTCTCACCAGGCGATGAGACCACAAGGACGCCCGTCCCGTAGTCCTGGTATATCGGGAGATTGCAGCCAGATGTATTTTGATGGAGGCGTGAGCCAGTCCAGCTTTGGCCAGCGACAGTAGGTAAGGCAGTACTTGAGGGGCCGTAATCCGCAGAGGGTTAATCTTCTGTGCACGGCACCAGACAGAGAACCTCTTCCATTTATGTCCGTAGCACTTGAGAGTTGAGGTCGCCCTGGCCTTTGCAAGAACCTCTCTGCAGTCGGCCGGGATGTCGTACCCTCCAAACTCTAGTGCTGCAGGAGCCAGGCCTGCAAGTTCAGCGACTCCGGGTTGTGTTGAAGAATGGCGCCTCCTTCTCTGGAGAGAAGGTATGCGTCCGTCAGCAGCTTGACTGGTGTGGACGTTGACAAGTCCAGAAGGTCCGGGAACCAGATATGTTTCGGCCACGCCGGTGCAACGAGGATCATCCTGCACCGGGACCTCTTGAGCTGGTTGATGAGCCGGAGCAGCAACGGCAGCGGAAGGAACGCATAGAGAAATAGGCCGTCCCAGGGGAACGAGAAAGCATCGCCCATGCTCCTCGGCTGGGGGAACCTACAGGCGAACCTCCGGCACTTGGAATTCGTCGCCGTCGCGAAGAGATCGATTTGGGGTTCGCCCCATCGTCAGAAGTGTCGATCCACTTGATCCTGGCGTAGTTCCCACTCGTGGCACGAGCGCAGCTCCCTGCTGAGTGAGTCGGCGATCGTGTTTTTTATTCCTGCCAGATGAAGAGGCACCAGAAACATCCCTTGGGCGACGGCCCAATGCCACAGATCCTGAGCTTCCTTGGATAGGTCAGGGGACCTGGTTCCGCCCTGCTTCCGGATGTAGAACATTGTGGTGGTGTTGTCGGTGAAGATCCTCACCACCTTGCCCTTGAGGAACGGAAGAAAGGACCTGAGGGCCCAGAACACTGCGCGGAGCTCCAAGATGTTGATATGGAGTGACTTCTCCTCCGGGAGCCAAAGGCCTCTCGCGTGAAGATCTCCGGAGTCCGCTCACCAACCTTCCAGGGAGGTGTCCGTCGTCACCGTCACCTGGAGAGCTGGGGTCTGAAAGTCCGTGCCCGCCGACAGATGGGAGCGGGTACCCCACTACCGGATCGCCTGACGGAACGTCTCGCTGAGAGGGATCCTGTCCTCGAAGCTGCCCGTCGACTGGACCCAGCGGGCGTCGAGGAACTCTTGTAAGGGGCGCTTCCGAAGCCTGCAAAGGCGCACCAGATAAATGCAGGAGGACATCATCCCGAGGAGGGATTTGATAGATCTTACCCTGGCCATGTCCGTGGCCAGCAGACCCTACACCTTGCCCAGAATGGTCCTGGTCCTTTCCCCCGACGGCGAGGCCAGCTGCGCCGCTGTGTCGAGCTTGGCTCCCAGAAAAAGGGCGACTTGCGACGGAACCAGGTGGGATTTTGGAAAGTTGATGGAGAATCCCAGGTCCGTGAGCAGCTGGACGGTCTTCGCAGTGTGCTCCACGGCGAGCTCCCTTGCCCTTGCCCAGATGAGCCAGTCGTCCAGGTAGGGGTAGACGTGTATCCCCTGTAGGCGCAGCCGCGCCGCCACCAGTGCGAGGCACTTGGTGAACACCCTGGGTGCCGACTTCAATCCGAACGGGAGGGCCTTGAACTGGTAGTGCCGCCTTTGGACCACGAACCTGAGGAACTTTCGGTGTCTTTTTAGAATGGGGATGTGGAAGTACGCAACCTCCAAATCCAACGACGACAGGAAATCGCCCTCCTCCAGCTGTCCCAGCACGTGCTGGAGGGTGACCATACGGAACTTCTGTGCCTTGATGTACTTGTTCAGTCGTCGCAGGTCCAGGATGGGGCGCCATCTTCCTGTCTTCTTTTTTACGAGGAAGTACCTTGAGTAAACTCCGGAGCCCCGAAGCCTCTTTGGGACAAGCTCGATGGCACCCTTCTTGAGCATCGCCCTTACTTCCAACAGTAGTTGAGGGACGTGATTTTCCTTCCTGGCCACGGGTGGAACGCGAGGGCACTTCTTCTGAAACTCGAGGGCGTGCCCTTGGGCCAGGGCTTCCAGCACCCATCGGTCGGTGGAGATGGACTCCCACACGCTGACGAACCTCGCCAGCCGGCCTCCCACCAGGGTGCTTCGGCGGGGGCCCGACCCCACGGTCAGTTCAATCTTGTTTGGAGGCCGCCTTGCCTCCTTGACCTCCCTGTCGACGACGACGGGCACCACCTGACTTGCCGCGTCCCCTGTAGGATTCCTGGGACAAAGATCTTGCCGCTTGGCGGTACATGGAGGAGCCACTGCCGGATCCCTTGGAGGCACCTTGTCTGCCTCCGGAGCTCCGAAAGGACGGCCGTTGTTGTTGGAGCACTCCCCGTGCCCGGGCAGTCTCTGTGTCTGTCTTGATGGCCTGAAGGGACTCATCAACCGCCTTCCCAAACAGGTTGTTCCCGTCGAAGGGCGTGTCCAAAACCTTGGTTTGTACGTCCTGGCGGAAATCCGTGGCCTTGAGCCATCCTCGTCATCTCAAGCAAACGCCGTTGCCCAACTGACGGAAACCGGTATCGGCGATGTCCGTTGCCACCGTGATGGCGTGGTCCGAAGCAACCTCACCCTCCTGTAGGATTTCAAGGGCCTCAGCCCTTTTGGCATCCGGAAGGAAGTCCAACAGAGGGGCGATTTTGAACCACAACTCCCTGTCGTAGCGGGCTACGATAGCCAGGGCGTTGGCCGCCTTGATAGTCGTCGCTGCGGATGAGATGATCCGTCGTCCCATCGTGTCCAGCTTCCTGCCCTCGCCGTCCGGCGGGGAAGTTGATGTCGAGGCCGATGCCCCCCCAGCTTTCTTCTTTGCCGCCGCCGAGACTACCGAATCCGGGGTAGGTTGTGCCCGAAGGCACAAGGGGGCAGCGTCGGGGACCCGGGACTTCTTCTCGTACCGGTCCCTCTTTGCCGGCGCCGTGGCAGGGTTCTTGAGGAGGGCGAGCCCCTCATCCCAGAGGTCATCAAGAAGCGGTACGGCGAGGACCGTCTTCCTCTTAGCCTCGCGCCGTTGGTAAAGGAACCCTTCCTTCTTCTTCTCTTCTGGGCTGAGCTGGAAGAGCTCAGATGCCCTGGAAATCATGGCATGAAAGGATCCAATCTCGTCGGGCGGGGACGCCCGAGCAGGGAGCGACGGGGGACACGTCCCGTCGTCGCCTCCGTCGTCATCTGTACCTGTCGTAGCCGTGTCCGTGCCTGTATCATCCCCGTGGGTAGTAGACCGGGGGGAAGGCAGAGCAGGCCGCAGAGGTGGGAGAGGTGGCGTAGGATGCATCCTCCTCCTCTTATGCGGTGGACTTTCCGAAGGTCCTGGTTCCGGTTCCCCCATTGGGTCTGGCTCAGGTACCTCCGTCGGGGGGAGGGGCAATCTTGTCCTTATCTCCGAGCATAAGGACTGAATCGCTGACAAAATGGTCGCCGAAGTGTCCTGCGGCGCCGGAAACGACGGGCGCGAGGGCTCTTGAGGAGCCTTGTCGGCGACACCGTCGCTCTCGTCGTCGCCCTTGTCGGGATCCCTCCCGATGGGCTGGGCCTCTTCCATGACTTCGATGAGCTCTTCTTCAGAGGTCGTGTCCGTATCCACGATGGCCACCAGCCCCTCCCCCACCTTTTCCAACGAGGACTTCGTGGGGGTCTTCTCAATGGGCCTGAAAGACTCCCTCCGCGGTGGCAGGGAGACTCTGTGTCCAGAGGTCGCCTCCACTGGTGTAGCCTCCACAGGCTGAGCCAGGGCCGCAGGGACTTCCTCAATCGAGGTCTTAGCAGGGTGAATTAAGGCCATCGTCACCTTCTGTACGCCTGGGGCCTTCACCTTGGGGGGAGGGTCCAAGCCTCACTCCCCCTCTGCCGGAATCTTCGAGATCGATGGGTTCTCTCCAGAAGCTTTGCCGAGTTCTCGGACTTCCTCTTACCCGAGCCAGAGCGTTGGCTCGTGGTTGATGGCGCCAGGGAGGATGCGCCCTGCCTGGCAGCCAAGGAGCCCGACCGTTTGGCGCTCCCGGTGCCCGCGGACTCGCGGTGCTTAGCCTTTTGTTGGGCCCCCGTCGCCGGGGTGCCCTCACAGGACTTAGAAGACTGCTCGGACTTCTTTTTCTTCTTCTCACCTGACAGGCTCTTCCCTTCCAGACAGTTGGCGAGACGGAGGTGGCGATCCTTCATGGTCCGCTCCGACATGTTCCCACAAAACGCACAGTCCTTCTCCGTGTGCGTCTTGTCCTCATGGAGACAGTAGAGGCATAACGAATGTTCGTCCTCCTTGAAAACATTCTGAAGCTGGCATCCAGGGCAGGTCCTGAACAGCTTCCCGGGCGTCGAGCTTCCTTTCTCCTGGGCCATGTCCGGGGAAGGCCTCGGAACTTCTGGAATCCTCCAAAAGCGTAACTCGACGAAATCTTCACCCTTGAGGGGCGTAGAAAACTCCGAAACGGATCCCCGTTGATCGGATGTAGAAACGGTGGATCTTGAGGCTCTTTTTAACCGAAAAATGAGAAAAATCTCCTGTAAAAGCGTGAAAACACAGCAAAAGCTCGAGAGCTACAGCACGAGGACTCCCAACACTTGAACGTGCGGTAAAAATCTGAGGATGGCTGCCAGAGGCGGGGCTTAGGGAGAGGGCAGTAATTGGCTGGGGGCAGTATGACCCAGAGACCAGTGATTGGTTACTACTAAGAAAGACAGATCAGAAACGAAACTGATACTGATTTTTTTCTATACCGAGGATTCCCGGCCTGACGACGGGGAATATTCATAAGCATGTGAATCCATGCCAGACCCCATGCTGGAGAAGTATAGTATCTCTTTTTAAAAACATGTTTTTTATTTAAGTGCCTTTGTTTAAAGTAATAACCTTATACACTATACAACACGTTCAACTAAAAATGCATCACACAATTCATATATAAATACATCACATAATTCATATAGTACAGATGCCCAAGTAGTTGCATTCCCAAGTCTGTTCTAATCTGATCCCTCTCAACCACCAATCAAAGGATGGGGTACCAGATGCCCCCTTCCAACTTACCATGATTTTCATCTTTGTAGCGTTAGGAATAAGGCCAAGGTCACAAGCATAGCAATGTAGGGCCTGTAAGGAGTGCTGATGTCCAATCGAGGTGTGATCCAGAATCACTGTATCATCAGCATATGACAGACATGGAAGGCCTTCCCTGCCATGCTGCAGTGGGCAATTCCTGACAGGACTTTAAATTAAGGGCAATTCTGATGTGTAGAGATTGTAAAGCAAGGGTGCTACCAAGCAACCTGCTTCAATCCCGATTAGTAGGGAAGAACCTGGACAAATCCCCCTCTTGGGATAGCCAGACTCTAACTAGGGTCTCACTATATAAAGCCCTAATAAAATACAGGAGTGATGAATCTATAACCCAGCGGGTCAGGACTTCCCACAGCTTTGATCTTATCATGCTGTTGAATGCTGCAGAGTAGTCAATAAAGCAGAGGCACAGAGACATTTCTGGATAATGGCAGGTGTCTGAAATCAGGGTCAGGAGAGTCCTGATTAAATGGGTAGTCGCACAGCCCTTCCTGAAACCCGTTTGCTGGTGATTTAAAAAACCTTTATCTGCAACCCAGGTGGATAGCAGCTCCAGCAGTAGATTTGCGAGTATCTTGTAGCTGCAGTCCAGCATTGTTAGCAATCTGCAATTGGAAGGCACATTCCGTAGTCCCTTTTTAAAAACTGGAATAAAAATTGTAGCCTTCCACAAACCAGGAAAACACCCCGAGTCAAAAACACCCCGAGTCACAAATCTGATGAGATAATTGATAGAGAAGTGGAGCCCACAATTGTGGTTCCCTTTTAACACCAGGTTACAGAGGCTGTCAGGGCTGGCGGCACTAGAGGCCTTAGATTTAATTATACTGGACAAAAGGTCTGCCTCTTTAATATGCTTACTGACCAGAGTGTTACTCATAGATCTTATTTCTAAAGCCAAATCAGATTCACCCTCCTTATAAAATACTCCTTCTATAAACAAACCCCACTGCACTTCTGAGATACCTGTAACCTCATTGGCCAATCGACTCAATTCATGGCCTCTCAAACAGTGCCAAAATGTCTTTAAATCGTTTGTCCTTATGAACCGGTGTATACATTTCCAACCCACATCATTCACAGAGGACCTGTACCCCTTCAACCAATTCTTGTAACTTGCCCTGGACCGGACTATTAGCACACATTTTTCCTTTGTGATTAAACACACTTTCCACCTTATTAACGGCTGCATGCAACTCTTTCTTCTTTTTAGCTATTATGGGGGCGAAGCAGCAGCCCGAGCTGGAGATATGGTTCTTTTTAGATTTATACCTAGGGTCAGTAGGTCCCAGTAACTTACTTAAATGCCCATTACAATATTGCATAATTTGCACTTCGTTCAACCCACAGTTTCCCAGTAAGGTGTTACATTTCTCAATGCTTCCCACAGTCCAGTGGAGCCTGTTCCCCTGTACATTCCCCGAAGGATTACAAACCAATCTATCTCTGGATTTAGGTAGGGCCTCATTACAAGTCATTAAAAGCATTGCATGGTCGTTAGAGATGGTAGGCCTTATATCAAGCACAGGGTTATATCTAGCAAATCAAGCATTAATAAAAATGAAGTCTATACGACTGCTATAGAAACCATTAGACCAATTTGCTTGTTCGTTCTCTTACGTAGACAGTATCATGCTAAGCTCAAACTCTGCTAGGATCCCCCTCCATTCCCTGCCTCCTGACCCCAAGAGGCCCTTCTTGCCCACCCCTTCTTCAGTTTGATCTTTTTGGGCACAGTCCAAGTTAAAATCTCCTGCTAAGACAATGGAGCCTACAGGAAACAGAATATGGCAGCTTCTTAAGGATTCTATCATGATAGCCAGAAACTCAGCCGCGGATTCTCCGCCGGTAGGATCGTACAGGGTAGCCAAAAGAGTAGCTTCCTGGCCCATTCCAAGATTCTTGATATGGGCCGCCAGGAAATTTCGATGAATCCTACTAACACAATATTAAGAGATGTTAGTAGTTACTTTGGCTCCAATGCACAACCCCCTTTTGCGGCGGCCTCTTAATGAGACAAGGGATGGGCGAAACAGTAACGTATACCCATCAATCTCAAATGTTGAGCTTAGCCAAGTTTCCTGTAGCGAAAAACATTGGGCATTTCTCAAGTCTGCCAAGGAACCAGAGTTATTAGTAGAGGAACTATGGCCCCTGGTATTCCAGGACAGCAAATATTTGATGTCTGGTACCCCCAATATGGGAGGTCAATGCCAGTCCTGGGTCACCCAGGACCACTGCCCCTTTTGCCTCGACATTCCTTTCTTGTTTGCTGTCCATCTTTCTAGTCTCCCACTGGACTTTAATAGGTGAAGTGGAGGTGTTATGCACCGGTTTTTGATCAAATGGTTGAAAAACTGTGATTTCAAACCCCAAATGATGTAAAGCCCCAGCATTATTACAAATGCGTTCTACTACAATAGGAGAAATAAAAGTAACCAGTGTCCAATTTCAATCTTAGGTAGATAATTCCTAGGGATGCCCTTGGATGAGATGGTACAAACATTCGAAATTAAATGCATTAGTTCCAATAGCCATGTTCGATTTAAAAAAAGGTATCTTCTCCATAATAACACCACCAAAGGTAGCTCAATCCTAGGAATGTCCTTGGATGAGATGGTACAAAGGTCAGAAATGAAATGCATTAGTTCCAATAACCATGTTCGATTTTAAAAAAGTTATCTTCTTCATAATAACACCACCAAAGCCAAACGGTTTCGATGCTTAGCTTTCTGATTCCAATGGCTGCCTATTCAGCAGGGCAACAACAATAACTATGGGCCTCATTACGAGGTATGCCGGTAGCCATGCCGCTATTTGCGGCATGGCTGCCGGCAAAACCGCATCCGTGTCCGTGTCCTCGGAATGAGGACTTACCGGACCATTCCGAGTTCGGATGGCCCGGTAATTCCTCACTCGAGGACACGGACACGGTTCATCCCGATTCCCATTTCAGCCCCCATAGGGCTGAATGGGAATGGGAGAGGGAGTAAACAATGGGCCATAACGAGATGGCCCGTTGTTTGCTCCCTCTTCCCCTCGCGGGACCCGGTATGCACGCCTGGTTTTCCCAGGCGTGCTTAACGTGTCCCGCGAGGGGACCTCGTAATGTGGCGGAACGGGTTGAACGGCGCCGCAGCCTTTTACGGCGCCGTTTAACCCATTCCGCCAGGGTCGTAATGAGGCCCTATGTCTTACACACCAGCAAATCTATTTAAGCATAGAAGTCACCTTTATTTTAACCGTTTTTTATGCATAGCCTCCAGATTCTAATGGTTGTGTCTTCATCAGGATAACAATCAACAAAGTATGTCTACATAAAAACAATAAAACACAATTCTGCCACAAAAGGCATAAGGATAAGGACATAGTTGTTGATTTGAAATGTGGTGTCTAATAAAATAAATGCATTTAATTACCTTACACACTAGCAAATTTAATTAGGCATAGAAATCACTTCTAATACTGTGCTCGTACAAACATGAATTAATAAATCACTAAAACATGGAGTACATTTAACAACATGTGTCAACATTACAGTGCCTTCCAGTTTCAAGTCTCCCCTTCAAAATATCTGAAGTGTCAAAGAAGATGTAAATGGTAGGAGAAAGTGGGATTGTAGTTTGTGGGAGCAAGTACTTGGAAACAGTAACAGCTGAAGAGAGGGATACTTTTAGAGCTAGGTAGTTTCCCAAAATCTCAAAGAAGACAAAGGGCCTCATTATAAGGCTGCCGATCCTGTAGTGAAGGGGGCCGGTACGGGACCGGCCCCCTTCATTCCGCGAGCGCCGATTACGAGCTTCCCATTGCGGGAACCAGGTCGCACGCCTGGTAAAACCAAACATGCTTTCCGGGTCCCGCGAGGGGAAGAGGGAGGCATTAACGGGCCAGATGTAATCTGCCCGTTATTACCTCCCTCTCCATTCCCATTGAGCCCTATGGGGGTTCGAATGGGAATGGGGATGGGTTCTTGCAAGGAGGAATTATCGGGTCCTCCTATGTCGGAGTAACCCGGTAAGTCCCCATTGCAGGAACCCGGTAATGGAGCCCGGAACGAAGACAGCCATGGAGCTAATAGCTACCTCCATTCTCGTAATGAAGCCCAAAGAGACAGACGATTTTTAATCCATTCCTAAAAATTATTCAAAGATTTAAAAAAACTTATTGATTCTAACAAAAACGAATGACAAAATAATGAGATCCGAGCATTGTCAAGATGGCGGCCGCGGCGTAGAGACGTGTCCGGCTGTCTCTCCCGCCGGGCCGCCCTGTTAACGGTGCACAATAATCCTTGCGACAAGCTCGGACAGTCGGTCGCCTCTCTCCCGCACCGGAGACAGGGGGGAGTAGTGGTGTGGAACCCCCGAGATCCGTGTGGGAGAACCACAGGAAGAGCGAATTCGGGGATGCGAGGTTCCCATCCCCCAACGCTGTCGAGGACTGCCTGGATTGCAGCCCGAGAGGGAGATGTGAGCCCCCCCTCCCCCGCCGGGAGTAGCTGTCTCCCCACGGAGGGGGGAGTGACTTGGAGCGGGATTGCCCGAGGACGGAGCCGGACCGGCCTGCGGGCGGACCCCTGCGGTTGGAGCAGCAGCCATGACGCCGAGTGCCGACCTGCGGGGAGTCTTGGAGGGCCCTTCTCCCGTCCGTGGAAGGACGGTGGAGCAGCGACAGGGGCCCAGCGGGCAGCGCCTCGGGAGGAGTGGACGAAGCTTGCAGGTGCGGGCTCCCTACTGGGAGACTCAGGGAGGCGAGCAATGCTCTGCAGGACTGGGAAGGTGAGCGGCTGCGCAGCGGTGGGGGCCCTGGACACTTACCCGGGCCTGGACAGGACGTGGAAGAAGGCACCTACCCACATATATCTGTGGCTGGGGGGACTGGAAGTGAGAGACTGAAGCGGCTCCCCTGAGTGCATACAGGGGGCCTGTGAAGAGTTGCTGGAGCTTGGGGTCCCCCCCCCTCATTGGAGTGGGATTTCATGCATAAATTGTGTGCCAGTAGACAGGGTTGGAGAATCCCCTCCGCGTGACTGGTACCTGCAGAACCCCAACCAGGTGGCGATTTTTTGAGAGCGCAGTCTGCGCTGGGCCCTGGGTGATTGGTTTTGGAGCCACGAGAGGGGCCGTGGATGGAGGGGGAGGAAGAGGAGGAAGGAAGGATCTGTGCACAAGGAACGTACGAGGCTGGGCTCCCCCCGAACACCCCCTCGTACAGAATGTCCAAATCAAGGGGGAAGAGTGGTGTACCCACTGTGCAATCCACCGCTACAAAGCAGGATATGAATTTGGTCCAGATGGGGGCATCTGTGTCAGCAATGCATCCGAAAGGGGCCGGTGCGGAGGGTCTCCAGGCGGAGCAATCTGGTCCACCGCGGGCCCCCACCTCAAAAGAGGAGCTCCACTCCTGCTTCAAGGAACTACAAGAGACATTCATGTCCACGGTGCAGGAGCAATTTAGCTCCCTACGAGATGACATGAAGCAGGCGCTACAGGAGATTAGGGCTGACGTCTCCAAACTGGAAGAGCGGACAGACGGACTGGAGAGATCGGTTCAAAGCATGGAGGAGGACACTCTGCAGAGCAGGCACGTGCTGGACCACCTTGCGACCCTCACTCACAATTTAGAGTTGCAATGTGAAGATTTGGACAACAGGTCCCGGCGATCGAATATTAGGATCAAGAATATGGTTGAATCAGTTCTGGATAAGGACCTTAGATCCGCAATCCAGGCGGTCTTTCGGGACATCCTGGGGGCTGACGGGGAAGAAGAGGTGGGAATTGATAGGGTTCACAGGGTGGGCCCGAAAGGCACAGGCGAGCCCGGGGAGCGGCCCAGAGATGTGTGGGTTGCCTTCACTTCCTATCAGCAAAAGGAACAGATTCTGCGGAAGGCGCGAGATATTGAACATATCCAGATGAATGGAGTGGACATTCAACTGTTCCAGGACCTGGCTTTGGTCACGTTGCAGAAAAGAAGAAGATGGCTCCGGTGATTTAAGAGCGGATCGCCAGAGATATTAGATACAGGTGGACTTTCCCGTTCGGCCTTCTATTCACATGGAATGGCAAGCAGAAGAGAGTGCAAACGTGTGAGGAAGGTCTGCAGCTTATGGGGCTACAAGAGGCATGCGATGAGGAGGATCTTCGTCGGGGGGGAGGGGCCGGGCGGAGAAACCAGTCCGGATGGCGATCGGTGCAGAGCAGGAACGCATTGCGAAAAAGGGGAAAACGGAGGACAGTGCCGGATGCCGTCTCCTGAAGAGACCGGTGGACTCTTCCGCTGGGGGGTTGGGACTCGCGGGGTCATCTGAGTAGGCAATAGCTTGTTGCAGTCCATGGGATGGCGGCCCGGCGGGGGAGGGCAGTCGAACTGGAATACAAAAAGAGTGGTTCCTGCAGGGTTTAGGAGCCCCCGCTCGGTTATACCCAAGTATGCGGAGGGACGGGGCGAAGGGCAGAACGCCCTTGCTATGTTCGACACCTGGTCTCTCCTTGGGAATGTTGTTGTTGTTTGGGGGGAAGTTGGTAGGGTGGGGGGTTAGGGGCAGAGGGGGGTCAATTTATTCCCCTCGTGGAGGATTTAGGGCGGGGAGGGAAGGGAAAGGGTTTGCCGGAGGGGTTATCGGAGGAGGTCAGGAACGGGTGCCAGGCTCCACTGAAGATTTTAGGCCCATGGGTGACCTGCAAATTTTAACATTTAACGTTAGGGGGCTCAACCACCCGGTAAAACGGAAAAAAGTAGAGGGCCTTCTGAAAAGAGAGGGGGGTGACATTATCATGCTGCAAGAGACCCATATTAAGCGGCGGGACAAGAACAAACAGAGCATAAAGGGATATGATCTGTTGGGGCAGTCCAATGCTCAGGACAAGAAGGCAGGAGTCCTGATAGCGGCACATAAAAGTAGGAGCATCCTTCTTCATGGAACGCTAATGGATAAGGAGGGGAGGTACCTGTTTGTGAGGGTCGCGATAGACGGGCTCCATATTAAGCGACGGGACAAGAACAAACTGAGCATAAAGGGATATGATCTGTTGGGGCAGTCCAATGCTCAGGACAAGAAGGCAGGAGTCCTGATAGCGGCACATAAAAGTCAGAGCATCCTTCTTCATGGAACGCTAATGGATAAGGAGGGGAGGTACCTGTTTGTGAGGGTCGCGATAGACGGGCTCCCCTGCACGCTGGCAAATATATATGTCCCAAACACGGGGCAAGACGGTTTTCTGAGGGAAACAATTGGGAAACTGGAAGGATTTGCGGAGGGGGAAATCATCCTGGGGGGGGGATTTAAACCTGGCGTGCCATCCGCCTATAGATAGGAGCTTGGGGGGCGGTCGGGGACTAGAGGCACCCTCGAAACGACTCCGACAGCTGATGAGTCACCTGTCGCTGGTAGATGTGTGAAGAGAGCGCAAGGCTCAACAGAGTGGCTTCACCCACTACTCCATGTCTACGATTCAATGTCATGGATAGATTACTTCTGGGGAAGATCTCGAACATAGATATTGGGCCGATATCGATCTCGGACCATGCCCCCTTGTTACTGGAGGTGAAATGGTTGCATAGGCAATCGGGACTCTGGAGATGGAGGCTTCCTCAGGAGGTTTTGCAGGACCCGGTACTGGGAGAAGAAATCAAGGGGGAAATAAGGGAGTTTCTTGCTATTAATGATACGGGTGAGGTAAAACTGGGAGTAGTGTGGGATTCCCTGAAGGCCGTCATAAGGGGGCAATTTATTGCAAAAAAAACGACAAGAGTCAAGCAGAGGCAGGCCTGGGAAAGAGAGTTGGAAGCAAAATTAGCAGATATACAAATGGAATGTGTGAAAAAAACAACACTTTCTTTGAGGAGGGCTATGAGACATGTACAGGGTCAGTTAGATGTTCTCTGCACGAAAAAGGCGGAAATGAGTCTTCTCCGCCTCAGACACTGGTACTATGCTAAAGCAAATAGAGCGGATAAACTGCTCGCAAGACAATTATGGGCACAGCAAAAGAAGGGGCTGATCAAGACTTTATTTAACAAACAAGGGGAAAGGCTCTCTACCACCTCTGAAATGGGGGTGGAGTTCAGAGCCTTCTATAAGGATCTCTACTCCTCGGAAAGGCTGAATGGGGACGATCAGGACAGCTACCTAGATTCCCTCCCGCTACCACGACCTTCTGAAAATGATAGGGTCTTGCTAGATGGCGACATAAGGGAGGAGGAGGTGCGCCGAGCAATCAAGAGTCTCCAGACGGGCAAGGCTCCGGGGCCTGATGGCTTCACGGCGACCTTCTATAAGAAATACACAGAGGATCTGATTCCCTTCCTAACCAAATTGTACAATTCCTTTAGAGAAGAGGGTAATCTGTCCCCGACCATGAATGAGGCAAAGGTTGTTGTCTTTCATAAAGCAGGGAAGGACCCGACCTCCGCGAGTTCGTATCGTCCAGTAGCCCTGATTAATCAGCATGCTAAGATTTACACTAAAATTCTCGCCCTAAGATTATCTCCATTGCTTCCCGAATTGATCCACGAGGATCAATCGGGAGTCATCCCGGGTAGGCAGACTTATGATAACCTGAGACGCATGGCCCACTTGGTGGAGAAGGTGGGTATTCACGGCATCCCAGCGACTCTCCTGGCGGTCGATGCCGAAAAGACATTCAACCAAGTCGAATGGTCAATGCTATTCAAAACTATGGAGCTAATGGGATTTGGAGACAACTTCCTCAAGCTGGTTAAATCATGCTATAATACCCCTTTGGTTAGAATAACTGTCAATGAGGAACTTACAGACAAGATAGAACTCTCCCGATGCACAAAACAGGGATGCCCCCTGTCGCCGCTGTTGTTTGCTATCTCCCTAGAGCCACTATTAACAAGGATACGGGAGTCGAGTGCAATAAAAGGGATAGAGATGGCAGGGAGACAGTATAAAGTGGCCGCTTATGCTGACGATCTGTTACTGATCATGGGGGACCCAGCCCACACTCTCCCGGAGGTGATCAAGGAATTAGAAGAGTTTGGGGCACTAGCGGGTTTAAAAATAAATAGGTGCAAATCGGTGGCTCTCCAGTTGGCGGGGGACTCGGGGGGAGTGAAGGGAGTAGCGGAGACAATGGGGCTGAGCTGTGCGGACAATGGCATTAAATACCTGGGCATCCATCTGATGAAAGGGGTGGACTGTATGTATGGGGCGAATTTCCCAGAGCTCCTGGGGGAACCTCAGAGAGACCTTGAGCGGTGGGAACCGCTGGTGATTTTGTGGTTGGGGTGGGTGGCTGTGATTAAAATGTCCATACTACCGAGGCTCTTGTATTACTTCCGAGCCTGCCCGATAAATGTCCCTAGGTCCTTTTTCAAGGCCTTAACTAAAGCTATCACATCGTTCATTTGGAGGAAGAAGACTCCTAGGATCTCAAGGGCGGTGTTAACGACTCCACTGGAAAGAGGGGGTTGGCCCTTCCGCATTTTTATAAGTATTACCAGGCGGCGCAACTGTGGGTGCTCAAAGAGTGGTTGGGGGAGGAGCAGCAGAAGGTGTGGGCTGTGCAGGATAGGGCAGTAGCTAGAACACCCCTGCGGGAACTCCTGTGGAAGGACAAGCAGCACAGGCATGTTAACCTAGGTCTAAGTGTGGTGATGAAAGCTCCCCTTGAAGTGTTGGATGAATTGACGAAATGTGGTGTTTTGTCTACGGTGCCGGGTCCTTTTACCCCCATGTTTGGGAACCCAGATTTCCACCCGGGAATGGAGAGGGGTGCATACAGAGATTGGGAAACGGCTGGGTGTACGAAAATAGGGGAAATGATGGAGGGCTCGGAGGTCCTGCCCTTTGAGAGGTGTGTGGAGATACTGAAGATTAAAAAGGCAGACAGGCTCAGGTATGAGCAACTAAAACACTGGCTGAATTCTCCTCCGATAAAACATGCGGCCACCCGGGAGCTTTCACGTTTTGAGACCTTTGCAATAACCAATTCGGGCACAAGGAAGCTGGTGTCCTCTCTCTACAAGTTAATTGTGGGGCACGAGGAAAGGGTTGGCTGGTCATATATGAGGAAATGGGAACAGACCCTGGGGGAGCCCATTAGCAGAGAACATTGGGAAGTACTGTGGGGTGATCTCCCGAGGCTGGCTCGCTCAGTGCAGGTGAGGGAAATGTGGGTAAAAGTGATGACGCAGTGGCACCTAACCCCGGAAAAATTGCATGTAATGTTCCCTCGGGTATCCAACCAATGCTGGAGGGCTTGTGGAGAGTTGGGAACGTGGAGGCATATTTGGTGGGACTGTAACAAGTTGCAAGGCTTCTGGGGGGATGTAAAGGCACAATTTCAGAGGCTTTTTCCAAATGCTGAGTCTATGGGGGAAAGAGTGTGGATGTGTGGTCTCAAGGATGCAGCAGCCAAGGCGCTTACTAAAGCATATTGGAGATGTTTTATGGGCCTGCTGGTAGCGGCTTGGGCGGCAATAGCTCAGTGCTGGAGAAGCCCAAATCCCTGTCTGATATTCAATTGGCTGCAAAGGGTCTGGACGTTGATTACGATGGAAAACATCTCATATGCCCTTAGGGGGGGAATGTCAGTTTTGAAAAAGACTGGGGTGTTGTACTGGAATACCTCCAATCGGACTATATGTTGCAGTGGTGCCCGCACAACATAAGAATTTTGGACCTATTTAAGGCATGAGATGCTTAGACGACTCCGAGGGGAACCTCTGGCGGGAAGAGGGAGGGGGGAGGGTGAGGGGTATTATCCTTGCTGTTGTTTGTTTGAAAATGGAAAAATAAAACTTAAAAAAAATAATAATAATGAGATCCTGTCTCCGTAACACTTACAAAAAATAATTCACAACCATGATGAGAAACAGTAAACTATTACTAATAGCCTGAAAGAGCAGTGGATAAAAGAAAATGCTGAATTATGGGAGAAACCACAGAGCCGTCAATATAACAAAAAAAAAATGAAATTGAAAAATGTATCTATCTTTTAACTAACTTAGGGCAAAATTCAGGAGCACAACGAGAATGTTTGTGCTGGCATGCATATAAAAGTCAAAACATTGTTTATGCCCATGCACTCTACTTAAATAAGAAGTAAATAAGGTAGAACTTCCTGTTCAACAACTGGACCAAGCTAACTATTTGGTTATAACAACTTAAAACAGCAGCAATGTTGGGATATTAAACAACTGGGCCACTAGCGTGAAATAACTACCCTCCATGTTAGGAGTTCCAATTTTTGGTTTAACTCCGTTAGTCAACAACTAGACCACGCACATGATCTGATATAAACAGAAACGGCAGCCATATTTGAACAATACACCACAAAACCAATGATTTGGAAGAACTTGGCTTCATCTTCAGAGTCCTAATTGTAAATCTTAAATCCACTGCAGCCGCCAGACACAACTGTAATGGGGAAATATTTTTTACATGTACTTTTAGGCCCATATAAAGCGCCCAATCTAAACTATCAAATATGGTGCTATGTTCAAAATCCTACATGGGCAAGTCTAATTCCAAATGTTTGCCCATTGCAGCTGTTCATTCAATTATGAATCACACAATGCCAAATGATACATCCAAGTCTTCTCCTTCCTTGAAAACAACTTCTGAATTGAACCCCCTCGCTGGTCCACTTTCACTTGTTCAATAACTCACATACCCAGGGATCGGAATTGAGATGAGATAAACAGGAGCAAAAATCAACTCCTGGATATTCAGCATTAACCAGAGACCAGGAGCTAGCATTGGAGCACAAGGACCAAGTACATAGTGTTCCGCAAACCTAACTTCCACATAAGATGCAAACACAGCATTGTGTCCATTATTTATGACCCCTTATGCTTTAAATGTTGTATAGATGTGTCCCAAGGCTTATTTATAGATTGCTCCAACACACAGAGTTAAATTCACATGGGAGTGTTTGTTTGGCATCAGTTGGCATGGGGAACCAAAATGAGCTTCTGGTAGATGTTGATGTCAAGCTAACTAGGCTCATCTACACTGCAAGCAGGTGCTAAATAGCTCCCAGATCCTCTAAATTTTGAACCCTGCATACCATCTGCACAGGGTTTACTCCCCATGTAATCGGATACTAAAGAAGCAATCTTGGTCTGAATTTTAGATCAATGCTCGTTCACTCCCAGGTTTACTGTCCTTGATGCTTTACCCACATATATCTTCTTACAGGGACACTGCCACAGACTGAACATTTGGGAACAAGAAGTGCACTAAAACCAGGTGCTTAAGGTTTAGGATCTCCCTCAAAGGAATAACAAAACATAGGATGAGCTTCTTGCATAAATGTCTCTAAACAACGTCTTTCACAAACAATGGGTGAAAGATCAGATTTTTGAGTTTAAGCCGTCACTGTTCCAAAGTCCCACCTCCCTTCTTCTTCCAGTATGTAGCAAAAACTTAATTTGCTCCTCTGAGCCTAGGTGCAGGTTTTTGGGATCCCGTACCCCAAGACTAAACCAGTCCTTGGTATTCTGCAGGACCGATCAGTGTCTCTTAGAGATGGTGTTGGGGTCAGTCACTGCCTCTATAGTCTGTCACTAGGTTTCCTGACCCCCACTGGAGCCTCCTACCTCTAGCTGACTTGCCTGCTTCTGGCCCCTAGCCTCTGTTTTCAATATCTTAATAAAAAATCCTAATATCTTATCTCTATTGCTTTCTTTTTTCTCTTCCCATGCTCGTCAACCCCTGGCTAATCTTATTTAATATCCTCATCTGAAGACGTGTCATACTCAGTCTTGCCAACCCCCTACTCCGCTGATTCATCACTGTCTTCTTAGTACCGCCCTGGCTCGTGTCGCCACCTTCCACTCCACTCTTACTTCCCCCTCTTTTCCTCTGTTCCTACTACCGCCTTCCACTCCACTCCTGTCTGTACTGTGTTACTCTTCCTGTCCCTACTATCACCTTCCACTCAACTTCGGCTTTTACTGCTGTCCTCTTTTCTTCTGTTCCCACTACCTTCAACTTCATTACTGGTTTTACTGCCTTCCCACTTTCCTCTGTTCCAACTACCACCTTCCACTCCACTCCTTGTTTAGCCTTCTCCCCTTTCCCTATTTTCACTCCCCTTTAACTTTCACCACTTCCTTGTCTTCTGTAGAAATCGTCACCTCCTCTCTCCTGCTGCCACTTCTCCAGTTACCCTCTGCAGCACTCTCCAGTATCCTGTCTCCAAAGCCTCTGCAACACCTCTCCTTTCCACGCCAGCCCTCTAACAGGAGCCACTGCTCCTGTCAGCCACCACATTAAACTGGGCTGCCTGGCTTATATAGCAACATACCCCCTCTCCCTGACTGGAACTAGGGATGATGGTCTGCGGCTCTAGGGTTGAGGGTTGGGTTTGGCTCACTTCCTGAAAGTCAGAATGAAGCAGAAGGGTCTTTGGAATACCTATAAGAGCCCTTGTGGCCATTTTGAAACTCTTTGTGCAAGGAGAAGCTCAACAGGCTGCTTGTGGAGAGGCTTTCTCCCTGTGCTGCTGTTAGCAAGGCAAGTGTGTTGGCAGGTCTCTAGGGCAGTTTAGGTTTCCCCAGGTTCTTCATGTCCTTGAAGGGTTTTACTATGACCTCCCTGTCATTGAAGGGAACTGTAGAAGATGTAGTCCATCTGAAGGTGGTTTGAAAGTACAATTCCGATGCTTGAGCCCTGAGTTTTCTGGTGTTTTCCCTGGCTTTAGTGACAGGAATGGGGGCCTCATTACGAGTTAGGCAGTATCCCGGCAGTAAATCCGTCAGAATACCATCCAACTTAATTACTGTTACTGCCACTAGGTCTGGCGAAATTACGGCTGGATTATAAATGGCGGTGGCAATCCCCATTTTTTTTGGTCCATTGGACTCAATAGGGCTTTTTTGGCATAATTACTGCAGCGGAATGTTCACCGATTCTGATGATTTTTCAGTGGTGAGTGGGAGGATTTACCTCTAGGATTTTTGTGGAGGTAAATCCTTGACTCCAGGACTGACCTCATAATTTGGTGTAGCGGTAAAGTTGTCAGTAACGGAGTTACCGCCAATGTTACCACTTAGCGCCATACTTGTAATGAGGCCCTGAGTATTCTGTCTGGTCTACTCCCTCACAGCCTTAATTTGGCTACCTGGATCTGGTCCGTGTTTTGTTTCTGTTCCTGAGGGGCATTATGGGAAATGTATTTTTATATTACTGGTTCGGCTAAGTACTCATTTAGTCACCTGGCTCGTGGTCACCAGACAAAGTTCCAGGCAAACATTTTGGAGGCACGAGTTGTGTTAGTTTAAGTCTGCAGCGCCCAGGTCTCATTGGCAACATAAAACAAGGTCCGTTTCTAAAAAGGTTTAAAGGCATTGCATGTACCAAAAGAAAAATATCCAGTAATGAATGGAAGATTCCACATTTCCTCTCGTAGCGGGCCTTAACGAAAGTACCAATTTCTGATGTTGCTAATATTGTGAAGAAATCCTGCAGCTACTTATTTCTTGCTTTGCTGTTTTTCTACAAAAGCCACATCTAAGTTCCTGCTCCAGACTTTTTTAGACTGTCTCAATTCAAGATTAAATGCATTATGATTGATGCAATTATCTGATTTTAAAGGTTTAGGAATTGTGAGTAAAGTTGCATCAGCCAATACACCGAAGCTCAGCTAGTTCACATTTTTGGTGATGCTTGATTTGATGTCATGCAAGAGTAACTCCAAATAGTTCTCTTATTTATGAGGGCACGTTTAGGTTTAGACTCATGCCTTTTGGTCTAATTTCTGCTGCTGCATTGTTTCATCGAATGTGGTTCTTTGAAAATTAAAAGGGTGTGATGTGCTACCAAGAAGACATACTAATTATGGGCAACACAGTAGAGGAACATGACAGTAGGTTGTCAATGGTGTTGGGTGAACGACAAAGGGCAGGGATGATCCTGCAAAAAAGCAAGTGTTGTTTCAAAGTCAGAGAAATTGATTATTTGGGACACAGACTTTGTGGATATGGTGTATCTCCAAAAGAAAGTTTGGTGTCTACCATTGTGGGGTTACAACTTCCCAGGGATAAGAGCCCATGGTCCTCCCCTATCATATTGGTCACTAAACCTGACCGTTCCTGAAGTTTTCGCATACACATCCATCACATTAACACAATTTCTGACTTTGATGCCTACCCCATGCCGCGCATCGATGACCTAATTGATAAACTCGGAGAAGCCACTTTTCCATCCACCTTAGACTTAACAAAAGGGTATTGGCAACGCCCAGTATACGGGCCAGAAAAAGAGAAAAACGCTTTTTCAACGCCCCTAGTACTGTTTCAATTCGAGGTCCTCCCTTTCGGCTTACACGGCACACCAGCCACTTTCCAACGCCTCATGGATAGGATCTTGCATCCATATTCTTATTTCTGCAAAGCTTATATTGACGATATCGTCAATTATAGTAAAACCTGGGAGGACCAGCTCTTCCATCTTTATACTATGATGAAAGTCCTCCAAGAGGCCGGCCTTACTGCTAATCCATCTAAATGCAGACGAGTGCGATCAGCCGTGAATTACCTTGGCTTCGTTGTAGGGAATGGGAACGTACAGCCTCAACGTGAAAAAGGGAAAGGCGTCTTCGATACATCAACACCCAAAACAAAGAAAGATTTTAGAGCCTTTCTAGGGTTAATAGGGTATTACCGTAGGTTTATCCCAAACCTTTCGGACAAAACAGCTATGCTGACTGATAAACCCAAGAACGAGGAACCCCAGAAACTGCATTGGATCAACGAGTATAACACCTTAAAACAAACCCTGTGCCAGAACCTGATCCTAAAAGTAGTAGACTTCTCTAAGGAGTTCATACTGCAAACAAACGCCTCCCTTACAGAATTAGGAGCAGCCATGTCTCAAGTTTGTGATGGATTAGAACATCCCATCTTGTTTACAAGTCGCAAGCTTTTCCCACATGAAAAATATTACTGCGTGCTGGAACCTTGGCTATCAATTGGGCCATTATCCATCTGAGATACTACCTGTTGGGGGGGGGGGGGGGAGTGCACACTTGTCACAGACCATTCTCCCCTAGTTTGGATTAGCCAATGCAAAGACTCCAACCCTTGTGTCATGCAATGGTTTCTAGACCTGCAGCCCTACTGTTTCACTGTGGGACACTGAAAAGGTAAGGACCAGGGGAATGTAGACTTCCATTCCTGGCTCACCTTTGAAACAGATGCGGCTACATCGCGTGGAGGAAGGGTATGTGAGAAACCTGAAGGTGTTTCACCCGCTAGTCCCGGGGATGTCATCCAGGTCACCAGGACACGGGCATCGCTATTGGATCTAGTTCCTGGGGGTGGACCAGTGCTGGAGGATCACCTGGATGGGGTCTTCTGGGAGAGGAAGTGGGACACTGAAGGGTGAGACGCGGTATCCCCTTCCTTATGACATCTTGTTCCCATCCTGCCCAGTAGGATACTTAGAAACACTACCCCCCCTTTCCAACACGAACACTTTCTCACAGCAAGAACGACAACAGACTAATACCCGAGCCGTTTACCTGACATGTCCCAACAGAAGGGTCAGGCAGAGTCAGGCAATTACCGACAACTACACACATCTGACTACCCTTTCCCTTACCCATAGGGATAAAAGGTGGAGCACAAGAGCAGACTCCGAGCAAGAACGAGCACACAAAGAAGCAGCCATTCCCGGACGGCAATTCAAACGGAGGAGAAAGGCGGCGAGAACTGAATGGACGTCAAGGAGGGAGTTGACCTTGCCCTTTTCAACCCAGACTCCGATTAAAGAAACATAAGACCGGGAATCGCAGCTGGCAAGTGGAGTGACCGATGTCATTGCTAAGTGGCGCCCTCCCGCATTGATAGCCAGAGCGGGGAGACGTGGTTGCCATCATGGTACCGTCCTTGACTCCAGCGATAAAGGAACCGCCAACGGGTTCCTCGCAGACGGTGAGTCGGTAGAACCTGATAGGTAAGGATTGGCAATAAGTTTTCTTAGTATAGGCCCTCTTATTTGACCAGACTCCACTAGGACTGTATTATTATTTGATGGTCATAGCTTGCTCCCATCTTTGATTTAGCTTTAGATTAGGCGTTCATCTCACCCATTTATGCAGTTTAATGAACCCCCTTGAACTGTGATCACTTGTGTCTGTCTTACTTTGATGCCATGCCTTCTTTACATATCTGTAAACCAGCGTCCCCTAAAACTGTAGATGAGGTTCCATGTAGTATTTTGACATTTTGCAACTCAGGGCATCACTTGGGTGGTTTGAGGTATGGATGGATCTTAAACTCTACTATTAGGCCTGAAACTTGAAAGCAAGCGCTGAGTAAAGCAGCTGCTTCAGTTGTCTGAAGAGGAAATGGCAAGGAATGAATGCCACTCATATGTTTCCCTGCCAGAAATTGACCAATTGCCTTCACACTATCGCATGTTCCTTAATTATAAATATAAGTAGCATGTTTACAAGTGTGCTAATAAACTCTTTGCATGGGCCTGCATGGGTAACTGGTGCTAGGTCTTACTACAAACAATATGTTCACTTTTCTGCAAACTATAGTTAACAACCAATACATGCCCTCATTCGCATGGTCTCATATATTATTTATGAATGAATTCTATTTCGGAGTGGTACAGTCCTACTTTTTGGCCCTGTAGTGAAAGGATTGTTAGATGTTATACTATTCTATTGGGCATTGCTTCCAGACCTGGTTAATTGAGCGTGAAGGTATTTTTACATTATTGATGATTCTTAATGGCACAGACATTCAAAACCTCATATAGGCTTCGATAGCAGGCTGTATAAGCTGCAGCCTTCGTGCCTCAGCTGCCGAAGTAAAATGTTATAAGTATTCGTTAAACCTGCAGAGGCAAACAGCTCCCATAACAATAGCCATGTCATAAACAACCCTTCAGCTTGCATGTTCTTGAGATTCATTATGGAGCTGACACAAAATGATGCATTAAATGTGAAATGCAATGAATGCATGTTTGAAATTAGAAGTAAAGAAAGTGATTTACATACTTAATGAGGGTATATTTTTAAGGCAAATAAACATATATTAACTCTAAAACAGATTTTGCATTTGTGTTTGTTATCCCTCATAGGTTTCTCCTTACATCAGTAAATAATAATACATAAGGTACCTTCCTGTGTCACTGCTTTAATGGTGCCACTGATCTGAATATGTATCACTAGAGCTGTGTGGTAGAAGCTGTGTAGCAGGATCCCCTGTAATCATTGTGTCCTGTTTGTTGGGAGTATTGTATTCCCTTTTATAGTGGAGGGAGTATTTGCCTGCTTTTGGGGAATGAAGGTGGCTGGTATGCCAGGGCTCGCAAACTCTACTAGCCCACTCGCACTGACAAGGAGATTTTATGAACGGAGTGTACCGTTGGCATGGTACCTGATCCTGCTTGTGAGATTCTGGGAATGTTTGAATCTTTTATTTGACATTTACTGCAAACATACTTTGTTTGCAGTAAATGGCAAATACACATTTTAATGTGCATGGCTGGCCTTTGGGTGGCAGTATTGCACCAAATATGAAATGTGCTTATGGTGACATGCACCATTTTATAGAAAGCACAGGTACATATTTTGTCACCCATCACCATGGGGAGAGTGCATTTCTCTTAGGTTGAGTATTTAAACTAAGGAGCTCATCATGCAGGTCTAGTGGGAGTTCTAATAATTTGTTACGCCCCCTAAGCTAATGCTTCAAGATTGTGAGAATTGTTGCATGAACGTCTGGCACTTCATTACTAGCAATTATATTGGCCCATTTCACCATTCTTCTGGAAGTAGCTAATACGACATTATATGGGGTGATTGACATGGTTAAGGTTTTGTCACCACACAATAACAGTGTGGCCTTGAGATTGGTTACTCCCTGATTTAGGGATGACCCTAAAGTTACCGAGCAGCTTCAGGCTCCCCATGTTAATCATAATGTAGTCAAACTGAAATTTATACAGGACTGATCTAAATGTAGAGTATGCTGGCATATCCTATGTAAAGCGTCCATCGCAAAGCCTTTTCTCTCTGACTTTGATATTCTGTATCAGGTTGTATACCAATTTATGCTGTGGTCAATTGTTCTACAATTCACATCAGGAATGTTTCAGATTTCTTGGACATCCTCATACAAACATGCAAAATTCTCTACATACCCAAATTTGCATATAAAATCACCAATAAGAATAAAATGGACCTGCTTCCTATGTTTGTTAACTTTTGTATATTTTAGGGTATCCAGAATTTCAATTAGAGCATCAACTGCTTTCTCCTTTCACCTCAGATAAATATCAACAATAAACAAAGTATTAGAGACAAAAACTCCCTATATCATCTGGGTATATGGATTATTGGATGAAAAAAAGCCTTTAGTCTCCTGAGCCACGTAAATTATCAAACCACCACTCAATCTCGCCCGAGTCCCCTTCTCAGCAGGAACACAAAAGCTCATGTATCCATGTTTGAAAATATTATTTAGTGACAAGTCTCTTGTAAGCAGATAATCTGTGAGCCATCAATGAACCTCTGCCAATCAAGATCCTCAATTTTAGTTAGGAATCCTGCAATATTCCAGGACATCAAATGTGTACCATATTTTCTGACAGTGTGATTTACTTTCTGTTTGGGGATCAACCACACCCTGAGAGAAAACCGGAGTCTGCATGAAATGGGTGAGAAGGGAACAGATATCATGTCTGTATAGAGCATTAAGATTAGTATTGGTTAACTCAACATCGTTTTTTTTTTTTTAAAGTTTTTATTATTTTAAAAACAAATAAACAATACAAACCAAACTAGCAGCATTATTTGCGACAGACACATGAACATCAATTAATGCGCACTATTGCTCCCCCAATCCCTCCCCCCTCAAGAGCTTATTTGCGTTTCTCATTCTGTATCTGCTGCATGTGGCCGGGTATCGCTTTCTTCCAAAGCTGCGGAATCCATTACTGTGCCAAACAGACCTGTTATTAACACTCTCCATGCCATCAGGTTCCCCACCTCTTCTTCCCCGCAACATGCCTCCTGCCATACTGCCGTTTCAGCCTCCGCTCATTCTTGCAAATCCCGCCACCATACCTCAACCCGTGGCTTGTGGCACTGTTTCCAGCCCATGGCAATCCTTCTTTTTGCAAGCACATATGCTAGGTCCCTCAGTTTCCCAACATGTTTAGTATTCCGTGGTCTGGGAAACCCTCCCAACAGGCAGGCCCAGACCGTATCTATGTTGAGCGTGACACCTTTATCCGCTAGTTTTTGTGCCACTTCTCCCCAAAAACCTTCAATCACTGGGCAAGACCAGAACATATGTGTCATATCAGCGTCTTCTTTATCGCATTTCGAGCATGCTTGTCTTCCTTCATTTACAAACTTAGATACTCTCTTCGGGGTCATATAGGCTCTATGCATAATGTATAACTGTATTTGTTGCAATCTGGCGTTTCTGGACACCTTCTTGTGGTATCCCATAGCATGCTCCCACATCCCATCGGTCATCTGTGCCCCCACCTCCACTTCCCAGTCCAGCCTCAAATGCGTCAAATCCTTCCCCACCCGGGTCATCACCATCTCATACAACCTAGAAATCTCGTGACCTCCTTCTGATGTGTCATATATTGTCCCCATAATGGCGTCTGGCTCCTCCGCCAGTACAGTCTCTGGCCAGGTTTTACGAATAATCTGGACTAGCCTAAGATATGTGACATATTGGCCTTTGGCTTTGTGATCTTCCCCCAGTTCTTCGAAATCCTTAATGGTCCCCTCTTGCCATACATCTCCCAATGTGACCAGCCCGACCGATTCCCAATAGGTCCTGATTATCATTCTTAGTTGGTTGTCTTCCCCTGCTAAGGCCACTAGCGGCACTTGTGGGGAACACGGATACGGGTTCTCCATCAGTCGGCATACTCTACGCCACATCTTCCACCCAAGCAACATCATACCCAGGCGTTTTTTCATTTCAAGTCTAGGCAACCAAATAATCTCCTTTAGGTAAAACGGTGTGCAGTCCTGTCCAAACAACCTAAGTTCAGGGGTTACCTCATCAGAAAGCCATTTGGTTACATATTGCAACTGACCAGCTACATAATAGGCCTCAAAATTTGGCAGCTTAATGCCCCCTCTGTCATAGAAGTTCTGCAGCTTCCCTAGCGCCACTCTATTTCGAGTGCCATGCCATAGGAAGTCTCTGCACATGCTATTCAGTTTGACAAAAAACTTTTTGGTGATCAAGTACGGTATATTACTGAAGAAATGTAACAGCCTGGGCAGGACCACCATTTTGAGCATCGCCCCCCGTCCCATCATCGCCAGCGGCAACTTCTCCCAGAACTTCATACTTGTTCGGATTTTACCCACAGCCACCTCGGTATTATGCAAGTGTTCCTCCTCTGCCGTGTGATACACATCTATTCCGAGGTAGCGGAAGGAATCAACCACCCATGGTACAGACAACATTGGCAACCACTCCAGAGGGGCTCCTCTGTAACTCCCCAGTGGGAACATGCTCGATTTTTGGGGGTTCACCGCTATGCCGGACAGTTCTGCATACCTTTCCATAACCTCTAGAATATATTGAAGATTTTCCTCCGGATATTTCAGATATAGTAGCAAATCGTCAGCATACAAGGATATTAGATGTTTCTCTCCCCCTACCTCAATACCTATCATGTCATATTGTTGTCTGAGGTACACTGCCAGGGGCTCCAGGGCTAGAATGTATAACATCGGGGACCAGGGGCACCCTTGTCTGGTGCCCCTACTAAGTTGCCATCTCTCGGATATCACCGATCATGTGCGCACCCTGGCCAGTGGTTCACTATATAGTAATTTTGCCCACCTAACATAGCACAGCCCCATCCCGTATTCCTTCAGGGCCTCCAGCAGCCATGGCCACCTCACTGAGTCAAAAGCTTTGACTGCAGCTAGGGACACAACCGCCATTTCCCCCTCGCTCCTGTTCCCCTCTTCAATCACCCGGTGGAGTCGCCTATGGTTGTGGGTTATGTTTGCTGCTGGGGACATAACCTGTCTGGTCCAGGTGTATCAGTTTGCTAATAACTCTACGCAGCCTATTGGCCAGGACCGCCGTCAATATTTTGCTATCCTGGTTCAACATTGACAAAGGCCTATAGGAGCCGCAGCTATGCCCTGGCTTGTTGGGCTTAGGAAGCGGCACAATTAACGCTTCTCTAAGCGATTCCGGCAGCCGGCCCATCTCAAAAGACTCATTGAGCATCTCTAGCATAGGGGGGAGTACTTCCTCTCTATATGTTTTATAAAACTCGCTAGGGAATCCATCCGTGCCCGGGGTCTTACAGGTGGGCAGTTGCTTCACCACCTCATCCAATTCCTCTAAGGTAATCGGTGCGTCCTGCTCCTCCCTTTCTTCAGCACTAATCTTAGGTAATTCCATGTCTTTTAGAGTTTCTCTTATCTCCTCTCGGTTGTCTCCTCTTCTGTCCTCATATAATGTCCTATAATAGTCTAAGAATGCCTCGTTGACTCCCTCTTGGGTGTCCACTACCTCCCTGTCTTCTTTAGTTATCGTCCTAATCGGGGGCCTGGGGGTTTCGCCCTTATATAACCACGCCAGCAAGCGGCCAGTTTTATCCCCACCTGCATGTTGCCTCTCAACATACTTCTTATAATTAAGGTTGCAGAGCCTTTCCCAAAGCTCTGCACACCGCTGCTGTAGTTCAGTACAAGTTCCGCATTCCCTCCTGCCCTGTTGCTTTCCTGTTCCAATTTCACTTCCGCTTTCTCTAATTCCGTTAGGACCCCACCTTGTAGGCCTTTTGATTTAGCAATAGCAGCACCTCGCAATACCACCTTAAAGGCTTCCCAGAGCGTGCACGCTGAGTCCACACTGCCTGCGTTTTCCTCAAAGTACTGTGTGATCGCATCCCTGATATCTTTCCTGAACACCGAGTCCCGGAGCGCCTCCGCCCGGAGGCGCACGTCGGTATCCGCGCCCTGGGGCGGCAGCATTGCCAGCTCAGAACCAGAGGCGAGTGGTCCGACAGGACCCTCGCTCTATAGTCTATTTGGGTGGTCTCTATCACCACATCTGGCGTGGCAAAAAAATAATCAAGTCTCGTATGTAGTTGTTGCGGGGCTGAGTAATGCGAGTATTGTGTTTCATTAGGGTATTTCAGCCTCCAAACATCTGCCAGCCCGAAGTCGTCGAGTAATGTCTGCAATACCCTGGCTGCCGGGGTGGGCCTATCAATCTTATCATCGGATCTATCTGCCTTGGGGTTGAGCACGCAGTTGAAATCCCCTCCCCAAATAACCGTTCCTCCCATACACGCGCCCAGATGAGTACACAGGGTTCTAAAATATGCCGGAGTATTTTGGTTGGGGGCATACGTATTTATAATGCACACCTCTCTATTCTCCACCAAAGCCTTTAATATGACCAACCTCCCCTCCGTGTCCACCACCTCTTGTGTAAGTTGGAGCGGAACGTGCGGTGCCACCCAGACCAGCACTCCCCTAGCGTAGGCAGAATACGGAGAGCCTACTACAGTACCTCTCCACTTCTTCCCCAGCAGTTCCAGTTTTTGCCGAGTCAGATGTGTTTCCTGCAACAACGCAATATCAATCTTCTGTCTTTTCAAGTACATCATGACTTTGTTTCTCTTTAAGTAACTGTTGAGTCCCCTGACATTCCATGTTACAATCTTAAGGTCCCCCATAGCTCATGAGTGTCCTCTTCTCTTCCGTGTAGCGAATCCCCTTCGCCCACGTGATACAGACACAGCTCTCCACGTTTACTTGTAGCTTCTTGCACAAGCTCAATCTACCCATAACTATGTACACAACAAATTCCCAACTTTCCTCCCCACCCTCCCCCCATCCCTTCCCCCATTCCACACACCCCAACTGCTGCTCAGCTCCGTTCTCGGAACTCAGGCACCCCCACATCTAGCCCTGCAAGCACCAAACAATGCCCAGAGCCCAGTAGGGTGAAGTCGCCCTAATGGCCACTTAACTAAGAATACTGTGGGGTAAAGAGATCCGCTCTGCAAGGCTCCCATTGATTCAATAATAAATACAGTGCTCATAACATCTAGTGTAACAGTCTGACCTTCTCTGCTGAAGGCTGCGCAAATGACTATATTCAAGTCCCATGGGTCCTTGCCGCGCCATCTTGTGGCATCCTCCTCGTGCATTACTTATCTCTTTCATGCTCTTTCTCCGTCCGAACTCCAGACTCCTGGGGACATCCCTGTGCATCGAGCCATCCCATGGCATCCTCCGGGGTCTCAAAAAGCAAAGTTTTGTGTTTATGTATAACTTTCAATTTTGCCGGATACAGCAACATGTATTTGTGGCCCGCCTCTCTCAGTCTCCGCTTTACCGTCCCAAAGTTCATACGACTACGTTGCACAGACAGGGTATAGTCCGGGTAGGCCGTGATGTTCGCCGCTCCTCGTATAATCGTTCCTCCCTTGCGGAAGTGTTCCAATATCCTCTCCCGGTAATTAAGAATTTTGGCTATCACCGGCCTAGGCGGGTTTCCTGGCGGCGGCCTCCTTGTTAGAGCTCTGTGTGCCCGTTCCACCGCAAATCCTTGAGATAGGGCTCCTCCAGGTAGCTCTTGCAGTAGCATGGACTCAATGAACTCCGTGGGATCGTGGCCCTCTAATCCCTCCGGCAGGCCCACGATGCGGATGTTATTTCGTCGGGCGCGTCCTTCCGCCTCCTCCACTCTGCTCTCCAAGTTGCCCACTCTCTGTATCAGGGCATGCAATTCGGCCTTATGGGAGGCACAATCTGCGGTATTCGGGCTCACTTCCTTCTCAAGGGTCTCCGTGCGCTCCTCCAGGGCCCTGACGTCCTGCCGGAGTAGATTAACTTCCTCCTGCACCTCTCCGACCTTAAGGTCCAGTGCCGTTTTCAGCTCAGTGACGGCTAGTTCGAGTTTGGCTTCCCAGGCCGCCTTTAAGTATGCTATCGCAGCTAGGACTTCTTGGTTAGTGCCCGTTGCCGTCATGCTGCCTGCAGGCGACTTATCCTTGCACTTGGTATTTTCTTGACCAGGGGACGACTTAGCGAAGTCGTCCAGGGTGGGCTGCTTCGCCTTCGGCCTCACCGTTCTATTAGACATGACCCAGAGGACCTGTATTCTGCACAAGTGACAAATGTGCACCCAGTACGCCTCTTCCGCTCTATCACCGTGCGGCCTGCTCCTTCCTTTGTTCCGGACATTGGCCGGCCATTTTGTTTCGTCTTTTGTCTCCGGCGCTCCTCGTCTTTTCCGCACAGAACTCTGCCGCCGTTCCTCCTACACCTTTCAAAAGTTCACCAAGCATGGTCCACTCATTCACACACCAACATGTGTATTTTCAGCAGTCATCGGCCCATCGCTGCGCACTTTTACGCCCGGATCATTTCAGGATCTCGGGAGCTCCTCCAGATCACGTCCTCCTACATGGCCCTCGTGGCCACGCCCCCTTAACTCAACATCGTTATTTTCAGCTGAACATACAGGTCCTGGAGAACAATGATATTTTCATTGAATTACTTTTCATTATTACAGATTGCACACTCATGATAGAAAATGAAACGTGTGATCATTCTAAACTGAATATTAGAACCATTGGGGGAAGTGTTTAAGTAACTGTCAAGAATCCCTTCTTCTAATTTATTGTTCACCAATATAAGTTCAACTGTGTCCAGCATCGAAGTTGAATCACCTGGAGGTCTAATGGCTCTCATAGTTATCTTCCCTGATTATTGATTTTCGTCCTTTCACAAACTGACCCAAACAAATCTCGGTTTTCCTTTTGGTTGGTCCCCACTCACAAGACTCCTGTCAGAAATATTAGGTTGTTATTTATTCAATGACCATTCTTCCCGTTGGTATTTTTGCAATCAGCATTGTTTCTGACGAGAACACCAGTTTGCCCAGTTGAGATGACATTAAAAGCAGTTTGTTTGATACTACTATTTTGAAAAAATCCTATTGGCAAAATTGGTTTGGGCAAAGATATTACATAGAGGAATAATTGGGGTGTTTAGCATTACCTGCTGGCACTACAGGTTCTTTCAAGGTCGTTCTATGTAGTTGCTCAACCAGTGGTGTTTGGCAGCATGTGATGTTTCCATTATTGCAAGTATTGCTAAAAATTATGACTGAGAAGTGATCCGAGTTCTGACGTCATTAAAGAGAGATGATAATTAGTTTTTTATCAATTCAAGATCAGTCATAACTTGGGCTGTTAGTAACACAATGTTCACCACACTGCAACTTAGGTCTCTGAAGTCTGGTCACATGGATTTCTTAACAGCATCATCTAGCACTGCTGTCTGAAATCTAGAACTCTCACTACCTAAAACACGAGCCTCAGTCACTACTGATATGATATATTTTATTTATATCACGCTCGTACACAGATGTTTCAGAGCGCGACCAGGCGAAGGGAGGGGAACAGGATAGAACAAAACGACAATCTTACTAGGCCCAGTGACACTGATAACGCGCAAGTGCATGGGGAAGGGAAAAAGGGGGAAGTGCATGGAAGGGGGGAGAAATTGGATAGTGCGTAACATAGGACAGAGCAAAATAAATAATAGGTCACATAGAAATAAATAAATAAAGGTAACTTGAGGAGAACCGTAGATGGTTCTCCTCAACTTTCAAGGTGGCAGGGAGGCTGTTCTAGAGGGAGGCACCAGCCAAAGATAGAGATCTACTCCCAGCTCGTTTCTTTGAAAAACGACTGACCCTGAGGGAGTTAGAAGTAGAAGAGCGAAGGGCTCGAGAGGGGAGGTATTTACGGAGGGATAGTTGACGTTATTTTGAACCCAGACCCCAGAAAGCCTTGTGGACAATGAAGAGGGTTTTAAATGTAATCCTCGCGTCCACTGGGAGCCAATGAAGGGATTTCAGAGCTGAAGAGATACGATCCCAGGGCTTGAGGCCAAGGACAAGTCTCACAGTTCTGTTCTGGATTAGTTGTAAAGGGCGGAGAGTAGAGGCAGGTAGATTTAGAAAGTGGCTGACCTAGAGAGAATCAGAGCTTGGGAGACAGTGAACTTCTGAGGGAAGGAGAGGAAAGGCAGAATACCTCTAAGGAGGTGCAGTAAGAGGTTTGACTTTTTAGAGACGTCAGAGATGTGTGTGGAGAAGGAAAGATGACCCTGAGGTTCTTAGCCTCGCAGGTAGGAGCAGGAGGAGGGCCAAGAGAGGCCGGCCAGAGAGTGAGGGGAAAGGATGGTGAAGGTGTACCAATGAGGAGGATCTGAGTCTTGTTGGCATTTAAACAAAGATCATTGGTGGCACACCAATTTTGAAAGTCAATTACGCAGTCAGAGATGAGGGAAGGAGAGGAGGTGGCTGAAGGAAGCCTGAAAATAATTTGGGTGTCATCAGCATAGCACTGGAAATTTGAGAAGAAAAAGGAAATGCAGTAGGCCAGAGTTGCCAGTGGGTAAACTGTCCGGTTTACCCCTTTTTGACCAGTTCCTGATGGTAACGTTTGCTTACTTTTGCTGATTTCACTTGCTGGCAAAGAATCCATTTGCTCAGGTTCTGACACCAGTGGTAACAACCTATTTTGTAAAACAACAAAATTCACTATTATATCAGGGGAATCTGAATTAATAGCTTCAGGAGGATTTATTATTTATCCCATAGAAAACTCACTAGTCAAATTGTTTGATAACACTTTGATCAGGTCCCAATGTCACTGTTGAACCAAAATGGATATGAAGCTCTGCTGGCACCAGAAATGCCTTTCACCCTAGTTGAGTAGGACCACAAGGAACTTCAGTTAGTTGCAGGGATGACATATATCCAGTCAGCTCACTTGGCTCCCTGTTTGATACAGGCTGCTTGTTTGCATTACGAACCTGTTCTTTTCTGAAATATATGAAGCGCTTTGCTTGCAGAGGATTAATTTGGATATGCCACCTATTGAAGCAAATTTCAGTTGCTATTGTTTTGAGAAGCTTCTTTTAGTCTGTTTGTGTTGTGGTAAGTGGGCAGATGTTTGCGTGCATTGCTGTATTATGCTGCAGTGGTTGTGGCCAGGGCCTAGACCCAACACTTAAGGCCCTGGCCAAAATGTACCGCAGCATAATACAGACATGCACTCAACACTGTCATACTAGTATATGGATTAGAGAAATGTGTACAGAATCCATATTTGCAGATTACAAAGAAGTCTGACACCAATAAGTGTATACTTACTGTTTGTATTGTTGAGGGTCTCTGCTGTTCTGTTTGCATGGTGTGTGCAAATGTACGATAAATTGTTATTTCATTCTCTGTGATAAAAGAAAATATAACAGGTTAGGGTACGTACTTTGTAATTTTGTATTACATTGCATTGCAGACATTTGTATACTTTGTGGACCCTCATAGTTAGTACTTCACACGTACTATGCTTTAAACAAGTGTACTGTGCAATGTGCTCAGTTCCTGTGCTTTTTCGCATAATCATTGGGTTGGTGGGAAAATAAAACCCATGCAGGATTTAAAAAAAAACTTCCGACGTTGATTTGTTGTTATATTGCATAGTTTGGTTTAGTGACATGACCAGTATTTATAGCAATGTTTAAGGTGATTTTCATTTTGGAAGTGGTGGTACTATGGTTGCAGTTAGATACCAGTTGGCGTATTCTAACTGTTTATCTCTTTTTATCAGTATTTGTTTGTGTTTGGTTGCTGTTGATGTTTTCTAAGTACTGTGCTATTGCAGTGTAATGTTGCAGAATTGTGGGGGCATTTAGATACCTGTTGGCATATTCTAACTGCTGATAGCTTGGAAGTTGTTGAGGGTTTGTTTGTAGAACTGTGGTTGCTGAAGGTTGATATTGGCAGTTTGATCGATGGAAGTATTATTGAAGTACTATGGTTGCAGTTAGATACCGGTTGGCATATTCTAACTGTTTGCACTTTTCCAGTTTTGCAGGGTGTTTTCAAGCACGTTCATTTTTGATGGTACATTTACATTTTTCACTACTGTGAAGTGCCTTTTCAACACTTTGTTGGATAGTTGTTGTATGGTAAATTGTTTCAGTTTCACAGGGTAGAAGGTTATTTTGGTTTTGCAATTACATATGTGATGGTGGGTATTGGGCAGTAAGTTATTCTACTTTTGTAGATTAGGGAGTACATTTTGGTTTCAAGAATATTAAGTAGGCACGTGCAAGATTTGCAGGTAATCTCTTCTTCGGAGTAATGGAAGTAGCATTACATTCAAACCATCCACATTTCTTTTTAATGGATGCAGTATAGTGACCTGCACTGGTTGTGGTGCCTGTGTGGTAGATTATGCCTACTGTTTTGAAGGTTTTCTTGCCAAGTGATACTTGCCCATGTGTGAAGCTAGTAAGCTTGCAGTTGTTTTTGGTACCATCTGCATTGTATCGTAAAAGCATTATTATTACATATTGGCTATGTGATTGTATTTGAAAGGTGGAACGATTATCAGAATTGCAAGTAGTACATAATATGCTATGGTTTGCATTTTATACCAGCTGTTGAAATGGAATGGATTCAGTTAGGTATAGATACATACACAAAGCGCTCATTAGGGACTTGTTCCTGCACCACATGGCTGCAGAGAGTGCATGTATGTTTCCACATGTATGAAATCTGGAAGATTTCATTAATAGGTATCTTTTTGTTTTCCAGTACTTGCAGTAAGTACATTAGAAATTATTGTGGATCCTCTTGTGTGTTTAGAGTGAATCTCACCATTCCTGCACAGTAGTCCAATTCCTGTCTTATTCCAGAAACACTAAGTATTGTCATGATTGTTTGTTGCATTTCTGTGAACATTTGCAAACACAAGTGGTCTGTGCCGTTTAAGTAAATGTTTTCAAGAATTGGTGGCAATTGGAATAGAACATTGATTGCTGCATTTGCATAGCAATTTACACCAGTTGTACTGGAAAATTTGAATGGACCAGACAGTTCTGTGTCTGAGTCATTTGATGGAAGTCCACATGGTTTCTTTACAGAGGTAGTTGTCTTTGTTTGAGGAGTTAGGTATGCATTTGACTTTTCAGTACATCCTTTTGTGGTTTTGGTAGTTGATGAAGTATGAGCTTATTTTAATTTCGTTCTGATTGCATGAGTTTTCTTTTACAAAGTTTGTATTTTTGAGGAACAGGATACAGTTTGAGATGGGGTGTAGAGTGCACATGTCTATTGTACTCTACGATGCAAGGAATGTTAACGTTGACCTTACTTGCATAGAAATTGACTAGAAATAGTCCTTCAAGTGTGCGTAGGCGAAAGTGCTACGTAACTCATGCCTTCTTTAAAAACTGTGTTGCCAATATCAATCACTGCTTGATCTAGGGTTAGACCTGTGCTAATTGTTCCATGACATCAGTAGCACGTGTTATGGCCGTATAGCTCATGGATGCTTCTGGTACTTAAGATATACTGTGCTTCCTTAGATAGTACACCAATCTGAATACTTTAAGATGTTGGCATAGGAGAGGTCTGCAGACTCACGCATGTTTTAAGTTAGTTCTTTGTATTGGAAATGTTGACAGAGATTTACATTTCCTATGCTGCCAAGAGTTTTACGGCAGTTTGTGTCCTAGGGTTTTAAAAATAGGTTCATCTTTCACTGGTGTTAATTGAAGGAGATCGCCAAAAACAATAAAATATTTTCCACCAAAGAGTTGTTCATAGTCTGTGTTAAGGACCTCTTGCAATCTGAGGTAAATCAAAGCCAATATTAGGTTGGAGACCATGCTCACTTCATCTATTAGGAGCATTTTCATTTGTTTTAAAACTCTGGGTAGTTCCATAGCAGCTTCTGCTGAAAGTTTGCAGTAGTCTAATTTGTTTTGGTATTCTACTGGAAGGAGTAGCAATCGGCGTAAAGTGACACCACCTATGTTGTAGGCAGCCAGACCTGTGGGGGCAGTTAAAACAGATGAATGCTTGTTAATTGTTAATTGTTAATTGTTGGAGGAACTTGCTGATGATTTTTATTAAGTATGTTTTGCCTGAACCAGCTTGACCACTTACATACAGCAGTATAGGTTTATAGTCTTGACAGGTACAGGTTTTCATTTTCGTGTTGTACACCATGTTCTATTGCTTTAGTTACTTCTAGAAAAATGCTATGCTGCTCATTGTTTAACTGATTTCAGTAGAGCAAAGTCTTCTGCAGATTGCTCATACTGACACATGGTGTTTTCTACTTCTGTCATGACCTACAGAACGCGCCCCTTTTGGACTTTCTGGTCCTTGTCTCAACGGGGCTTGCACTCCCTGGTACTCCCAACATAGCCGTCCAGCGTGAAACACCTTCTTCGCTCTACACGTTGGACGTAGCGTGTTCTATTAATAGACCACGCCCCCCGCGGCTCTGCGCGGCTCAATGCTATTGCGAAGTAGCGACCAGACGTGTGCTCCGTAGTTCGCGGTATTGTTTCCTTGATTCTGTCCCTACTAACTCCATTCCTAGTCCCTTTCCTTTCTTTCTTACTTCCTGGACTCGTGTGCTGAGTAGTGCACTTTCTTAATTTCCCAGATTCCTGGATCGTTGCATCCCAGAACTTTGAACCCACGCTGGAGTCGGAAGAGACTCGTGCAGCCTTATTCAAGACCCGATCCGTCCGCAAGAAGGCATCGACCAAGAAATCTGGCAAAGATCGGACTCAGGTGAGAAGGGGGGAACTCCTTGACAGTTTGAGACGCCACCCGAACGAACTCGATATGGACATGGAAGCGGCCGTTCAGGACCTGATGCGTGGCATGCATGAGCTATCAACCGAGGTACAGAATCTAAAGGCGGAAAATGCCGCTCTCAAAAAATTAGTTCTATCCTGTGATTCTGCCACCAAAGAAAGTGTGTTGCTGGGCGGCATAGTGGAAAAATATGATGGGTCGGCAAAAACCCTTTGTGGATTCCTGGATTCAGGTTTGGTCCACTTTACCTTTAAGCCCTACTACTTTTCGACTCCCAGGGCTAAGGTGGGTTTCATAATTTCTCACCTTTCAGGAAATGCCTTAACCTGGGCTACGCCCCTCGTTAATTCCGGCGATGCTCTCCTAGATGACTATGATGGGTTCATACGGGCCCTTAAAACCATGTTTGACTGCCCAGAGCAGGTCTGTAGTGCTCAGGAACGCCTGTTAGACTTTCAGCAGGGATCCCAGGATATGCTCACCTTTGTAACCCGATTCAAGCAATTAGTCAAGGAAGCCGATTGGTCCCCTGAGGCGAGTTTTACCCTTTTCAGGAGAGGACTGAATGAGGAGATTAAGGATGAGTTGGCCAGAGTGGCTCGCCCAAACTCATTCCAGGCACTAATGGACCTTGCCATGCAAATAGACTTTCGTATCCAGGAAAGGAAGGCAGAGAAGAAGAAATCCAGAGGAAATCCTCCGAAAGTGTCCTTTGAGAGCACCACCAAGACAGACACAAACCCAGGCTCAGTCACTGAACCAGAACCCATGCAGATAGGAGCCTTCCGTGGACCTATATCCCCGCAAGAAAGGATGAGATGGATTCATACGGGGTTGTGCATGTATTGTGCCTCAGATAAACACTTGGTTAGGGAGTGTCCTCTAGCCCCTCCTCGGCGTTCGGGAAACGCCAGCTCCTGATCCTAGATGGAGCAGAGCTTCGGGAGAGAGATGTTTGCTCCACATCAATTCCATCCTTGAACTCTCCTGGACAAAACAATTTGGTGACACTGCAGGCCTTACTACCGCCCTCCAAGAATAAGACCTATTCCATTTTGGCCTTGGTAGACTGTGGAGCTATGGGAATTTTCATTGATCAAGATTGGGTTGTTAGTCATCATATTCCATACGAGACACGAAGCACCATCCAGCCGGTGGAAGCAATCAACGGAAGACCCCTCACTTCAGGGCCCATAAACCTGCAGACTAAAGAGATCCAGCTTTCTATAACCATCACCAAGAGCGGATTAGATTCAACATCATTAAGTCAGCTCATTACCCCATGGTATTGGGTATGCCCTGGTTACAGAAGCACAATCCGTATATCAATTGGACAGCAAGATCACTATTCCTAGGCTCAGAGTTTTGTACGTCTCACTGTCTATTCCTGGATCCCTCCTTGACACCCCCTAAAGAACCACCAAGAGATCAGCAAACGCCACTCATGGTTTCCAATATCATACAAGTCCCTGAGGCCTATCAGGGATATGCTGATGTATTTTCAACTGCCATAGTCCAGGCCTTACCCCCTCACAGACCTGAAGACTGCGCCATAGATACAGATCCCTCAGCAGTGATTCCCTTCGGCAGAATGTTCATCCTTTCCGAACCTGAGAAAAAGGCCCTCCGAGAATACCTGGATACCAACCTTGAAAATGGCACCATAAGACCTTCAAAATCTCCAGCGGGTGCTTCGTTGTTCTTTGTTCCCAAGAAGGACACCAAGGAACTCAGACCTTGCCTCGACTATCGTGGCTTAAATCAATGCACCCTCAAAGACCGGTACCCACTGCCCTTGATCTCGGATATCCTGGAAGCTGTGAGAGGCACTGTAATATTCACGAAGTTGGATCTCCGGGGTGCCTACCATTTGATCCGTGTCCGGGAAGGAGACGAATGGAAAACAGCCTTTAGAACACCCTTTGGTCACTATGAATATCTAGTCATGCCCTTTGGACTAGCTAATGCCCCCGCAGTTTTTCAACGTTTCATGCATAGGGTGTTCTCTGACATGTTATTCCTCTTCCTCATTGTCTATCTGGACGACATATTGATCTTTTCCAAGGACCTTCTAAAGTATGAAGAACATGTAAAGGCAGTATTACAGCGACTCCGTGAACACAAACTTTTAGCCAAACCCGAAAAATGCTTGTTTCACGTTACTTCTGTTCACTACCTGGGATTCATCCTTAGCCCAGAAGGAATTGGTATGGACCCTTCAAAGGTAAAGGCCATACTGGCATGGCCCGCTCCCACGTCCGTGAAACAAGTTCAATCCTTCCTGGTGCTTGCCAATTTCTACCGAAAGTTCATATCCACCTTTTCCGAGATCGTTCAGCCGATCGTTGCTCTCTTGAAGAAAGACACCCCCTTTATCTGGCCTACACCGCAAGATAAGGCATTCCAACGTTTAAAGGCAGAGTCCACGCAAGCCCCCATCTTAGCCCAACCCGACATAAATCGACCAGTCCTAGTGGAAACGGATGCCTCTAACTACGCCATAGAAGCGGTGTTGAAGCAGGAATTTGAGGATAAACTGGAACACCCCATTGCTTACCTATCATGAACCCTAACTCCCAGTGAGACACACTACTCCGTCCTGGAAAAGGAACTGTTAGCCATCCGCCAAGCCTTCAGTGAATGGCGACATCTACTTCTGGGTGCTAAGCATCCAGTTCAGGTCCGCACGGACCATCGGAATCTTCAAATTCTACAGTCATTGGAGTGTAGGAACAGTCGTCAGGCGCGTTGGGCCTACTTCTTTGCCCAGTACCAGTTCCACATCACTCCTGTTCCCAGATCACAAAACCTGATTGCTGACGCCTTATCTCGACGTCCTGACTATGTAACTACTGAAGATAGGGCCTATCCTAAGATGTTTCCCCACACGATCTTTGTAGCTCAAGCAGTCAATCTCCTGGAAGAAATTCGAGTGCAAACCCAATCCTCTCCTCTGATCTCTGGAAGGATATTTCAAGAAAGAATCAATGGAATCTAAGAGACAGGTTATTTATTCAAGGACAATGCACTGGTCATTCCTACACAAAAAGTACAACAAAGAATAATAAACCTCTGTCATGATACCCTTCACTCCGGACATCGTGGCATAACCAACACCCTCCGATCATACAAAGACAGTTTTGGTGGCCTGGAATGAAGACCGAGGATACCCGACCATCATGGTTACCATTGACTTGTTCACTCATATGGCTCATTTTACACACCTGTGTAAGCTACCATCCTCGTCCGAACTTGCTGGAATCTTTCTGGCACACATATTGCGTCTGCATTTGCTTCCTTCCAAGATCATATCTGATCAAGGACCTCAATATGTCTCACAATTCTGGAAACATCTCTGTCAAATTTTGGGAATCCAACGCGCCCTCTCATCAGTTTATCATCCCCAAACCAACAGGGCCACAGAACGTGCTAATCAGACCCTGGAACAGTATCTTCGATGTTTCGCCACCAAGGTTCAGGATGACTGGTCGCTCCTGATACCCGTGGCTGAATTTGCCTACAACAATTCCGATCATTCAGCACTTAAAACCAGTCCCTTTTATTGTAGCCAAGGTTTCCATCCATCGGTTCTACCCTCTGTTCTCCCTCATCCCACACCGGTACCTACTGTCGACTCCTAGATCGAAACCCTCATCAACGTACACCAGGAGGCCAAAGAAAACATAGAGAAGGCCAGAGCACAGGCTAAGAGGTATGCAGATTCCAAAAGAACACCAGGGCCTTCTTATGCAATTGGTGATCAAGTCTGGTTGTCCTCGAAATTACTACCCCGACATCTACGGCCAAACAAATTGGCCCCTCGGTACTATGGTCCATTTCCCATCAAGGAAATTATAAATCCAGTCTCATACCGGATCAAACTACCAGACTCCTAGAAGAAAATTCACCCAGTTTTTCACACATCCTTATTAAAACCCTACATCCAATCCTCCCGGAAATCCTGCAGACCCCCTCCTCTGCTGGTCGACAACCAACTGGAATATGAAGTGTCCCGAATATGCGACTCCAGGTATAAACGGGGTCAGCTTCAATACCTGGTTGAATGGAAGGGATATCCTCCTAGTGAAAGAACCTGGGAACCACTTTCTAATATGAAGACCCCTCGACTGCTCAGAAGATTGCACCTCATACACCAGGTTAAACCTGTAGGAACGTGTCTCCGGAAGACCTACAGAACGCGCCCCTTTTGGACTTCCTGGTCCTTGTCTCAACGGGGCTTGCACTCCCTGGTACTCCCAATATGGCCGTCCAGAGTGAAACACCTTCCTCCCTCTACATGTTGGATGTAGCGTGTTCTATTAATAGACCACGCCCCCCGCGGATCCGCGCGTCTCAATGCTATTGCGAAGTAGCGACCAGACGTGTGCTCCGTAGCTCGCGGTATTGTTTCCTTTATTCTGTCCCTTCTAACTCCATTCCTAGTCCCTTTCCTTTCTTTCTTACTTCCGGGACTCGTGTGCTGAGTAGTGCACTTTCTTAATTTCCCGGATTCCTGGATCGTTGCATCCCGGAACTTTGAACGCACGCTGGAGTTGGAAGAGACTCGTGCAGCCTTATTCAAGACCCGATCCGTCCGCAAGAAGGCATCGACCAAGAAATCTAGCAAAGATCAGACTCAGGTGAGAAGGGGGGAACTCCTTGACAACTTCTGTCATGGCTAATGTTGCTTCATTTGCCATGAGTGGTTGTCCAAGTGGTTCTTGGCTTTCTGTTAGAGAAGGTTGACTGCTCTCAGGAGTGTAAAGAACAGAACAGAATGCTCAATTACCCCTCTCTTAGTTCACTTAAGAGACTGGTCAAGGAAAAGAATTTAGGATAGATTATCTATTTCATTTATCCAAATTACATATGAACCAAAGGATTTTTTCATCGAGTAAACAAAGTAAAACCATATTTTAATCAAATTTTTCACAACACAAACATTTGGTAGGCGCTTTCCACAAGGCACCTCACACCTTAAAATTAATCTCAAAAGATAGAAAAAAGTAAGAAGTCCAGGAATATCACGTTTTCTGCCACTAGTGACTGTGGTTAGTAGGTGACAGTTATAATTTATCACACTAACATACTGTTTTCAAGATATTTATCATATTGCATTTTTTGGGGGAACACACTGTGAATGTACAACATAAGGGGAATGCTTATGCTACAAAAAAAGACACAGTTTTTCAAATGTCTGCGGTTTGTCTACATATGTTTCAGATAACAGATTTCATCAACACCGTCCCTGGTGTTCTGCTGTTTTCGTTATAGCCCTCTTCAGGACAGTACATTGCTTTAACAGGTTGACAAAGAGTCATATCCAACATATCCCCACAGTTTCACAATTTTTGTCAGATACTTTATATTCTGTTGTGGTTGGACTAGAACGTGGCAAAAAACAAAGGTGCCCCGCAACAGACAACCACAAAATCTAGAATATAGATATCAGAAAACAACACCTGATTCACGGCATATAAAAAAAACTGTGATACAGTCTGCAAACTGATTAAATTCAAGCCAAGTGAAAAGCAGAAAAGACTGTTGCACAGCGCAACTCACGAAAGGGAAGAAATCTCCTATTTTTCTTTAAACAACCACGCTCTAGTCCAACCACAACAGAATATAAAGTAATCCGACAAAAATTGTGAAAATTTGGTGATATGTTGAACTCTTATGTATGAGAATGAGAGTAGGCATACATGTAGAGTTGTGTGATTGTGGAATGGGCTGTCAGTTCAGGTTGGGAGGGCTGTACCCAAATCTGTGTGTTACTATACTGGTGTTCAGATGACAATACAAAGTGTGCACCTGCTGTCAGTAATAATATAATGCTGTTGGTTTGATACAATTGTGTAGCCTACAATACAAGAACATTGCTCTGTCTGACTAACAGGCAGAACACTACAACAGTATTGCACTTACTTTGTTGGATGCAAAGAGTAGGTTTCTTCTGGGTTCTTTTTTGCACTTCAGACACCACTGGCTTTGAGGAGTGTGGTCTTCACTGCAATTGCAAAAGAAGGAAGTTAGTACATATTTGTGTTAATGGCACAGTAATTTCACTTGAAGAACAGATTAGTTAAATTTGTAGAAGGATTTCTTGCCAGGAGGAGGTAGTTTATGTGTTAAATTGCAAAGCTTTGTATATGAGTGGGGACTTTGGAGCATCAGCATCATTGCTAAGTGGGTTAGTGGTGTATTTATAAGAGTGTGCTATGAGGTGCAATTTTGCAAGTGTATGTTTTGCTGTTGCACTATTTAGTGCAGAAATGGATTAATGGAAGTTGTAGTAAGGTGAGAAAAAGGCTTAGCTAGATGTACAGTTTGGAAAGGAGAATGTTTCTGTGTGTGGAATTCCATGCATTTTTCTGCACATGGATGCTTGCTACATGAGTGGGGGACATTTTTCCGTTCTTTGATTTATTTAGCCACATTTCAAATGGCACTGTTCTCAATGTACACATGCATTTGTTTGTTTTTGCAACAATGGTGCGTTCTGTTAATTGTGCGAAGTATGTACTTGCCCTGGTTTTTCCAGCATGCAGTTTCCATTCTCTGTGTGAATTCTGGGCATTTTACATAGGACCTGCCACTTCAACTTGCTTTAAAAATGATTCCAATATGGTTTTCTTTTTTTCATGTCCAAATACCTCAGAGAGAGTAGAGTGGTGATGAAATGGAAATATGCAAGTGGGCATTAAAAGAAAAGTGTGTAAGCACACAGCATTGTAAGTAAGTGGTACTTGATGTTAGGAGATGGGACAAATAACAGTATGATTATGGAAGGTAAGTGACAGGCACCCTGTTGAAATGCATGCAATCTATATACTTGCAATGCTTTGGTAAGACACATGCTGGTTTCCTGTTTTGTGTGCATTCTAGGAATTTTGTAGCAAGTGTGTTGGGGGGGAAGTGGTTGTAAAAATGACAGAAGGAAAGAAGCAAAAAGCAGTTTGCACATTACAATGAGTGATCTGGGTAAATGAAAACTTGGAAAGCACACAGCATTCATATGTAATTAACCCTTAATGATAGGAGATGGGACAAATAACAATATGCTTTTTTAGTAGGTAATGTGGGGTAAGTGGCAGGTACCCTGTTCACATGCATTCATAAAACAGTTGCAAATGCAGTCTACACAAAATATTCATACCTGGAGTTTGTGTTGATGCATGCAGATGTGGATGAATCTGGAAGCAGAAATCTTGGGAGAGTTTTACAGCACTTTTTGCTGTAGGTGCTTTGCAATCACAGGAGACTTGTATTGAGAGTGTTGAACAGTATATCTAAAGTGCTGAACTGTGATGATAAGAGTTAGATGTAGAGGTTTTGGATGTGATTGGTGGATGGTTGTATGACTGCTTAACAGTAGCCAAAGAGGGAGTGGTGAGGGAGTGGTGCAGAGAGCGAAGTGGAAAGGGAATAAGGGCTGCCCCTGTGTTACGGGGTCCACGGACACTGCGGTAGTCCCCGGACAGGGCGTGCCACATCCAGGGCATCTCAGCATGCCTGGCATGGAAATGGGACTGGGGGGATTAGCCAATCGGGTGTTGAGGGTGTTATTCATAGGGAGAGGGGGTAATCCTTGTTTTCATTGCTGTGTGTAGTGAAGATTGCTGTGGTTGGAGAGATGGAGAGAGTCAGTGTATGGATGGTGGGAGATGGCTTCATCACTTATCTGCAGTGGTATGCAGAGATATGTGGAATTTCTGCCAATCTTGGATTGGAGGGAGTGGAGGCTATGTGGTGTGATATGCCAGGGAGAAGTGTGCAAGGTGTATTTACACTTTGTAAAAATATGGCTGTTTTCAGCAGTCCAGATATCCTAGTGATTATTTGTGGAGGAATGTATTTGGGGTATATGAGTGCAATAACTTTGCAGGTTGCACTGAAGCATTTGCAAAGGGAACTAATGCACCTATTTCCATGTGCAAAGTTTATCTTTTCCCAAATCCCACCTAGGGCTGCATGGATGTGGTGTAGTGTCTTTAATCCTCAACAAGACATAGGAAGGTGTCTTGTTAATCAAGGGATATCTTGTTTTATGTTTGTTGCTGGGATGTCAACCTTCCAAAATGAGAACCTTTTGGAGGATGGTGCAAGTTCTTTTTTTTGTGATGGCATTAGTTTGACAGATTGTGTTAATAAAATCTTTTTTAGTAATATTCAAAATTCAATCAGAAGGTTGTTGTAAAGTCATGTAGAGTGCAGTTAGTAGGTGTAGCAGAACAAATCTGAAAAGGGCCCAAAAAAAGGCTCTTTTCAGTCACCACCAAAGAGGAAATGTGCTACCCTGGTTGCAATTTCTGTCCCCACCCGTTTGATTTTAACAATATGTCCACGGACACAGGCTGGCAGGCATGGAAATGGAACTCTGCAGGGCAGGGATAAGGTTTACTGGATGTGATGTGTAACGAGAGACTTGGCAGAAGGTCTGTTTGCTGAGAGGAGAGCAGATGGCTATGTCTTTCAGGAGGCATAGTGTCTGGATATTGGGAGACTCATGGATACATTGTTTGGAGGTGCATGCAGAGCACTGTGGAGTGGCTGCACATCTTGGATTCCATCCTGGTGTAAGGCGCTCTATAAATAAACAAATCAATCAATCAATCATGTGGATGTGCACTGGTATGGAGTGCGCGGAATGAAATGGCTGGATTTGGTTCCTCTTTGTGCCACTTTGGTGACACACCGTCATCCAGACATTATTATTATTCACTGTGGAGGGAACAGTTTAGGACATGTTACTGGAATCTCGTTGCAGTATGCGATGAAAGAGGCACTTGGGAAAGTCATGGACATGTTTCCAAACTCCCAAGTAATTTTTTCTCGCATTGCGCAGAGACAGATGTGGCTGCGCTCTTCTTCATTTGGTCTGCAAATGGAGAAAACGAGGCGCAATGTCAACAGGGCCGTTTGCGCCTTTTTGAGAGATGTTGGCATGTCCTCTTTCCACAATGAAAATATTATGTTTCGTAGCACAAACATTTTTCGCAGAGATGGAGTACATCTTACTGATGCTAGTAATAAGCTTTTTCTGCGAAATATCCAAAATGCATTGCAGCCTTTTTTGAAAGTATAGCAAGCATTTTTCCAGTAGGTGTTGGCAACTTCAACCATTCCAAAACACAAACACCACAAAAGGAACAAGTTACTTACCTGTAACTGTTGTTCTCAAGCATGGGTCTGGCAGGGATTCACATGCTCATGAATATTCCCCGTCGTCAGGCTGGGAATCCTCGGTAAAGAAAAAACCAGTATCAATTTTGTTTCTGATCTGTCTTTCGTAGTAATAACCAATCACTGGTCTCTGCGTCATACTGACCACAGCCAATGACTGCCCTCTACCTAAGCACCGCCTCTGGCAGCCATCTTCAGATTTGGAAGTGGCAGTATGACCAAGTGAAGAGCCGCAGAGGGGTAGGCGGGAGGGTTCGCATGTGAATCCATGCCAGACCCATGCTGGAGAACAACAGTTACAGGTAAGTAACTTGTTCCTTCTCCAGCATGGGGTCTGGCATGGATTCACATGCTCATTAATAAAGAATACATAGCAGTACACACATGCACAACCACGGGAGGTGGCAAAGGCTCAACATTAAGCAGTACATCAAACTCAACATTAAGCATCTTACCTCCTCACCAGGCTCACCTCAGGCGAACAGGTTGCGCAGCAGTGCTTGGCCGACCCTGGACTCCTCCCTGGAATCCCGATCGACGCAGTAGAATTTCGTGAAGGTGTGCGTCGACCTCCACGTAGCAGCCCTGCATATGTCCAGCAGGGGCACACCAGAAAGGAACGCCGTGGTAGCTGCGATCGCTCTGGTGGAATGGGCTCTCGGACGGCCAGGCAGCGGTCGGTTTGCCAACCGATGACAGTACATGATACAGCCAGAGAGCCATCTGGAAATGGAAGCCTTCGAGAGAGCCTTCCCCTGATTGACAGGTTCAAAGTTCACAAAGAGTTGTGACGTCTTCCGAAAACACTTTGTGCGGTCCACGTAGAACTTCAGCGCTCTAGCCACATCCAGCGAGTGCAAAGTCCTCTCAGCCGGCGACGAAGGCGACGGGAAGAACACAGGCAACACCAAGGGTTCGTTGAGATGGAAGTCCGACGGTACCTTGGGCATGAAGGAGGGGTGCGTCCTGAGCACTACGCTCGTGTCGTGAAAAGTCAAGTACGGGGCCTTGCAGGAAAGGGCCTGGATCTCTCCCACCCGTCGTGCGGAGGTGATGGCCACAAGAAACGCTGTTTTCCACGACAGAAACTTCAACGGGGCCGAGTGCAGAGGCTCGAACGGAGGTCCCATGAGCTTGGTCAGCACTACATTGAGCTCCCACGCTGGGGCCGGAGCCTTCACCGGCGGGAACGATCTGAACAGTCCCTTCATGAACTCTTTCACCAGACGATGAGACCACAAGGACGTCCGGCCCGTGGTTCTGGTGTATCGGGAGATCGCAGCAAGATGAATCTTGATGGACGCGTGTGCCAGTCCAGCTTTGGCCAGCGTCAGCAGGTACGGCAGTACCTGGGGAGCCGTAATCCGTAGAGGGTTAATCTTCTGTGCGTGGCACCAGACAGAGAACCTCTTCCATTTGTGTCCGTAACATTTAAGAGTCGAGGACGCCCTGGCCTTTGCAAGAACCTCTCTGCAGTCGGCCGGTATGTCGTATCCTCCAAACTCTAGCGCTGCAGGAGCCAGGCCTGCAAGTTCAGCGATTTCGGGTCGTGGTGGAGGATGGCGCCTCCTTCCCTGGAGAGTAGATCCGTGTCCACCGGCAGCTTGATTGGCGGGGACGCTGACAAGTCCAGAAGGTCCGGGAACCATATCTGCCTCGGCCACGCAGGTGCGACGAGGATCATCCTGCACCGTGACCTCTTGAGCTGGTTGACGAGCCAGATTAGCAGTGGCAAAGGAGGGAACGCGTAGACGAACAGGCCCTCCCAGGGGAACGAGAAAGCATCGCCCATGCTCCTCGCCTGGGGAAACCTGCTGGCGAACCTCCGGCACTTGGAGTTCGTTGCCGTCGCGTACAGGTCGATCTGGGGTGTGCCCCACCGTCGGAAGAGGCGATCCACTAGATCCTGCCGTAGTTCCCACTCGTGGCACGAGCGCAGCTCCCTGCTGAGTGAGTCGGCGATGGTGTTCTTTATCCCTGCCAGATGAAACGGCACCAGAAACATTCTTTGGGCGACGGCCCAATGCCACAGGTCCTGCGCCTCCTTGGACAGCGCTGGGGTCCTGGTTCCGCCCTGTTTCCTGATGTAAAACATGGTGGTGGTGTTGTCGGTGAAGATCCTCACCACCTTGCCCTTGAGGGACGGAAGGAAAGACCTGAGGGCCCAGAACACTGCACGGAGCTCCGGGACGTTGATATGGAGAGACTTCTCCGTCGGGAGCCAAAGGCCTCTCGCGTGCAGATTTTCGGTGTGCGCTCCCCACCCTTCCAGGGAGGCATCCGTGGTCACTGTCTCCTGGTGGTCTGGGGTCTGGAAGTCCATGCCCGCCGTCAGATGCGCGCGGTTGCCCCACCACCGGACCGCTCGGCGGAAACTCTCGTCGAGTGTGATCCTCTCCTCGAAGCCGCCCGTCGTTTGGATCCAGCGCGCGTCCAGGAACTCCTGCAACGGGCGCATCCGGAGCCTGCACATGGGAATGAGGTAGATGCAAGAAGACATCATTCCGAGGAGGGACTTGATGGACCTCACCTTGGCCGCGTCGGAAACCAACATCCGCTGTACCTTGCCCAGGATGGACCTGGTCCTTTCCTCCGACGGGGAGGCCAGAAGGGACAGTGTGTCGAGCTTCGCTCCCAGAAACAGTGCGTTTTGCGCGGGTACCAGGTGGGACTTGGCGTAGTTCACGGAGAATCCCAGGTCCGTGAGAAGTTGGACGGTCCTTGCCGTGTGCTCCACGGCGAGCTCCCTCGTCTTGGCTCGGATGAGCCAGTCGTCCAGGTAGGGGTAGACGTGGATCCCCTCGCGGCGCAGCTGCGCCGCCACCGGTGCCAGGCACTTGGTGAATACCCTGGGTGCCGACCGTAGTCCGAAGGGGAGGGCTTTGAACTGGTAGTGACGCCCTTGGACCACAAACCTGAGGAATTTTCGGTGCCCCTTTAGGATGGGAATATGGAAGTAGGCATCCTCCAAATCCAACGACGACAGGAAGTCTCCTTCCTCCAGCTGCCGCAGGACGTGCTGGAGGGTGACCATCCGGAACTTCTGCGCCTTGATGAACTTGTTCAGACGTCGCAGGTCTAGGATGGGGCGCCATCCTCCCGTCTTCTTCTTCACGAGGAAGTATCTCGAGTAAACTCCGGAGCCCCGAAGCCTCTTTGGGACGAGTTCGATGGCGCCCTTCCTGAGCATCGCCTTTACCTCCAGGAGAAGCTGAGGGACGTGAAGCTCTTTCCTGGCCACGGGGGGGACGCGCGGGCACCTTCTTTGAAACTCGAGCGCGTGGCCCCGGGCTAAGGCGTCCAGCACCCAACGGTCGGTGGAGATGGACTCCCACACGCTGACGAAGCTCGCCAGCCGGCCTCCCACCGGGGTGCTTCGGTGGGGGCCCGACCCCACAGCCGGTTCAATCCTGTTTCGACGAGGCTTTGCCGCCTTGACCTCCTTGGCGACGACGGCGGAGTTCGCCAGACTTGCCTCGTCCTCTGTAGGCCTCCTGAGACGACGAGCGGGCCGCTTGACGGTAGGTGGTGAAACCGCCGCCGGAACCTTTGGAGGCGCCCTTGCCTCCGCTGCTCCGAAAGGGCGTCCGTCGTTGCTGCAGAACCCCAAGGGCCCGGGCCGTCTCAGTGTCCGCTTTAATGGCCTGAAGGGAATCGTCCACTGTTTTCCCAAACAGGTTGTTCCCATCAAACGGCATGTCCAGGACTCTGGTCTGTACGTCTTGACGGAAGTCCGTAGCCTTGAGCCATCCACGCCGCCTAAGGCACACGCCGTTGCCCAACTGGCGAAACCCAGTGTCGGCGATGTCCGTCGCAATAGTGATGGCGTGGTCCGACGCCACCTCACCTTACTGTAGGATCTCCAGGGCATCCGCCCTCTTGTCGTCCGGTAGGAAGTCCAGCAGGGGAGCCAGTTTGTACCATAGCTCCCTGTCGTAGCGGGCCACGATAGCCAAGGCGTTGGCCGCTTTAATCGTCGTCGCTGCAGACGAGATGACCCTGCGTCCAATTTCTTTCCCTCGCCGTCCGGTGGGGAAGTCGATGTGGAGGCCGCACCCCCCCGCTTTCTTCCTGGCCGCCGCGGAGACGACGGAGTCCGGGGTAGGCTGCGCCCGGAGGCACAGGGGGGCCGCGTCCGGGACCCAGTACTTCTTCTCGTACCGGTCTCTTCTAGCTGGCGTCGTGGAAGGGTTCTTGAGGAGGGCGAGGCCCTCATCCCAAATGTCGTCCAGTAGAGGCACCGCGAGGACCGTCTTCCTCTTGGCCTCGTGCCGTTGATAAAGGAATCCTTCCTTTTTCTTCTCCTCAGGGCAGAGTTGGAAAAGCTCGGATGCCCTGGCGATCATGGAGTGGAACGATCCAATCTCGTCGGGCGGAGAAGCCCTGGTGGGAGGTGACGACGGTAGATCCTCGTCGTATACCTCGTCGTCCGTACCCGTCGCTGCCGTGTGAGTCCCCGTATCATCCCCTCGGGTAGACGGGGAGGAGGGCTGGACAGGGCGCGACGGTTGAAAAGGAGGTGGAGGGTGAATCCTTCTTTTCTTGGGCGGGGGAACACCAGATGGTCCCGGTCCAGGATCCCCCGACAGGAGAGGTTCCTCCGTCGGCAACGGTAGTCTCGTCCTTATCTCTGAGCATAAGGACTGTATAGCCAACAAAATGGCCGCCGAGTTGTCTTACGGCGCTGGCAGAGGGGAATCCGACGGGCGATCAGGGGCCCCGTCGGCACCCTCGACGATGTCGTCGTCACCTGCGTCGGGATCCATCCCGACGGGCCGGTCTTCTTCCACGCCAAGGCCGTGGCTTAAGACCTCGATCAGCTCTTCCTCCGAGGTTGAGGCCGAATCTACGACGACGCCCTGCCCCCCCTTTTTCTTCCCCGCCGGGGATTTCACGGGGGTCCTATCGATGGGCACAAAAGAGGACTCCCTCCGAGGTGGCAGGGAGACTCTGAGCCCCGAGGTCGCCACCACTGGTGTAGCCTCCACAGGCTGAGCCAGGGCCGCCGCGACAGTATCGATAGAGGGCTTGGCCGGATGGATTAAGGCCTTCACCACCTTAGGTGCGCTCACCGCCTTATCCTTGAGGGGGGGGACACTGCCTCGTTCCCCTCCGATGGGGCCTTCAAGCTCGACCGGGGCCTCTCCAGGAGCTTCGCCGGGTGCTCGCCCTTCCTCTTACCCGACCCAGAGCGTTGGCTCGTGGTTGATGGTGCCGGGGAGGGTGCGCCCTGCCTGGTGCCCGTAGAGCCCGACCGTTCGGCGCTCCCGGTGCCAGCGGACTCGCGGTGCTTGGCCTTGTGTTGGACTCCCGTCGCCGGGGCGTCCTCAAAGGTCTTAGAAGACCGCTCGGATTTCTTCCTCTTCTTCTCGCCTGACGGGCTCTTCCCTTCCAGCCAGTTGGCAAGACGTTGATGGCGGTCCTTCATGGTCCGCTCCGACATATTGCCGCAAAACGCACAGTCCTTCTCCACGTGCGTCTTGTCCTCATGTAAGCAGTAGAGACAAAAGGAGTGTTCGTCCTCCTTAAAGACGTTCTGCAGCTGGCATCCAGGGCAGATCCTGAACAGCTTTCCGGGCGTCGAGCTTCCCTTCTCTTGGGCCATGTCCGGGCCTGAGAAGCTTCTGGAGTCCTCCAAAAGCGTAGCTCGACGAAATCTTCACCCTTGAGGGGCGCAGACGAATCCGACACGGGTCCCCGTTGATCGGATGGAGAGTCGGTGGAGCTTGAGGCTCTTTTGACCGAAAAACGAAGTTTTTGAGAAAAAACGTGAAAAAATAGCACTAACGCTCGAGAGCAATAGCACGAGGATCCCAACACATGAACGTGCGGTAAAAATCTGAAGATGGCTGCCAGAGGCGGTGCTTAGGTAGAGGGCAGTCATTGGCTGTGGTCAGTATGACGCAGAGACCAGTGATTGGTTATTACTACGAAAGACAGATCAGAAACGAAATTGATACTGGTTTTTTCTTTACCGAGGATTCCCAGCCTGACGACGGGGAATATTCATGAGCATGTGAATCCATGCCAGACCCCATGCTGGAGAAAGGCTCTTTTCAGAGCCACCACTTTCCCCTGGAAAATGTTTTTAAAGTGCCACCCCCTTCATTTATTGAAATGAAAGTCCGCGGACTGTTCGCGGACTTCTCACTTTGCACAGGGGCATGCACCATTTGATTGCCACTTCTATTTTTAAACTGTGAAAGGTGGCTCTGAAAAGAGCATTTTTTTATTTTGTTGTTTTGTATTTTTGGGGGGTTTTGTACATGACACATAAGGAAAGGAAGGGAAGGGAGGATAGGGAAGGGGCACCAACCACAGGGATAAGAAAGGGCAAGTGGAGAGAGGAAGATGCTGGGTGGGCCTCACTTGGGTAGGGGGCACTCCTTCGATTGCTCCCGGACAGAAGCTGTCACAATCCACTTCCTTCGCTCCCGTTCCCACCACTTGGGGGCATGATTTGGGGTTTATTCCCTACTGGACATTCGTTCCGAACCTTATGCTACAATGCTGTGATGAATTGGGAGCGCTAAATCCTTATTTTCCAAGTTACATCCCTTCCGGATCCATTATAATTATTATTATTATTATTATTATTATTATTATTATTATTCCAGGTCCTTGGCAGCCAGTATGCTGCTTTAATCAAATGACTATGCTTCCCAGAATGCCTGGCCCACAGCTTCATCTCCACCCTTGCAGGACAAGGCTGGGTGGAGGATAGGCAACACCTGTGGCTGCGGGTGCAGCAGGCAGCACACCTGCGGCGAGTGCTCGTTAAGCAGGTTTAAAAGCCTCAGTTTGCTTCAGTCCAGCGCTGGTCATTGTTGCAGTGTTCCTGTTGTGACTGGCCCCTTGTTCCTGGTTCTTAGCCTTGTGCCTAGTTCCAAATGTCCATTGCTTGTTCCTTATCCTTGGATTTCGAATTTATGTGCTTAATTGATTTCTGCTTCCCAGATTCCCTTTCTGTCTTCCTCCGTTTGCAGGCAGCATTTCTCAGTGCTTTCCCTTTTTGGTGCAGCCCAGTTTGCCTGTGTTCTATATTTCTATGACGTGTACTTTGCTGTATACCTTGATGCCTTAAGTCTTTCCTCCTTTTTAGATTAGCTTTCTGCCTTTTTTCCTTGCATGGGTGGGGAAAGTTTTCCCTTGTAATTGCGTTTTCCCTGTTCCTGTACCTTTACTTTTCTTGGAATCCATTCCATGTTTTCCCTTGCACCTCTGCATTTACTTTCCATTGATCATTAGGTGTGGTGTGCGGTTGTAGCTAGCTCCTGTGTGAATGCCTATGTTTTCCTCACTATTCTGTAATCACTATTCCTACTTACCCCTTGTCTTGAGTTTTATGTATTTAGTTATCCTCCCATTGCTGTTACAGCCTTTCGGGGTCCCTGTTTGATCAACAGGGTTCGTGGGCTTGCTGACATTCAAGTGGTATTTCTCGTCCTCGTGAGTACTGTTTTTAAGTTTCCTTATTTAATACCATCAAGAGTGTTAGATCACAGATCCTGTCGTTGCTTGCCCTCTACGTGGGCTTAGCGCTGTCAGTACCTGTAATAGAAATTGTGGGTAGGAGCTTGCCGACTTTCCTTACAGTCATAAGGAGCATTCTAAGTGCTTGCCCCACATCCCTTTTCATATATTTGTATTGTTGTCACACTTTGTTTGCACTCCTGGGTTTTAGTATACCTGAGTCTTGGTTCCTGTATGTATGTTGTTTGACTCAAACCATTCACTGTGTGATAGTGTGCACATTTCCCTTGCCATATTCACTGCCTTTGTCCTTACTTGACAGATTCCTGACAGAAGCCTCAAAAGCACTTCAAATTTGCTCCCCCCTGCAGAGTACCGCGTCGCTGTACATGCACAATACTGTGACCCGTGAAAAGTAAGGGTCTACTGCGTCGTGTATGACCTGTGAGGCCGGTTCAGGGATGGGCTGTCCCACAGGAGTGTCTCTTGTGGTGACAGGAGCAGATCCGGAGGATGTTGTAGAGGAACTCAACCTACTACTTTGTTCAAAGGGGACGACCCTCCGAACTGCCGTCTTGCGGTTCGACCTCAGGTGTCGCTGCATGGAGGTGGTCCCGTAGCTGTACAGACCCGGTTTGCTACGACTGAGCACAATCTTGCACTCAGTGCAGTGCACCTTGTCTTCACATGTCTTGGGTACCCCTCTAACGGTGTTAAAGAGCCTCCACACCCAAGACTCACGCTGGCTGGCATTAGCAAGGACTTCTACTACCTCATCCTCGTCTTCCTCTTCACCCGTCCCTACATCTCCACGCCTGATCCCCTCTCCAGGCCCTTGGACAGGTGGTAGTGGTGGAGGGTGTGTGGGTGGTGCTGAGGCCGAGGCAGCTGCAGTAGAAGAAGCCATGGTTGCCATCTGGGATAGTTCTCCAAATGTAGCACAGCACAGCACAACAAGCACAGCTCAGCAGCAAATCCAATGTAGGAAGCCAGCAATGTGGAGCAATGCTCTCTCTGGTAGCCCAAAATAAAATGAGGAGCAGCTCTGGAGTGTGGCCTTTTATAGGGGTGCTGGGGAGCGTGCGGACAGTTCCGCGCTCCACGGACATTTCAAACCCCAAAAGGGGCTAAAAAAGTTCCAAAAAGTGTCCCGATCACAAGGGCCTGGTCTATGACCTCTGCAAGGGTGAAGTTTCAGAGTAAAACACCTTGGATTGCTCAAAAAAGTACTATTTTAGTGTCGGGGGCCCGCACAATGCTCCCAAACAAGGGCCCACCCTCAGCGTGGGTGCGGTCACATGTTGAGGTCGCGGACATTCGCGTAGGGGGCGGCTGTCCGTAGGACACCTATTGCGTGGGATCCATTGTACGCATGCGCATAGGTGTTCTAAGGATAGGGTTGGGCTCCCCGGACTAATTAAAAGTGCGACACGTGCAGCTGACAGTTCCGGACATGCGTGATGTTCGTAGGACCACGAAGGAGGAATGTGCGTGCGCACAGGTGTCCACCGGACAGGGGTGGGATCCCCAAATTAATCAAAGTACGTCATCACTTTGCGGACATGCGGACAGGCACAGTGTTCTACGGACACCTCCATTTTCATTGCGGACAGCCCGGAAGGTTAAGTGTTCGTAGGCGACCTTCATTACGGAGAGCCCGGACAGATGCAGTGTCAGTAGGACATTTCCATTTGAATTAATTGCAGACTTTGTGGACAGACGCGATATTCGTAGGACCCCGAAGGTGGGTTGCGCATGCGTCCAGGTGTCCGCCGGACCGGGCTGGGGTCCCCGAACTAATTAAAGGTGCGTCACAACTTTGCGGACATGCGGACAGGGTCAGTGTTCTACGGACAACTCCATATTGATTGCGGACAGCCCGGACAGGTAAAGTGTCCGTAGGACACCCCCATTTTGATTAATTACGGACAGTCCTGCGGTCCGCTGACTCCTAACAGGGCTTTTAAAAAATAAAACGCACACATACAGGAACACTATATATATAATTTAATTTACACACATACATTTACAAATTACGAAAGAGAGGGGGAAACAGAAATGGAGACATATATTGGGGAAATTGGGTTTTCCAGAGGTTGGGTATTAGGGGAGGAAGGGATTGAGGTCTCATCGTAACGTTTTTGGTGATGGAGAATTTGTGGGATGGTTGGCTGGGACACAGAGAAGGGGTACAGGTGCAGGTGGGATAGTGATATTTTATTTCCTACATGATATGTCTTTGTACAAAGTCTTTCAAATCAGCAAAAGTGTTCATTAATTGATCCAATTTTCTTTTCTAATTTCACTAGATGATTTTGCAGTGTCAATTTGTTTTTCCATATGCTCTTGGAGTTGTACTTAATGTGTTGTTTCTGGTGCATTGGTGTTATTTTCTGTATGTACTGTTAAAGAAGAAAAAATGTGTCAGGTGCATGTGAAACAATGTGCATTAATTGGCTAACTTTGAAAACTGCACTGTGTACCAATAGTATCACTGTCTTCACTCATTTCATCCCGAGGAACATTTTCTTCAAGCCAGTCCAGGGTGCTAGCCATTTCTGTGGGAAAAAAGAGAAATTATTTCTTTGTGTAGCATACTGAACAAAGTGTGTTGCTGTAGGAATAAATGTACTGCACTTACCAGTTTGTTGTTCAGTTGTGCTGTAGTTTCTTTGTAGTTGGTTTGTAGTTCAGTTGGTTTGTAGTTTCTGTATAAAACAGCAGTGATGTAATTCTGCTGGAGGCATAGGTTATTATTGTTTTTGGTATGTTCCATTAGGTTGTATATCCTATGGAATTGCACTGTTGGTTTATCAAGTCTTCAGTCTGTACACCTAGTATATTTTTGTTTGTACTTTATTTACCTGCTGCTCTTCCAACATGTTCAGTGTCTTTGATGTACGCTACAACATATTGAGATACCCCCAGAGCTTTTGGGCAGTGTGGATGTTACACAAGGTCCGCGGACAGTCGCATAGTTTGCTGACCCTGCCGCCATCAGCATGGGGCCAAAGAGGTTCAATATGTTGTATGATACATCTATACAAACTAAGGTTATCCTGGTAAAAACCTATGCAATTCAGTGAAAAAACGTTGTTAAAGGGACATTATGGTTAAGTTGCGCTACTAAAAACCTCTGAAATTCAGTGAAAAAACTTTGTTAAAGGGAGGTTATGGTTCAGTTGCCATAATAGAAACCTATCAATGGTTACAAGTAAAACCGAAAACCCCCAGAAATTTGCCAGTTATGGTAAGCTAAGCAACCATAACTCACGCCATCAACGTGCCCTGCTAAGACTAACACCCATGACATCAAAGATGACATCACAAATATCATTGATGACATCAAATGTGCATTTACTTTTCATGAAAAGTCTGAACAAGCGATTCTTATTATAATGTTGGCAAAGAACTGTCAGAGGCTATTGGGAGAAATATGAGCTATATAGTTCATTAAGCAATCCAATGCTATGAACACCATTGTATTACGCAATTCATAGAGGTGGCATATTCATAATGTTGTTCTGTTGGATAGTAAAATGATAAATGTTTCGTATTAGAGTTTTGCGTTCTGTGAAACATGTAATAAGTAGGTAATGAAGACCCACTTACTACATAATTGTACTACTACAGACATGACATAAAGAGAGCACAAGGCATACACATATTAGCACATACAGGGAATGTAAAGTAAGCAAAAAGTAGCTGCACTACTAGAAAGTGTTCATAACGTAACTGATTATCTTCATGCACAGAAACAATTGCTGTGTTTCAAGCCTGCTTTTTATGATATAACTGGACCCTAAGGAAAGTAGTGTAAGAACAACACATACACATATGACCATTTACAAGGAAAGGAAAGTATGCAAAAAAGCAGCAGTATTACCACATAGTGTTCATAACCTAACTGAGTATCCTCATGGACAAAAATGATTACTGTGTTTCAAGCCTGCTTCTTCCCCTATGTTTATGTATCATATAATGTGAATGGAGCCTTAGAAAAGTACTGTAAAAATACATGAGAACGGTAAGGTCTACTAATATAGTACCTTTTGAATGTTTAGTTCCCGACTGTCACTGAAGAAAACCACGTGGCCTAGATATGTCAGTAAAGAAAAAATAGGGAGCCAGACAGGTGATGTCATCGGTGATGTCATCAATGACATTTGTGATGTCATATTTGATGTCATGGGTGTTAGTCTTAGCAGGGCACGGATGGTTGCTTAGTTTACCATAACTGGCGAATTTCTGAGGGGTTTCGGTTTTACTTGTAACCACTGATAGGTTTCTATTATGACAACTGAACCATAACATCCCTTTAACAATGTTTTTTCACTGAATTTGATAGGTTTTCACTAGCGCAACTTAACCATAACGTTCCTTTAACAAAGTGTTTTCACTGAAGACATATAAAAGCAGCATTAAAGTTTTCAGGACGCACTCCTGAGCCGTGGCGTATTCAAAGGGGGGTAATTCATAGAATTCAGCGCACAAGTGGCGCACGCGGCTGGCGCACAGTGTGCGCGTACGAATCGCTGCGCCAGCCGCGTGCGCTAAAATCCATTACCGCGCACAGCGTATTCATGGATTCCAGCTACCAAAACCAGCCGTGGCGCACAGTGGCACAGCGACCCTGCAGCAGCACCAGTTACCCCCCCAAGAACGCCTCTCGCGCAGGGAAAAGCCATCAAAATCCCCAATCCAGCGCAAGGGCTGCGCTAACCCTGTACCAGCACGGAAAGCGGGCTACGTGTATCACTGGGGTGCGCGGGAAGTACCTCATGTCATTTCAGCTGGGTACGTGTATTTCAGGGGTGCGCTGGAAGTTCCACACGCGATTCCATCAGGGTACGTGTACATCAGGGGTGCGCGGGAAGTTTCACACCCGATATCAGCAGGGTACATGTATATCAGGGGTGCGCGGGAAGTTCCACACGCGAATGTCCTGGCTACGTGTATTTCGGGGTGCGCGGGAAGTTTCACACGCGATATCAGCAGGGTACGTGTATTCCAGGGTGCGCTGGAAGTTCCACGCGCGAATGTCCTGGCTACGTGTATCTTGGGGTGCGCGGGAAGTTCCACACGCGAATGTCCTGGCTACGTGTATTTCGGGGTGCGCAGGAAGTTTCACACGCAATATCAGCAGGGTACGTCTATTCCAGGGGTTCGCTGGAAGTTCCACACGCGAATGTCCTGGTTACGTGCATCTTGGGGTGCGCGGGAAGTTTCACACGCGATATCAGCAGGGTACGTGTATATCAGGGGTGCGCGGGAAGTTCCACACGCGAATGTCCTGGCTACGTGTATTTCGGGCTGCGCGGGAAGTTTCACACGCGACATCAGCAGGGTACGTGTATTCCAGGGGTGCGCGGGAAGTATCACACGCGATTCCATCAGGGTACGTGTATTCCAGGGGTGCGCGGGAAGTACCACACGCGAATGTCCTGGCTACGTGTATTTCGGGGTGCGCGGGAAGTTTCACACGCGACATCAGCAGGGTACGTGTATTCCAGGGGTGCGCGGGAAGTATCACGCGATTCCATCAGGGTACGTGTATTCCAGGGGTGCGCGGGAAGTATCACACGCAAAAACAGCAGGGTACGTGTATTTCAGGGGTGCGCGGAAAGTATCACACGCGATTCCATCAGGGTACGTGTATTACAGAGGTGCGCGGGGAGCACCACACGTGAATTGCACGTGTGGGTCCTCCCAGGTGTTTCCTCTACACCCTCCACGGCCCCTGCAGGTGGCCCACACCACAGGGGCCTACCCTGCACATGTCCTGCAGGCACCCCATCCACCATGGCCATGCCCCCCAGCCAACCCACATGTCACCTTGCACTACTGCACACCAACGCATGTCCCCCTGCACCCCCAGCCACCAGGGGCAGCCTCCACCAGGCCCCCACCCATATCTCCCACCACCCCCAGCCCCCAGCCACCAGGGGCAGCCTCCACCAGGCCCCCACCCATGTCTCCCATCACCCCCACCCCCCAGCCACCAGGGGCAGCCTCCACCAGGCCCCCACTCATGTCCCCCATCACCCCCACCCCCCAGCCACCAGGGGCAGCCTCCACCAGGCCCCCACCCATATCCCCCACCACCCCCCAGCCACCAGGGGCAGCCTCCACCAGGCACCCACCCATGTCTCCCATCGCCCCCACCCCCCCAGCCACCAGGGGCAGCCTCCACCAGGCCCCCACTCAGGTCCCCTATCACCCCCACCCCCCAGCAGTGCAGGGGCAGCCTCCACCAGGCCCCCACTCATGTCCCCTATCACCCCCACCCCCCAGCACTGTGGGGCACCTGCCATCAGGCCCCCACTCATGTCCAACTCATGTTCCCCTGCACCCCCACCCCCCAGCACTGTGGTGCACCCTCCACCAGGCCCCCACCCATGTCTACCACCACCCCCACCCCCCAGCACTGTGGTGCACCCTCCACCAGGCCCCCACCCATGTCTCCCACCACCCCCACCCCCCAGCAGTGCAGGGGCAGCCTCCACCAGGCCCCCACTCATGTCTCCCACCACCCCCACCCCCCAGCAGTGCAGGGGCAGCCTCCACCAGGCCCCCACCCATGTCTCCCATCACCCCCACCCCCCAGCCACCAGGGGCAGCCTCCACCAGGCCCCCACCCATGTCTCCCATCACCCCCACACTCCAGCCACCAGGGGCAGCCTCCACCAGGCCCCCACTCATGTCTCCCATCACCCCCACCCCCCAGCAGTGCAGGGGCAGCCTCCACCAGGCCCCCACCCATGTCTCCCATCACCCCCACCCCCCAGCAGTGCAGGGGCAGCCTCCACCAGGCCCCCACCCATGTCTCCCATCACCCCCACCCCCCAGCAGTGCAGGGGCAGCCTCCACCAGGCCCCCACCCATGTCTCCCATCACCCCCACCCTCCAGCACTGTGGTGCACCCTCCACCAGGACCCCACCCATGTCTCCCATCACCCCCTCCCCCCAGCAGTGCAGGGGCAGCCTCCACCAGGCCCCCACCCATGTCTCCCATCACCCCCACCCCCCAGCAGTGCAGGGGCAGCCTCCACCAGGCCCCCACTCATGTCCAACTCATGTTCCCCTGCACCCCCAACCCCCAGCACTGTGGGGCACCTGCCAGCAGGCCCCCACTCATGTCCAACTCATGTTCCCCTGCACCCCCAGCACTGTGGTGCACCCTCCACCAGGCCCCCACCCATGTCTACAACCACCCCCACCCCCCAGCACTGGTGCATCCTCCACCAGGCCCCCACCCATGTCTCCCACCACCCCCACCCCCCAGCAGTGCAGGGGCAGCCTCCACCAGGCCCCCACCCATGTCTCCCATCACCCCCACCCCCCAGCCACCAGGGGCAGCCTCCACCAGGCCCCAACCCATGTCTCCCATCACCCCCACCCCCCAGCCACCAGGGGCAGCCTCCACCAGGCCCCCACTCATGTCTCGCATCACCCCCACCCCCCAGCAGTGCAGGGGCAGCCTCCACCAGGCCCCCACCCATGTCTCCCATCACCCCCACCCCCCAGCAGTGCAGGGGCAGCCTCCACCAGGCCCCCACCCATGTCTCCCATCACCCCCACCCCCCAGCAGTGCAGGGGCAGCCTCCACCAGGCCCCCACTCATGTCTCCCATCACCCCCACCCCCCAGCCACCAGGGGCAGCCTCCACCAGGCCCCCACCCATGTCTCCCATCACCCCCACTCCCCAGCCACCAGGGGCAGCCTCCACCAGGCCCCCACCCATGTCTCCCATCACCCCCACCCCCCAGCACTGTGGTGCAGCCTCCACCAGGACCCCACCCATGTCTCCCATCACCCCAACCCCCAGCAGTGCAGGGGCAGCCTCCACCAGGCCCCCACTCATGTCCAACTCATGTTCCCCTGCACCCCCACCCCCCAGCACTGTGGGGCACCTGCCAGCAGGCCCCCACTCATGTCCAACTCATGTTCCCCTGCACCCCCACCCCCCAGCACTGTGGTGCACCCTCCACCAGGCCCCCACCCATGTCTACCACCACCCCCACCCCCCAGCACTGTGGTGCACCCTCCACCAGGCCCCCACCCATGTCTCCCACCACCCCCACCCCCCAGCAGTGCAGGGGCAGCCTCCACCAGGCCCCCACTCATGTCTCCCATCACCCCCACCCCCCAGCAACCAGGGGCAGCCTCCACCAGGCCCCCACCCATGTCTCCCATCACCCCCACCCCCCCAGCAGTGCAGGGGCAGCCTCCACCAGGCCCCCACCCATGTCTCCCATCACCCCCACCCCCCAGCCAACAGGGGCAGCCTCCACCAGGCCCCCACCCATGTCTCCCATCACCCCCACCCCCCAGCCACCAGGGGCAGCCTCCACCAGGCCCCCACTCATGTCTCCCACCACCCCCACCCCCCAGCAGTGCAGGGGCAGCCTCCACCAGGCCCCCACTCATGTCTCCCACCACCCCCACCCCCCAGCAGTGCAGGGGCAGCCTCCACCAGGCCCCCACTCATGTCTCCCATCACCCCCACCCCCCAGCAGTGCAGGGGCAGCCTCCACCAGGCCCCCACTCATGTACAAATCATGTTCCCCTGCACCCCCACCCTCCAGCACTGTGGGGCACCTGCCAGCAGGCCCCCACTCATGTCCAACTCATGTTCCCCTGCACCCCCACCCCCCAGCACTGTGGTGCACCCTCCACCAGGCCCCCACCCATGTCTACCACCACCCCCACCCCCCAGCACTGTGGTGCACCCTCCGGCAGGCCCCCACCCATGTCTCCCACCACCCCCACCCCCCAGCAGTGCAGGGGCAGCCTCCACCAGGCCCCCACTCATGTCTCCCACCACCCCCACCCCCCAGCAGTGCAGGGGCAGCCTCCACCAGGCCCCCACCCATGTCTCCCATCACCCCCAGCCACCAAGAGCAGCCTCCACCAAGCCCCCACCCATGTCTCCCATCACCCCCACCCCCCAGCCACCAGGGGCAGCCTCCACCAGGCCCCCACTCATGTCTCCCATCACCCCCACTCCCCAGCAGTGCAGGGGCAGCCTCCACCAGGCCCCCACCCATGTCTCCCATCACCCCCACCCTCCAGCAGTGCAGGGGCAGCCTCCACCAGGCCCCCACCCATGTCTCCCATCACCCCCACCCCCCAACAGTGCAGGGGCAGCCTCCACCAGGCCCCCACCCATGTCTCCCATCACCCCCACCCCCCAGCAGTGCAGGGGCAGCCTCCACCAGGCCCCCACTCATGTCTCCCATCACCCCCACCCCCCAGCCACTAGGGGCAGCCTCCGCCAGGCCCCCACCCATGTCTCCCATCACCCCCACCCACCAGGGGCAGCCTCCACCAGGCCCCCACCCATGTCTCCCATCACCCCCACCCCCAGCAGTGCAGGGGCAGCCTCCACCAGGACCCCATCCATGTCTCCCATCACCCCCACCCCCCAGCAGTGCAGGGGCAGCCTCCACCAGGCCCCCACACATGTCTCCCATCACCCCCACCCCCCAGCAGTGCAGGGGCAGCCTCCACCAGGCCCCCACCCCCCAGCAGTGCAGGGTCAGCCTCCACCAGGCCCCCACTCATGTCTCCCATCACCCCCACCCCCCAGCCACCAGGGGCAGCCTCCACCAGGCCCCCACGCATGTCTCCCATCACCCCCAGCTACCAGGGGCAGCCTCCACCAGGCCCCCACCCATGTCTCCCATCACCCCCACCCCCCAGCACTGTGGTGCACCCTCCACCAGGACCCCACCCATGTCTCCCATCACCCCCACCCCCCAGCAGTGCAGGGGCAGCCTCCACCAGGCCCCCACTCATGTCCAACTCATGTTCCCGTGCACCCCCACCCCCCCAGCACTGTGGGGCACCTGCCAGCAGGCCCCCACTCATGTCCAACTCATGTTCCCCTGCACCCCCACCCCCAGCACTGTGGTGCACCCTCCACAAGGCCCCCACCCATGTCTCCCACCACCCCCACCCCCCAGCAGTGGAGGGGCAGCCTCCACCAGGCCCCCACCCATGTCTCCCATCACCCCCACACCCCAGCCAACAGGGGCAGCCTCCACCAGGCCCCCACTCATGTCTCCCATCACCCCCAACCCCAACAGTGCAGGGGCAGCCTCCACCAGACCCCCACCCATGTCTCCCATCACCCCCACCCCCCAGCAGTGCAGGGGCAGCCTCCACCAGGCCCCCACCCATGTCTCCCATCACCCCCACCCCCCAGCAGTGCAGGGGCAGCCTCCACCAGGCCCCCACCCATGTCTCCCATCACCCCCACCCCCCAGCAGTGCAGGGGCAGCCTCCACCAGGCCCCCACTCATGTCTCCTATCACCCCCACCCCTCAGCCACCAGGGGCAGCCTCCACCAGGCCCCCACCCATGTCTCCCATCACCCCCACCCCCCAGCCACCAGGGGCAGCCTCCACCAGGCCCCCACCCATGTCTCCCATCACCCCCACCCCCCAGCACTGTGGTGCACCCTCCACCAGGACCCCACCCATGTCTCCCATCACCCCCACCCCCCAGCAGTGCAGGGGCAGCCTCCACCAGGCCCCCACCCATGTCTCCCATCACCCCCACCCCCAGCAGTGCAGGGGCAGCCTACACCAGGCCCCCACTCATGTCCAACTCAGGTTCCCCTGCACCCCCACCCCCCAGCACTGTGGGGCACCTGCCAGCAGGCCCCCACTCATGTCCAACTCATGTTCCCCTGCACCCCCACCCCCCAGCACTGTGGTGCACCCTCCACCAGGCCCCCACCCATGTCTACCACCACCCCCACCCCCCAGCACTGTAGTGCACCCTCCACCAGGCCCCCACCCAAGTCTCCCACCACCCCCACCCCCCAGCAGTGCAGGGGCAGCCTCCACCAGGCCCCCACTCATGTCTCCCATCACCCCCACCCCCCAGCCACCAGGGGCAGCCTCCATCAGGCCCCCACCCATGTCTCCCATCACCCCCACCCCCCAGCCACCAGGGGCAGCCTCCACCAGGCCCCCACCCATGTCTCCCATCACCCCCAGCCACCAGGTGCAGCCTCCACCAGGCCCCCACTCATGTCTCCCACCACCCCCACCCCCCAGCAGTGCAGGGGCAGCCTCCACCAGGCCCCCACTCATGTCTCCCACCACCCCCACCCCCCAGCAGTGCAGGGGCAGCCTCCATCAGGCCCCCACTCATGTCTACCATCACCCCCAACCCCCAGCAGTGCAGGGGCAGCCTCCACCAGGCCCCCACCCATGTCTCCCATCACCCCCACCCCCCAGCAGTGCAGGGGCAGCCTCCACCAGGCACCCACTCATGTCCGACTCATGTTCCCCTGCACCCCCACCCCCAAGCACTGTGGGGCACCTGCCAGCAGACCCCCACTCATGTCCAACTCATGTTCCCCTGCACCCCCACCCCCCAGCACTGTGGTGCACCCTCCACCAGGCCCCCACCCATGTCTACCACCACCCCCACCCCCCAGCACTGTGGTGCAACCTCCACCAGGCCCCCACCCATGTCTCCCACCACCCCACCCCCCAGCAGTGCAGGGGCAGCCTCCACCAGGCCCCCACTCATGTCTCCCATCACCCCCACCCCCCAGCAACCAGGGGCAGCCTCCACCAGGCCCCCACCCATGTCTCCCATCACCCCCACCCCCCCAGCAGTGCAGGGGCAGCCTCCACCAGGCCCCCACCCATGTCTCCCATCACCCCCACCCCCCAGCCAACAGGGGCAGCCTCCACCAGGCCCCCACCCATGTCTCCCATCACCCCCACCCCCCAGCCACCAGGGGCAGCCTCCACCAGGCCCCCACTCATGTCTCCCAACACCCCCACCCCCCAGCAGTGCAGGGGAAGCCTCCACCAGGCCCCCACTCATGTCTCCCACCACCCCCACCCCCCAGCAGTGCAGGGGCAGCCTCCACCAGCCCCCCACTCATGTCTCCCATCACCCCCACCCCCCAGCAGTGCAGGGGCAGCCTCCACCAGGCCCCCACTCATGTACAAATCATGTTCCCCTGCACCCCCACCCTCCAGCACTGTGGGGCACCTGCCAGCAGGCCCCCACTCATGTCCAACTCATGTTCCCCTGCACCCCCACCCCCCAGCACTGTGGTGCACCCTCCACCAGGCCCCCACCCATGTCTACCACCACCCCCACCCCCCAGCACTGTGGTGCACCCTCCGGCAGGCCCCCATCCATGTCTCCCACCACCCCCACCCCCCAGCAGTGCAGGGGCAGCCTCCACCAGGCCCCCACTCATGTCTCCCACCACCCCCACCCCCCAGCAGTGCAGGGGCAGCCTCCACCAGGCCCCCACCCATGTCTCCCATCACCCCCAGCCACCAAGAGCAGCCTCCACCAAGCCCCCACCCATGTCTCCCATCACCCCCACCCCCCAGCCACCAGGGGCAGCCTCCACCAGGCCCCCACTCATGTCTCCCATCACCCCCACTCCCCAGCAGTGCAGGGGCAGCCTCCACCAGGCCCCCACCCATGTCTCCCATCACCCCCACCCTCCAGCAGTGCAGGGGCAGCCTCCACCAGGCCCCCACCCATGTCTCCCATCACCCCCACCCCCCAACAGTGCAGGGGCAGCCTCCACCAGGCCCCCACCCATGTCTCCCATCACCCCCACCCCCCAGCAGTGCAGGGGCAGCCTCCACCAGGCCCCCACTCATGTCTCCCATCACCCCCACCCCCCAGCCACTAGGGGCAGCCTCCACCAGGCCCCCACCCATGTCTCCCATCACCCCCACCCACCAGGGGCAGCCTCCACCAGGCCCCCACCCATGTCTCCCATCACCCCCACCCCCAGCAGTGCAGGGGCAGCCTCCACCAGGACCCCATCCATGTCTCCCATCACCCCCACCCCCCAGCAGTGCAGGGGCAGCCTCCACCAGGCCCCCACACATGTCTCCCATCACCCCCACCCCCCAGCAGTGCAGGGGCAGCCTCCACCAGGCCCCCACCCATGTCTCCCATCACCCCCACCCCCCAGCAGTGCAGGGGCAGCCTCCACCAGGCCCCCACTCATGTCTCCCATCACCCCCACCCCCCAGCCACCAGGGGCAGCCTCCACCAGGCCCCCACGCATGTCTCCCATCACCCCCAGCTACCAGGGGCAGCCTCCACCAGGCCCCCACCCATGTCTTCCATCACCCCCACCCCCCAGCACTGTGGTGCACCCTCCACCAGGACCCCACCCATGTCTCCCATCACCCCCACCCCCCAGCAGTGCAGGGGCAGCCTCCACCAGGCCCCCACTCATGTCCAACTCATGTTCCCGTGCACCCCCACCCCCCCAGCACTGTGGGGCACCTGCCAGCAGGCCCCCACTCATGTCCAACTCATGTTCCCCTGCACCCCCACCCCCCAGCACTGTGGTGCACCCTCCACAAGGCCCCCACCCATGTCTCCCACCACCCCCACCCCCCAGCAGTGGAGGGGCAGCCTCCACCAGGCCCCCACCCATGTCTCCCATCACCCCCACACCCCAGCCAACAGGGGCAGCCTCCACCAGGCCCCCACTCATGTCTCCCATCACCCCCAACCCCAACAGTGCAGGGGCAGCCTCCACCAGACCCCCACCCATGTCTCCCATCACCCCCACCCCCAGCAGTGCAGGGGCAGCCTCCACCAGGCCCCCACCCATGTCTCCCATCACCCCCACCCCCCAGCAGTGCAGGGGCAGCCTCCACCAGGCCCCCACCCATGTCTCCCATCACCCCACCCCCCAGCAGTGCAGGGGCAGCCTCCACCAGGCCCCCACTCATGTCTCCTATCACCCCCAACCCTCAGCCACCAGGGGCAGCCTCCACCAGGCCCCCACCCATGTCTCCCATCACCCCCACCCCCCAGCCACCAGGGGCAGCCTCCACCAGGCCCCCACCCATGTCTCCCATCACCCCCACCCCCCAGCACTGTGGTGCACCCTCCACCAGGACCCCACCCATGTCTCCCATCACCCCCACCCCCCAGCAGTGCAGGGGCAGCCTCCACCAGGCCCCCACCCATGTCTCCCATCACCCCCACCCCCAGCAGTGCAGGGGCAGCCTCCACCAGGCCCCACCCATGTCTCCCATCACCCCCACCCCCCAGCAGTGCAGGGGCAGCCTCCACCAGGCCCCCACTCATGTCTCCCATCACCCCCACCCCCCAGCCACCAGGGGCAGCCTCCACCAGGCCCCCACCCATGTCTCCCATCACCCCCAGCTACCAGGGGCAGCCTCCACCAGGCCCCCACCCATGTCTCCCATCACCCCCACCCCCCAGCACTGTGGTGCACCCTCCACCAGGACCCCATCCATGTCTCCAATCACCCCCACCCCCCAGCAGTGCAGGGGCAGCCTCCACCAGGACCCCACCCATGTCTCCCATCACCCCCACCCCCCAGCAGTGCAGGGGCAGCCTCCACCAGGCCCCACCCATGTCTCCCATCACCCCCACCCCCAGCAGTGCAGGGGCAGCCTCCACCAGGCCCCCACTCATGTCCAACTCAGGTTCCCCTGCACCCCCACCCCCCAGCACTGTGGGGCACCTGCCAGCAGGCCCCCACTCATGTCCAACTCATGTTCCCCTGCACCCCCACCCCCCAGCACTGTGGTGCACCCTCCACCAGGCCCCCACCCATGTCTACCACCACCCCCACCCCCCAGCACTGTGGTGCACCCTCCACCAGGCCCCCACCCATGTCTCCCACCACCCCCACCCCCCAGCAGTGCAGGGGCAGCCTCCACCAGGCCCCCACTCATGTCTCCCATCACCCCCACCCCCCAGCCACCAGGGGCAGCCTCCATCAGGCCCCCACCCATGTCTCCCATCACCCCCACCCCCCAGCCACCAGGGGCAGCCTCCACCAGGCCCCCACTCATGTCTCCCACCACCCCCACCCCCCAGCACTGTGGGGCACCTGCCAGAAGGCCCCAACTCATGTTCCCCAGCCATCATGTCATCACAATCTAGATCCCTGGTCCCTATGGTCAGCCTCCAAATGCAAAACACCCACCTGAGTATTGCATCCACCCACTTAGAAATGGCAATAACATGATAGAACACCAATTGCAAGTTTGGAAACGAACACATGTCCCTCACATACACCCAATGAATCTCAAAACCCATATCATGATATGCATGAAACCAACGAGATGATACTACACATTGAAGTTTGATAAAAAAATATGTATTAAAGGAAACATAAATTGATTCAAAAATAAACAAACAGAAATGGGAATGTAAAAAAATGAAAAGAAGCATGTCCGTGAAAAAAAGCAAAACCAAAAATCATAATCCAAAGGAATGGTGTCGAAAGTCACAGTCCACAAAAGAAAATCCAATGGAAAATTATAATTGAAAGCCATTGCTCCATGGGTAAAAAGTAAAATAAAAAGAAAATCCAACAGTGAACTATGTACAGATGAACAAGCGAGGGTCCATTATCCCAACAAAAGAAATGAAACCTATCTAACAACACTAACTAATAAAAAAAAACTATATACAAAAATGTGGCCCATTGTCCAAAAGGTCCAAAAAAAATTCAAAAACAAAGGAAACCTAACACTAACTACAGAACTATGTACAAGGGCAGCGGGCTAGTCCGATGGCTCACTTTTGGATGTTCCGGGCCAGTGCATCATCGAACTCCTGCTCAATGTCCCGGAGGCGGTCCTCCTCCATGGCCCAGAGGGTCCGCAAGGCCGTCGACGTGTCCACCTCCAACCCCCTGCTGATTGCCTTGAGGCACTCGGCCCGCCTCAGGGCCCTCCACATGGAGTTCTCCGCCCTGACCATCGTGAGCCGTGCCTCTTCTGCCCGCTGCCGCTCCGCATCTATGGCGTGGCCCAACCGCTGCCACACGGAAGACACTTTCTGTCCTGGGTCCTCCTGCCCTCCGGCCGATGCCTGCCCCTCCGATGTTGAAGGCCCCGAGCCTTCATGGCTCCCACCACGTTGCTGCTGCTGCTGTGCCTCTGCCCGTGCACTGCCTCCTGCTGCCTGCACATCCTCCGCTGGCTGGGGTGCAGTCGTTGATGTGGCCACCCCTGCTGGACGTCCGACTCCCGACTGTGGCAGGGATGCCTCCTCCACCAGCCTGGCCGCACCGTCAGAGGCAGCTCCACAGGGCACCCAGGTGACTGATGGGTGGGAAGATGGCACGGAGGACGACTGGCGCATAGGGGGGTTCAGTTGAGGAGGGGGTCGCAGTAAGCCCCATCAAACGGAGGAATCCGGCCTGGGTGACCTGTCCCAGTAGGCCGACGCGGTCAACGAGCCATTCGAGATGACGTGCAGTCCCCTCATGAAAAGACTGCAGGTCACCTCGCATGGCCCGTTGACGCAACGCCACACCAGTCAGGACAGGCTCAACCCGGACCCGGATAGCCACGTCCGCAGGCAGAGGAAGGCCAGTTGTCGTGAGCTCATCCCCTGCCTGAAAACGGGTCTGGACGTAGGCATCCCTGCTGGTGCAAGATGATGCAGGGACAGGATCAGGGACAGGATTGCACACAGGCACCTCCGCGGCGGCCTGTGCTGCCTCCTGTCCCTGGTCCTGCACTGCACCACTAGCACCAGTGGAATCCCCACCTCCAGACCCCGTCTCTGTTGCTTGCACGGCCTCCTCCTCCACCAAACCCCCCACCAACCTGGATGACTCCGTGCCATCTTCCCCCGTTGGGCCCTGTGGGGTCCCAGCTGCCCCTTCTGCTGCCGAGGAGTCCAACTCCAACCTCCGCCTCTTGGACCTCCCCCCGGCAGCTGCGGCCTGGGACGCGGCACCGGACTCCTCACACCCCGACGAGATCACAACATGGGAGGGGAGCCGGGCCTTGCGTCTCCGGCTGGCGGTGGGATCCCCGCCGCTGTGCTCTACAGCACCTTCTCCGCCCTCTTCATCAGTTGACGCTGCAGACAGGGAGAAATAAAACACAGGCATCAGGGCACTGTACAATGGACACATACACACATGACAGTTGTACATGAGTGGCATTGGCAAACCTCAGACATGCCATCACAATCCCCAACACACATGTCATTTCAACTCGCACACATGAGCCATACCACAGCCATATCGCAACTGCCAGCACCATCCATACACATACAACAGCATGAGCAGGCAAAGCTGAGCCAGACATCACATGCAACACAGGAAGTGCACTACACATGTACACACACCACCACACTTGCATGCATGTGCACACCTCTGCCAAGTGTCGCAGTGTTCAGATGGGCATCCATGTCACATCTGCCAATCAGGCTTCCACATCCCGCTGTCACATGCATCCATGTTGCATCACTGTTGCACCCTTGTCAAATACACACAAATGCACATGTACACAGTGCTGATACATGCAGCTGAAAACAACATACATGCGTGACATCACGAACATGTCTACTTACATACACATTCATCCAAACATGTGTGCCCACACAACTGCATTTGGCATGCAAGCCTACACACACAAGCAACATCCATGTCTCACACATTACAGTCCTCGCATGTGTTAGCCTCACGGCCCTGTACACCCCCACCCATACTCGACCCCATGCAAACGGATGTGCAACCTGCACACTACTGAAACATCACCACACGCACAGCTCACAATCATGATGCATGTACACTTACCGCTCGACTCCAGACGGGTCTGCCTCTCAAGGACCTGGACGATGAGCGCTGGGGATATGCGTTCCAGGACCCTCATCTGATCTTCCGACAAGTGGCCCCGGCGCCCCTTAGCATCCGCTGCCTTCAAGAGGCGCCGGGCCTTGTTCAGGGTCCTGGACCTTAAGTCCTCCCAGCGCTTCTTGACATGTTGTAAGTCGCGGACTGCCACCCCCTCCGCGTTGATGGCAGTCACGATGTCAGTCCAGATCCGAGTCCGTCCTTCCTTGTCGGCGCGGGAACTTCCGAAGAGGGCATCATACTGCCCCAGGACTTGCTCCACCAGGACACCAACTTCCCTGGCACTGAAGCTGGTGCCCCTCTGCCTCACTGGCCGGGGGTTGTCAGTGGTGGCAGATGTTGCAGTGCCCGACATGACAACCCCAAGGCAGGAGTGGGTGGGCAACTGGGTCCTGGGGCTGGGCTGTGGAGCGATGGAATCCCAGTCGGGAGTCTTCGGTTCCAGCAGGGGTGGTCACAGCAACAGCACCCCTGGCTGATGTGCAGGCAGCAAATGGCAGGGCACGTGGGCAGCAGGCAGTCAGGCAGCAGCAGATGGCAGGTGGGAGCATGCTCAGGGCTCTGGGGGGCAGTAATTCGGCCTTCTGGGCAGGAGCGTGGTCTTCTGTGTGCTTACGCGTGGCCAGCTTGATACGGAGTGATTTGGCACGTGAAAATTCTGCACGTCAGCGTGTAATTCGAGGAAAGGCCCTTAGCGCGTAAGCGCGTCTGCACGCATACGCAATTTCATTGGACAGAAGGTCCCTCAAGCGCAAGCGCCCCTGTGGCGTGACGCGCAAGGGCGTGCATGGGCATTTCAGCGCACGTGAAAAACTGCACGTCCACGTGTAATCCGAGGAAAGGGCCCATGCGCGTAAGTGACGTGACGCGCGCGGGCGTTTCCCTCAGCACGGTTAAAGGTGAGCGGGCCCAGCAGTTCGCTGTACGTGCCTTTCGTGGAGACCGACGTGTGTTGCTGCTTCCTATTGTTTCGCGCGCCATCACAACTTCACAGCTATCAAGGACGTATTTCTTCTTTTGGCGGGGGTATTGGCTACGCGTGTTTTTCTGCATCGCGCTAGTCAGACGGTGAGTCGCACTCGCTCTTTTTCCCACTGCGGGTGCCCCTGTGTATCACACCCATTTTCGATGTCATAGTAGCCTGCGTGTCGCGTTATTCGTGTTACTGGGTGCCACCGCGTACTGCGGGAGGATGAATCCACGCACGTAGGCTGCAGGGTTGCATGCACGGTTTTACTGCAGTTTTGGGGTGCCTGAGCATTGCGTGACCCGCCACTACAGCACTGGGGTCACATACAGCCTTGCAGGTGCAGGGGGGCTGTTAACATCTTGCTTCCCACCCCCTTCACCCCAATTGCCCAGGTCAATTGTGGTGTACACCTCCCATTGGCACCACTCCATCTGTGCCGGCACTACTACATACATCTGTGCCATGGTTGGGAGGCCACCAAAGGTGAGGGGCGCCTCAGCTGGGCGTCCTCCTCGTGGCGGGCGTGGTCGGGGACGTGGCCGTGGTGACCAGTGAGTAGGGGGACTCCAGGGTGTCCAGGGCGGCCACAGAGGGGGAAGAGGCAGGGGTGCGCCACTTGAGCACAATGTTGTGCCATGTGTCGGTGCAGTTCTGCCACCACCCCCTGTGGTTCCGGGGGATGCAGCTTCTGCATCTGGCGCCCGTGTGACCCGGCAGTCCGTTCCATCGACTGCCACGGGCCCAAGGGTAGTGGTAGCTGCAGGTGCAGCTCTGGACACCGCCACCCAGGCTGCGTTGGCACTTGAGGAGCCCTTGGTAGATCTCCAACAGGCCAGGAGGGAAACCATAGGGGCAGGCCGGGCTGCTCAGACCAAGACACGTGTCCCAGGGGCAGTCATGTCATCTGCTGCCCCGAACAGCCGGGTGTTGGCAAGTGCAGGGGCAGATGCACCCAACAACACCCCGGTTGTGAGTCTGCCAACCAGGACCGTTGCGGTCAATGACCCTGCCACAGCTGATGTTGCTGCGCAGGGTCCATTAGTGGGCACCCAGCTGCCACTGACACAAGTCAGACCTTTGGTCGTCCCTCCACCTGCCACTCCCTTGGCTCAATCCACCGAACCCACTGGCCATACTGGTCAGGGCGGCATTAGCCAGCCAGGGTCTGCGCCACAGTCCAAGAGGAGGAAGGTTGCACCTGCAGCACAGGCTGGGACCCCACACACAGCCACGACCTCCTGCACGTCGAGGAAGAAGCCTTTCTGCAAGCAGGAACTGGACTTCCTCGTGGACTACGTGCGGGGCCACAGCCGTGACATGCTAGTAGGTGCCAATAGTCAGACTACGGCTGCCCAACGTGACACCCACTGGAAGCATGTTGCGGAACATGTCAGTTCATTCGGCCATGAGGTGCGCACGGCGCAAGAGTGCAAAAAGCGTTGGAATGACATCAAACGCAGCACTAAGGCTAAGCGTGCCTCTAATTACAACTTGACTCTGGTGACTGGCGGTGGGCCTGCACCAGAGGAGGAAGAGCTCACTCCGCATGAGGCACTCGTTGCGGAGTTCATACCACCTTAATTGGTCGAAGGAGTGGGAGAGATGCTGGACTTTGATGTCCAGTCCAGTGAGTGTTGATGCGCGTTTGTTGAGGACGTGTGTGTTTCACTTGTGGGATGTGTTGTGCATGATTGCCACTACATGTGACGTGTACATGGTTCTGATGTGTATGTAATGCAATGCTTCCCTCATGCATGTCTCCTCTGCCTGCATGCGGGGACTCCATGTAGGCATGCTCCCTTGCCCCTCCTCTGCCACTCTGCACCCCAGTTCCACCTTTGCACTGGTGTTCTTCAATCTTGCCAATGTGTACTTTCTTGTTCATGCGTCCTGTGTAGATGCTAACTTCCAGCGTAGAATCTGCCAAACATATGCCGTGTGGCACAGCCTTAGTACTTGATGCAGGGTATCTTACTTGTACTGTGCATAGGTCAGATGTCCCGCAGGGACATGAGTGCCCATTCATGCTCCATGTGCATTGCACACATGCCCCTATGTGTCCTTGACTGGATGATCACTGTAATACAAGTCCTTGGTTACATACATTGCCTGCCATCTCATCAGCCTTCCCATGTCAACTGTGGCTCAGTCCTGCGTTGCACACATGTTTAGGATCTGACAATATGTGTGGCTCACAGGCCTCAGCCTGTTCAATGGCCAATGACTCTGTCCAATTGTTGTTGTGTCTTCTTCACACATGGGCAGAATCCAGAGTTTTCATCATGTGTCCGGCTTACTGTCCCAGCATCATTTGCAGTGTTGTCCCTTGAATCACATTAAGCTGTTGATGCCAGTCAACACTGCCTGTCAATACACAGGTGTATGGTCAGCCTTTTGATACCATGCTAGGCATCCCTGCTTTGGTACTGGGGTGGAGGGGTGCTTGGCTTCTAGATATGGTACACATTGAATGCACAAAGCACGTGATGTCTGAATTTGACATTGCACTGCCTTCACATTTCCTGGCACACACCATGGAGTCCTTGTACATGTAGGTAGTGAGTGGCGTACACATTTTCTGCACTGCATAGACCCACTTCCATGGAAACTGCCACCTTTCAACAGGTCTGATCACAGAAGCAATTCAAAGTTGACCCAGCATGCATGCCAGGTTCTATGTTGTGTGTCACATGTCTGCCTGATGCGTTTGCTGTCGGTGTGTGTGTGTGTTGTGTGCTTCTGACATGTGTAGTGACCTTCTTTCTCTCTATTTTTCAGGTGATGACGCAATGGAGGCGGAGGATGGTGTTGTCATGCCAGACACAGGGTTGTTACCACTACATCAACCCGGCACTAGTGGGGGTCGTGGGGTGGTAGGTCACGAAAACCCCCAAGTGCTACAGTCCATCTTGTCTCTGGCTGCCTATGAGTCCAGCCTTGATGACGACTCTGACGTCCATGTTGAGTTGGATGAGCATCAAGTCCATGTGTCAGGGGTGAGTGATTCTGATGTGGACACTCCTCTGTCTGCGACACCTGCACAGAGGGATCAGACAGTCTTGGTTCCTCCGCCCGTGGTGGATCGGGACGCAGGGTCACCCTCCACACCAGTCACTGATGTGCCTGGGACATCACGTTGACGGGGGCATGTAGTCGTGCAGCCGCGGGCGGTGCCAACACAGTGAGGATCCCCGGTCCTTGGGTCCCGCAGGGGTCAAGCCCGGCAACGCGGTCGCCGCGCGCAACCGCAGTATACTGAGTGGGAGCAAGACATGACTGCCAATTCAGAACGGCAGGGGGCAGCAATGGCGAACATCGCTGAGAGCATGGAGCGTGTGGCCCGATCTGTGCTCCCCCCTGCTAGGCAGGTGCTTCTCTAGCAGCAGGCGGCACGGTCCACAGCCCGCTCGCTCAGGCTGGGCATGGCGGCCTCAGACAGGGCACGCCAGGCTGAAATGTTATCTCTGCGTCAAGCAATTGCTGCTCACACAGAGGTGCACATGGATGCCCTGAGGGAGGAGTATGCTTCCCTCAGATCCACTCTGGGTGTCCTTATGATGTCCCAGAGGCAGCAGGCAGAGGAGAGGTTTGCACAGCTTGAGAGTACCATCTCGGCTGAGCTACAGGCTTGCCGGGAGTTGCAGCGGTTGTCCAGCCAAGCCTTGCAGGAGGAACTCCGTGTTACACGTGCTACCTTGCAAGAGGGAGCACGTGTATCACGTGAGGTTCTGCATGCAGACCTACGTCACATCACCACACAGAACCAGGCTCACCCGTCCGGCAGACTTGCTGCCGACGAGGGGCAAGCTGCGGCTAGGCGTGGCCAGGCTACTGTGCCACGTCCTCCTTTACAGGATGAGCCAGACTCGGACGACCATCTATCTCCCACATAGGTCGGGCTGTGCAGGCGTTGAGCCCATGGAGGTTTTTTTTTTTTGGCTCAGCATCATCGCATGTGGATGTTGAGCAGCACCCTGTACCTCCCCCTCCTGGGTGCCTCCCCTCCCCCCCGGGTCGTATGTGGCCATTTTTGATTTTTCTTTTAGTTTAGTTAGTTAAGTTTCTGTTTGATAGTTTAATTAGGTAATGTAGGTTTTCCATAGTTAGTGTAATTAGTTAATATAGTTTAAAATTGCTTGTCTATTGTGCTTTCATGTGACGGTGCGGTGCTTTGTGGCTTTTGAAGGCATCCACTGTCTGTTCCAGCTGGGCCCTTCAGGCTTGTCTTGTGTATGTGTTTGCTGCTTGGGGTCCTTGACTCACATATGCCACTCCTGCCTCCCTTATCCATGGGCTCGCAAGGATGGTTCGGTGTCACAACCTTTTACACAAGGGCTTTGGACTGTCATATCTGTGGCATGTCTGGTGCTGTGTGACTTGTGTTTACACCCCTAGTGGGGATGATTTTGGTGTTATTGTCCACTGTTCAGCTTTTGCTAGATGGGGTGTTTCATGATTAATGTGTACATTCATTGCTATGCATTGTGTAGTATGTTTCTTATCTTTACTGTACACGTGCTTGTTGCAATTCATGCTGCAGATAGTGTTCCACACTTTGGATGTGAAAGACGGACTGATGGTGTGATTTATGATGTGACTCTCTGACATGGTCAAGTAATGAGATGCCTGAAGAGACACACACAGATGACTTTGAAGCATTAATCATGTGTTTCATGCCCTTTCTGCAGGGGGATGAGCCTCCAGAGCACCTTTGCCAGCAGACATGGCCCATTGGACGACGGAATTCTGGACACGTTTGTTGGTGCCCACATGCGCATCTGTGCACAAGCAGAGGCACAGGGATTGCAGACCTACATCCTAGAACTGCTGACGTGTTCCAAGGAACTCCAGGCAAGGTGAGCAGCACAGGGGGGCCACAACACAGCAAAGCTTGCACCAGGCGAGTTGCACATGCAGGCTTAGTCACAGCACTGAGGGTGAGCTTGGACGAATATTGGTGTTGAAGCACACAGTGCAGCTCAGATGTGTTGGTGGACTGATGGCTGTTGATTGTAAGGTTGTCTGGGACACCTGCAGGGGCAGTGGCACATACCCTCCGGTACACCAAGGTCCATCGAGGCACTTGTATCAACCATGTAGCCTTCCGAGACATGGAAAGGGGCAGCTCACAGGGACATACAGCAAGGGACACTCGGGTGCAGTGCATTTCATTTCCATGTACATTATGATAAATGCACTGCCAACTTTGTTTCGGTCATGGTGGTACACAACTTGCTCTGAAGTCATGGCTTGCTATATGGGTATGTCTGCTTACCCAGGGAACATTGCATGTTGTGTGAATTGTGACACATTTGTGTTCCATTTGCCACGCACCCACCGGCGGCTGACTTACTGCATTGACTGTGTATGACCCATCACAGGGGTAATGTTATATATGGGTACAAAGCATCTACACCAGATGGTCTGTTTGTAGAGTAGTTTGTTGCTATGGGGCATGTTTGGTGGTGTGTTTTTGTGTAATTGGCACGTACAGGTTGTTGACTGTGGCTCTCTTTGCAGCATTGCAGTGCTCCTGTAACCTGACCTGAGAGTGCGCAGGCAGGAGGCCAGCACTCAAAACCAGAGCTAAGTGCCTTGTTGTTTTTCTTTTAAACTGCTCTGCATAGGCTTGCTGGGGGGTGCACTAATGCATGGATGTATGTGTAATTCAATTTTGTATGTTTTTTCCCCCTAATCACCCGGAATCCTATGCAATTTTGAACCCTGTACCCTCTACCCGGTGTTCCTGCTTCCCGTACCTATCCAAGCAACGTTCCCTAGCCCTCTTTCCCCGCTGAGGTTGCGGATGCATGTGTAAGCCCCAAACTTGCAGGTGCCAAAACCCTAGAGGGGGTGGTTGGTTCGTGCCACTCCTAAGCCTGGACTACACAAGGCCATGACAATGATGTCCAAGTTTGTTTGGATTGTGTATGTGTTCATGCAGGTAGTACATTTTCGTGCATTCCCTACTTTCATGTGTCATTCCTCTTCCCCTCTCCTGCCACTCATTCCAGTTATCCAGTGTGCCAACACCTGTCCCGACTGCATATCCCTGAACCTCCTTCCCCACCAGGGTCTCAGGGGCCTGTGTGAGTTTGACCTTGCAGGCACCCGGGACACGGTGGGGGTGGTTGTTTCGTGACACTCCCGCGCCTGTACACGGGACCTGTGACAGTACACATCCGTTCATGGTGCATCATTCTATGTTATGTACCACACATGGTTCACATCCTGTTGTGACATTGTTTTACTGTGCTACCTTGGTTGTTGCATCATTGTGGTAGTACTTGGCCTTTGTGAGGTACTGCTACGTCAAGTCAACTACTGGAGGGTGTTCTGGTTCGTTTTTATGCCTTGGATTTTGTGATTTTGGAAATGAGTGCATTCTGAGGGTGCAGGCACCTTATTACACACAGGATGGGAGATGGTGACGAAGGGTAAAGGTGATCCTGTGGCCAGGTGGAATTGAGGGTTGAAGGCTCCATGACCCAGGTGCAGTTGTTCAGTGGGTCATGGTCATTTGTGAGGGGGGGGGAGTTGTTGTTGATAGTTGCCTTGCCCTGCAGTGTGATGGGAACCCTGACATTGTAATGGTGGTATCCTATGTACATGTTGTGTTCTGCTGATCAATGCCTGTTCATGTGTTGTGTTTACCTTTCAGGTGCGAGGGGATAGTTGTGGTTTGACATGCTGGGGTGTACACATGGTGAATGTTCACATGTGATGTGTAGAGAACGCTGATGGTCACTTGATTGCACATGCATATGTTGAGTGCATGTCCTTGCTGACCCACACACTTGCACTCTGATGCACTACATGTACTACCACCCTTGCATATCCACGTGTACACTGTTTGCCTTCTGGTGCCCACTGTGTCCCTGCAGCACATGTTCTGTGACCAATTATGGATCCTGTACATGCCTAATTTGCTTTTTGATGTGGTCTGTCGCTTAGATGTGATGCTCAGGGTGTGCATCACACACAATGGCTGTTCACTGTGCTGTGCGCTGAGCAGTGTGTTGCAGGAGTAGGACACAGCACACAGAAGCTGCAGTGTTGATTTTGCAATGCACAATGTGCATGTAGACAGACATTCATTGTTATGTTACGTCTACAACTCTTGTAATGCATTTGGAAATGACTTATTTTGGGTGGGAGGTTGTTGGTCAGTCATTTCATCTGATTCCAGGTCAGGCATCATTGTCTGATGCCACTGTACATTTTGGACATGGCAATGTGTACCTTATTGTTACTGTGTTGGTGTATGGGTATTGCTTGCCATGTCATGTTGTAGTTTGGGAGGGTTTGAGTGACATAACAGTGATGGCCATGGCCTGTTTTGCAGGTGTATGTGATTCACACCTTGCAGGTCAGGGTCATCCGCTTCTCAAAGCAACTAGCTGGGGGTAGATCTCTCTCCGCGGCAGGGCCCTCCCTCTGGAACAGCCTTCCTGCCTCACTGGAACTTGAGGAGAACCATCTCCGGTTCGGGAAGCACCTCAAGACTTTCCTCTTTGCTTCTGCTTTCTCTCTGCCTCTCCCTTGCAAAATTCTTCACTGGAACTGCACTGGATCTGCAACTGGGCCACTCTCACCGACCTCGGTCCCTGGCCCAGCCACTCTCCACTTGCACTGCCTCCCTGGCAACCCCTGCACTGCGGTACTGTCTCTCTATCCCTACAGCCCCCCCTTCCCAGCACTTGTCTGCACTTACCTTTGCAGTTGCCACCAGCTGGCCTATGTATTTGTTTTTTGGTCTACTTACCCTGTACTGCACTCCCCCCCTCCCCTTCCCCTTGCACATTTCCCGTCCCCCTACCCCTGCACTTGCACAATCTAAATGACACCTGGCCTAGTAGTACCGTTGTCTGTCTTCCCTTATTCCCCCCTCCCTGCCTCATCGCACCTTGAAATACTTGTGTATAGGCCATATCATGTCATGTCATATGTGTGCCTTTTGGTCACACAGGATAGCTTGTGTTTAAGTAGCTAGGGATGCTGACAATGTGGCACTTCCATGGCAACTATCTCAGGGTGGTAGGGTTGTGACAGTTGACTGTCTCTTTGTCATCATCGATTGTCACCTGGTATGTGCCAGGCCTGTGTGCACTCCGCAGGGGTGGGAGTTTAGGTGAAAAATGTGGCCACAAGCTGGGTCCAGGCTTCCTCGCCACGTGCCCTGTCCCCTCCCATGGGCAGCGCCTGTGCCTGTGGTTGGGGATGTGGGGGCACCACCATGTCCACCGGGACGCCCTGCCGTGTTGCAACATTGTGCAGGACACATGCTGCCACAATGATCCTGCACACTACTGGTGGTGCATAGAGTAGCTGCCCGCCAGAGCGGTCAAGGGAGCGGAAACTTGACTTGAGCACTCCAAATGTGCGCTCCACTATGGCCCTGGTTGCAATATGGGCGGCGTTGTATCTTACCTGGGGTGGTGTGGTGGGGTTCCGGATTGGCGTCATCATGTGGTTGCTCAGAGGGTAGGCACTGTCCCCTGGGGAGGTGTAAATGATTGTGATTATTGGGGTTTGTTTATTTGTGTGTGTGTGTGTGTGACATGCATGCATGTATGTGCAAGGGCATTTGTACTCACCTAGGAGCCATGTATCGCCATGCTGCCCAGCTTCCAGGGCCCGGCCCAGGGCGGACATTCTGTATATGAAACTGTCATGGGTGGAGCCAGGGTAGTTTGCATAGACAGAGGTGATGATTCCCTTTGCATCGCATACCACCTGTACATTGATGGAATGCCAGTGCTTGCGGTTTCGGTAGATGTGCTCAGTGGCCCTAGGTGGACGTAGGGCCACATGGGTGCAATCTATGGCACCGAGCACTTTGGGGAGGTGTGCCACCCTGAAAAAATCCAGGACAACGGCCTGCCTTTCTGCGGGTGTTCTGGGCATGTATATGTGCCTGCGGACTGAGGGGCGCGCTGTCATGATTGCCAGTACCTGGTGTAGGCAGCTTGACTGCGTGGCCTGTGAGACCCCCTCCACTATGGCAGTAGTCCGCTGAAATGACCCAGTGGCCAAAAAATGCAGGACATTGAGCAGCTTCTCCAAGGGGCTCAATGCTTGGGAGCAAAGGGTGGGGGATGTAAGGTCATCTTCCCACTCCCTGACCAGGTCTAGGATGATGTGGGGTGGAAACCTATACCTGCCATAGACCTGGTCGTCAGGCATCCCAAAAAGGCTTGTCCGTGGTGCGAAAATGCGTGCCCTGGCTATTCTCCTCCTCCTGCGGTGTCCCACGATCAGTGCTGCGACAAATGGGGCATACATCGTAGCTGTATATACGTGTTTGTTGTTTGCACGCACTTTTATACTGTGCGCGGGGACGCTTCCGCCTGCCTTCGTGTGGCAGACGCGTTGACGCCTGTGTGCGTCTTTTGCCGTGCGTGGGTTTCCCGTATTCGAATCCATGAATACGGGTTGTTCGCGTGCGTGTGGGCGTTCCGTGTAGTTCCCTGCAGTACTTCCCCAGTTACGCCTTCTTTTTCACGCGTTATTCCCCATTCCGCGTGTTACGCCCACTGTTCCGCCCACTTTGGTTGTGTGTGCCGCGCTATGTGCGCTTTTGCTGTGCGCGTAGCGCACGCCGTGTATGCCTGCGTGCGCCATGGCTGGATTGGGCGCTCGGACAGCGGGAAACACGCGCAGCGTCTTCCTTGCATCGCACACGTGCGCGTGCGCTGCGTTTCTCCCGCTTACACTACCTTGTGCCTGCTTGCGCATAGATTTTCGGCGCACGTTTGTTCCATGAATCGGCCCCAAAATGTTGGGTGTTCCGCTGATTTGTTTACAAGAAACTTTCTTGGTGGATGAGGTGATTCTGGATGGTTTTACCACATCCTTTCTAAAGGCTGTTAAGGGACACAAAGTTAGGCAGAAGGTTGGTTTACTAATAGCAGTGTGCTCTTCTTGGATCTTAGATGCCACTGCCTAGGACAGTTTGCTTCCGGATATCTTAACAGTCCATGTCAATTCACGGCATGATGGAAAGAAATCATCTTTTGATTAACGTTTATTGCAATTATCTAGATGTCACAATAGATGGTGAAAAAAGTGACTTGCATAACAGAAGACCACCATCTGCAAATCTAGTACAAACAAGTAATAATGCATAGTCCACATTTCAGAAACATGTGCCCACAAATATAAATGCATGTTCGCTTTGCAGTTAACAACTATAAACTCAACTGTGAAAATGTAATCATGCAACCAACATTCTGGTGACGTATTGCTAGCTGGAGTGTTTAATGCTGATTGCAATTCCTATCTTGGTAACTGTTCTTCCTGTCCAAGTATCTTTTCGCAACAAAGGAAATAGAAATTTGCTGAGGGGGTAAAATGTGCGCAATTTTTTAAAGAATGGAACAGGTCTTTTGTATAGCAAAAATACTACAATGGGGAAGGATCTATTTACCTGGCACTGCAGCAATGCTTCGTGTATAGTTTTATAGTAACCTTAGAAACACTATTGTGAGACCTAGTTCTTTTGAAATTAAAGACGGGACGCCTAGCGACCAACAACGATTATGTCTAGTATTTACCGATGGTCAACTTGGGTTTGCACGCGACCTTCCGTTAACGCATTAGTTTCTAGAGGAAAGAATAGGCTTGCATGGTTCCCTAATATTATTGAGAAGTTTAACTTACGCATTCGTAATATAGTGGGGTTGCTTAGTGACTGGAATATGACCAATTTCTGCAATCCTTGGGCGTATCTGAACATTATGAAAAATAACTTCAAATCGCTTTATTGCAGTAACAAAATCAGACCAATTCAGAAGCGGTTCTTTAATAAGGACATTCAACACTCTAAAAAATTGTATTGAAAGACCCAGAGGTGGGCTAAGAAATGTAATTATGGACAAAATTATACAAAAAAACTATGCTATAAAAATAAAGTGAGATTCCAAGATGGCTGCCGGCGAGTGAGGACATGCTGTCCTACGCTCCGCTGTGGCCCGAGAAAGCAGGCCTTGCCGATTCATGGAAAAGGTGGCCAGGGCCGGGCAATGCAACACCGTGGGGATAGGGGTATGGCTATGGAAGCTACAGAAGTGGAGTAGAGGGACTGCCCCATCCTCCCTAAGCAATGCCTGCTACCGAGTGGAGGGACGCTGGCGAGAAGGGAGGTGAGAACTGCAGGGAAAGAGACCCGGTCGGTGGTGGCAGAGTGAGGACTCCAGTGCTGGTGGAGTGGCCTTGGGGAGAACAGCTGCTGCAACAGTAGGCCCTAGCAGCGGGCCGGGCGAAGGGCCGACCAGGAAGCGCCTCTCCGGGAGCGACCTGTAAGGCGAGGAGCGGAAGAGATCGCCCAGACGCCCTGGTGCAGAGGGAAGGGAGCATATGGACGACAGCAATAGCCGGAGACCCGGGAGGTGAGAGAAAAGCCTCTGGGTCTAGAGGTGGCAATAAGGAGCAGAAAGCTGAGATTGGTGGAAGTCCGCGGGGGGAGAGCACAGAGGTGCAGGATTGTGGCTGGGCCTCCGGGGAAGTAACCGGAGGTGGAAAGAGGGCATGACAGGGCCCGTACGTAGTGCGGGCTCCTGGAGGATGAAGACAAGGAATTGCAAGTGGTGCTTCTGCCCCCCTGTATCCTGGAACGCAGAAGAACGGGGGCCACTGCGCATAGCTCTTAGTGGTGGTGGGCTAGCCCACGGAACGCACGGACCATCGACTCCAAGGCCCCGGCGGAGGTGGAGTGGGTATGGAGGAGGTGGAGTGAGACATAGCACCTCTCCCCCATTGCGGATCAACAGTGAGGAGGTGATACTCAGATGCCAGGGTCCGAAGGGAAAAGCACACTGGCTAAAAGGAGGCACTCCCCACTGGCCCAGGAGGGATAATTGGAGCGCTGCTGGAGGCAGCGGGGAAGAGGACGTACAAGCGACCGGAAAAGAAGGCGGTGGGAAAAGGAGAGGGGTAGCCCAGGAGAGTGACAATATGGCCCTCAATAAAGAAGACCTCAGAGAGTGCCTCAGAGACTTCAGAGGGGAGAATCACAAACACTTTCCAGGAGCAATTCTCAAGGAAGAACTGAGATGCTCCCTGAAAGAGGTTAAAGGCGAGGTGAAAAGCCTGGGAGACAGAGTGGAAATGACAGAGCCGGAATTTGCGGAAGTGTCAGAGGAGGTACGACAAAATAGCGATCTATTGGAACAATTGGCCAGGGTCTCCCATAATCTGGAACTACAGGTAGAAGATCTGGAGAACAGATCACGCTGGTTCAACATTCGGGTGAAGGGACTTAGTGAGACAGTCCAGAGCTAAAGACCACAATCCAGCAATGCTTCAGAAACCTATTGCTGGATGTCCAACCTGAAGCGGTGGGGATTGATCGTGTGCACAGGGTGGGGCCCAGGAGAAGGGACTCGGGAGCGAGGCTGAGAGACGTCCTTGTGGCCCTCACCTCTTATGGCCAGAAGGAGAACATTTTGCGCACCATAAGAAGTCAAGGGAACATTACCGTGAATGGCACACATGTCCAACTGTTCCATGACCTGGCTCTAATAACCCTGCAAAAACATTTGGGCAAGGTAACACAGGCTCTTTTCGCAAAATGTATCCCATATAAATGGGCCTTTCCGTTCGGCTTACTCTTTAGACTGGACGGGATGCAAATTGCATTACATCGCGTGCAGAGGGCCTGGTACTGCTGCACCTGTAGGAGGAAGAAGGCCCCGAGGAGCGACAAGCCAGGTCTTCGCCCCAGCGTGGACAAAGACAATGGTAATGGATTAAGGGGCAAGGCAGGTTGGGTGGCTAAGGGGCACGATTGAAAGGTCTGCAGGGGGAGGGGAAGTCCTCGCCAATAGACAAAGATACTGAGAAGAGTTTGGTATGGTGGGGCATAAGACCAGGGTGGGGTTTGGGGCAGTCTTGCACAGCCTGGGGCGGGAGTGGCCGGGTCACAGTCCTTGGAATCCACGGGGAAGTGTTAGGATACTTCCTGATGAGGATTGACTTGGGTATTTTCTTGCGCCAAAGCCTTGGGGGTGGTCTTCAAGGGTATCTTAGGATCTTCGGCTTAAGTCTGGGAAGGTTTTCTTTGGGATGTTGGGGGGGTAGCGTGAGGAGGGGAAGGAAGGGAAGTGGGAAAAGGGGAGAAGGGACAAGGGGGCAAAGGCAGTCTGGAGGGGGAGAGGGAGGATGCGGACACAAGCAGGTAGGAGTGAAATTGAGTTGGGGATATGGGAGCAATGCAGGGATGGCGAAGATCACTACGTCAAGAGATTACATTCAAGGTACTATTGCATAACATGAGGGGCCTGAACTCCCCAGTGAAACGCAAAAAGGTAGAGGCCCAAATAAGAAGGGAGCATGCAGACGTTATCATGCTGCAGGAGACACATGTAAAGAAAGCAGAAAAATCGGTCATTAGCTTAAGGCAATTTACACAGATCTATCAGGCCAACGCTCTGGGGAAAACAGCGGGGGCCTGATAGGACTCAAGGACTCACTTAGAGCCAGGATCTTACACACTCAGGCAGACGCAGAGGGGAGATTTGTGTTTATACAGGTTCAGATGTAACACACGACAGGTATCCCTGGCGACGGTGTACGCACCCAATACGGGACAGGACGTATTCCAGCGGGAGGTGGCATTGAAATGAGAGCGCTTTGCAGTGGGGGCAATGCTTTTCACTGGGGATTTTAACTTGGCGTGGAATCCTGCCATGGATAGGAGCTCAGAAGCAGGAAGGGGAGCCACGCCCCATCGCGCGCGTTGATGGAGGGCTTTGACAATCAGACCCTTCGGGACGTCTGGCTGACCAGGAGGGGGGATGGAAAGGGTTATACGTGCTTTTCACATATTTATCAATCCCTGACCAGAATAGATTATGTGTGGATGACAGCCAGGTTGATGGGAGAGATTGGGGAAATAGAGCTAGGGTCCATCTCGCTGTCAGGTCACGCCCCAATGCTGGTGACAATACGGTATCGGCCGCAAAGGGGGCTATGGGCCTCGGCGTTCCCCGGGGGAACTATTGAATGACATAGCAATTGAGGTAATAGGAGATAAGATAAATGGGTACTTTACGCTAACGACAACCAAGAGGCCTCGCAAGAAGGAATCTGGGATGCCTTTAAGGAAGTAATGCAGGGGGAAATGATAGCCCTGTGGGCCCAGAGGGAGAAACAGAGGGTGGCAATGGAGAAGGGCTTGGAAACCCAGCTGGGTAAAAATGCGCGCCATAGCCGAGAAGAGGACGAGGGCCCTGTACAAGAGGTTAAAGGAAGCTCAGAGGCAACTGGAACTGCTGCGCATCCGCAGGGCCGAGAGGTCCCTGTTGGTGACTAGGCAAAGATATTATGTAAGGTCCAATAGAGTAACTGGCTCGGCAGCTGAAGAAAACTGAGGTGGCCCGGACGGTCTGGCAAATTGCACAGCCTGACGGGTCGATCTCTACAGAATCAGGTGCCATAACGGAGATCTTTGCCAAATGTTATGAAACTCTATATGCCTCAGGGCACACGGACCAACTACCGGTAGAAAAGTATTTCACAGAACTGCCAATGTCGAAAATAACAACAATGGAGCAGGAGAGGCTAGAAGGGGACATAAGGGAGGAGCAGGTGGAGGCAGCAATTAAAGCCTTATCGGTAAATAAACCACCTGGATTGGACAGGGGTGCCGGGGTATTTTAAAAGAAATATATCCCAATGTTGACCCCCTATGCTTACGACTCTTTATAACTTGGCAAACCGGGCAAGGACTTGATGAAATGCGAGTCTTACCGATCCATCACGCTGATGAATATAGATGCGAAAGTGTACAAGGGCATTCTGGCGGCGAGACTTGCACCCCTGCTTCTGAAATTGATTGACACAGACCAGTCTGGATTCATAATGGGGCGCCAGACATGGGATAACATAAGGAGGATTACCCATTTGATAGAGAAGGCCAATAGATTCCATCAGTACTGGACTCGTTGGATGCCAAAAAAAAGCATTCGACCAGTTGGAGTGGCCCTTCTTGTATACCGCTATGGAAAGGATGGGGATAGGAGCCAGGTTTGTACAGATGGTGAACGCAAATTATAGGTCTCCCACAATGTGCTGGTCAATTAATACCCAACCATCTCGTAGCATTAATATTTGTCTTGGCACAAGGCAGGAGTGCCCCTTATCAACGCTTCTATATGCCATCTATTTGGAACCATTCATTCTAAAACTCAGGCAGAACTCAGCGATACAGGGCATCCCATTCGGGGGGGAGGAGCAGAAAATAGCCGCCTTTACGGACGACATGCTGATGACACTGATAGACCCGGAGATATTTATACCAGCGTTGGTGACAGAGTTAATTACAATAGAGCAGGTGGGGGGGTCTTATGGTTGAATTGTTGGACCTCAGACTATCGTGGGGACAGATGGGGCTTTGCCTTCTCGCCATTTGTAGGGGCAAGCACTAGTATCAGGTACTTGGGGGTTAATATAGCCAGCACAGTGTCGCAGATTATTTGAGGTTTTCAAGAACCTAGAAAAACCACATGCCCAAATAAAAAAGGTGGACCCCACACATGAGGACTGTGAGATAGCCCAAAGAGCCTTTGCTGATAAAAATTAAGACCGCTCAAGCTAGTATTGCAAACAATCGGGCCATATTTTCATCTAAATCAGTGCACATCGCTGCTGGAACATCAAGGCACACTAACTCATCCACATTTGCCCTTTAAATCGATACAAGAGATGAGATGGAGAAGTTCTCAAAAGAATGCATCCTACCACATGCCTGGAGGATATCATACCCGCTAAAATTGTTTTATAACACTGGGAAATCTTTACCCCCTTTTTACTGCGTTTTGCTAATGTGACATTTATTAATAATCATGTGCCAGATCTGGTGAAGAAGTTGACTGTTATTCCCTTGATAAAAAAATCTGGGCTGGATTATAAAAAGTGTAATAATCTGAGGCCCATAACAAATTTACCTTGTTTACTAAAAATGGTAGATACGTTGGCAACCATTCATCTCGAAGAACATGTGGAAAGCCATAAAATTCTCCACCTTAAGCAGTCTGGCTTCAGATCCTTTTACGGCACATAGAGCGCTCTTCTGGATCTGCAGTCAGAAATGCTTGATATCATGGATAGGAGCAAGGCGGGGCTGCTGATGTTATTGGATTTATCAGCAGCCTTCGACCTTGTAGACCAGGAAAAATTGCTCACTAGACTTGCGAACCATGGAGGGTGCTTTAGTGGAGATATTGATTGGATCAAGTCCTTTCTTCTTGACAGGAAGTCAAGAATAGTCTGGGGTAATGTGTGCTCCAAGTCTGAGCTAATTAAGTGTGGTGTTCCGCAGGGAGCATGTCTCTCCCTGTTACTATTTAACATATTTTGTCGCACTTTATATGACGTTTAGGACACACTGGGTGTATGCTTTTCGAATTACGCTGACGACACCAAACTCATTATTGAATTAAGCAGGGTAAATGAGAAAGATCTGGAGAATGTAGAACAAGTGTACAAGGCCATTCAAATCTGGATGACAATGAATGGTCTCTGTCTTAATGCCAAGAAAACAGAGTTCCTCATTTTTGACTCGACACAGGCATGTACTAAACTTTCAAATCAGTACGAAGGTTTTACTATAGAAGGTCATTATATTAAAACGGTATCCAAGGTGAAGACCCTGGGAGTTATCGTGGGACCATCCCTGGGTGCTGAAACCCATGTAAATATTCTAGTCAAGAAAGCCCAAAATCATCTAAGGCTGCTTAGACTAGTGAAGCCTTATGTATCTGCAGCAAATTGCACAATACTGGTGCGAGCTGTTATTATGCCGAAGCTGGACTATTGTGCTTTATTAGCTGGGGCCAGGAAGGGCTGCATTAAAAAACTCCAGATACTCCAGAATGACGCAGTCCGGATTATTAAAGGCACTACAAGAGGGGACCCAATGTCCATACATAGGAGAGAGCTTCACTGGCTCCCAGTGGAGGCCAGAATAAGGTTCAAACTAAACAACATTGTGCACAAGTGCATGTACCGAAAAGCACCTGAATATCTAAAACAGAGGTTGAGAATCGGTCGATCGCGATCTACCATTAGCTCTCCTGAGCCTCTTCAGTCGCCCGCGCTGGAGACACTGAAAAATAAACACTGTGTGGTGAAATTGTTAACTGATGTGTTTTGCTGCTACTCCATGTTCAGTATCCAAACCCTGGTCTTCCCGCTTGCAGGCGGGGAGCTTGGCTGCTGTGCCACGTGGAGCTGCTTGCAGATACATTGACAGATGTCAGTATCACGTTCTGCTTCTGTGGCCGCCTGTAGTACCACAGATGGCCTTGTGCGCCCCCACAACACAGCCAGGAATCAGAAAGCCTGCTGGCAAACAAACACTGTAAACATCGCTAATTTGCTTTCACGGCAGAGGAACTGCAAATCACTGTAGTCCATGAGGTTATGGTGAGAGGAGGGAAGCTCATTAACATGCCAGTCATCTATTATGTGCAGATGACACCGTTACAGCCTTTGGGGCAGCTGTGAACACCATTTCACCCATAGTTACTGCTGATGTTGAGAATAGTCCGCCCGTACCTCGTTCAAGCGCGTTGTCATCTTTGCATACTTTTCATTGCCCCCTGAAGTCTGTTGACCTTTGAGGATTGTTAGCTACATAACTCCTCTCAACACCATCAATTCTGCGATTTGTATTGATTGCTATATTTGTATAGATAATTTACGCTATCTTTTTCTCATAATCGTTTTTGAAAAAGTCCATGTTAGGCTTCTACATCCAACCCAATCCTTCACTCCTCATCAGTTCATTTCATGCTTCTTCTCTTGTTCCCTTATACCTTTATTACCCGTTCAATACAACTAAATAATACGACATCACAAAGCAAAGGCATTTTCATAAAAAGAGACTTAATTTTTGGTACCATTGCTTGTAGTGTACATGCTATTCAAGATATTATTCTTACACTCACAAAGATTGTGAGGGAGACCCCATGACCATAAAACGCACTATTGGTCTTGCCTCACACCCTTCTTTGGTGAGGAAACAAGGTATAACATAGCAATGGAAGTTTAAATTATGTCATTTCTGCAGTGCAAAGCCAATCAAAACCAGGGCCTCTTTTCTGGCAGAATTATTTTCAGAGTGGTAACTAGTCTTCCAATTACAAGCATGCCTGGTGAATAGCATCTCAGTAATTACTCTCCTCACTGTAGTTCATTTAGGAAGAGCAATGATAGCCTGACCCTGAACCAGAACTGCCAGGATATTGCAGCGTGGATTTGAGAATGATGTGGCAAAAGAAAAGGACATTGCTGCCTGCACACAATAGCTTTTTTTGTGATGTTTTTTCTGCACCTTGATATATAGAAATGTATTACTTTTGCATTCATTAAAGGCATGGTCTAGTAAAAATTTTTATTGTCCCTATGGGTCGGCCATGTTTTTTTAAGCCTAAGTGGCTCGATTTTAGAAAACTTTCCTATGGACCTTACCCGAGTTTTCGTCCATTAAACGCACGCGAAAACAAGCACCAGGGAGCCGCCATTTTCTGATAATCCTATCTTTTCCCTGATCGCCCTGGCTGACCTGCTTTTGCGGCACTAAATCAATTCCCCCGCCCCTGAGCCTGTCATCAGCAGACACGTACCGCCCATTTCACAACGCCAAAGCACGTCTCGTGTCAACATTCGCAGCGCTTCAGCTAATGACGTGTCGCCATGGAAATGGCAGGACGCCTCTCTCCTCAATAAGTATAAACAGACCGTTTCACAACACACAGCAGCCGATTTTCGATTCCATTCCTCTCTCTGTGTTACTTTGAGTATTCTGTGACTCGTTTCTGTGCTCTGGTCAGCTACCTTCGCCGCTTGTAGCCCGTGTGAACAGATACCAGTACCACCGCTATAAATTATTTTAGTTTGTTTAACACACAATGGCTACAATAATGCCCTACATGTACGAGCCGAGTATACCGAGGAGGAACTACTGGAAAGGGAAGCACGCGAAAACGATGGGGATTCGGACGGCAGTTGGCAGGACGAATCAACAGATGAAGAGCCTGGGCCTAGTCGCATGGACGGCGTCTCCACCTGGTGCACATGCAATCGGTGCGAGCTAATGCCAACTGAGGACGAGAACTGCTGCTGCCGAGAAAACTCTGGATGCCTGGCCTACATTTTGGAAGGCGAGCCACGACCGCAATGCATCACCGAGCTGCCAGACTTCAGGGCAGCCTGCCTCACACGGGCCGTGTTGTGAATAATGATGGTGCTTATGCACGAACTTCGAGCAACTGTTCGTCCTCATAATCCGAGTAACGAGTAAGTATACTCTGCTTGTCATGCCACTCCTATTTCATGGTCTTCTACTATATCCAAAATTACATCTACATATCATTGTAACGCATGTAAGTCGTTGAACAGTGTGCATTGTCTAGATAGCATTTGTCCGTGTAAAATGCCATTAGTTACAAGAATTGTCATTGACAACAAACGTTTATTAAACTTATCTTGGTCATTTAAAAACAGTTTGTTTCATTCCTTTTCACAGGTGGTACAGGCTGGTGGCCTATCGTTCCTTTACATGGTGGCTTCACGGGAGGCTTGGACACCGCGTTCGAAGAGTGATACTCGCCTGTGCCGTTCGTGCCATTAGAGAAACGTTCCCGAGTGACAGCGGTCAGTACAGGGGATTTTCTCTCGCTGTGCTGCAACCTGACCTGTATAATCTTTAAAGTCTTGTATTTTTGTGTCATGAAAATAAGATACAAAATAAAACACCACATATATTTTAACAACGGTTGTCTCGATTTTTTAAATGAATCAAGTGTGTGTCCATTCAAGGATGGACGTCAGACATCTGTGCTCCGAATGGGTGAAGGTCTGGTTGCTGTGAAGCAGGGTGGTGACTATCTATCTAAGCTAACATAACATATTCTCGATAATGCATGCACTAAAACACACTTTTTCAAAGTCTTTCAGTAGGTTATGTCTCTATAAAAGTCACACATATATCTATACTAACATTTACTATTGGATTATACAGTCTTGACCACTATAATACACCGGTTGAAGTGTGGGTCTGTGCTCACAAGAATCTCCGGTATGTGGCATTTGTTATTGATAAGCAACGATATACTATCATTGATATAAAGGCGATATACTGTATATTGATATAAAGGCGGTTGGCGCCGGTGGATGAGCGCTGGCATGGGGGGCTGTCAGGGGCGCGAAAGGCCAAGGTGCCAAACTGCATGTACATTTCAAAAGGTAGACCACGCCAAGGGGCCATTGTTCACATGGTCTCCTCAGACCCCGTGTCTCCAGGCAGGCCTCCGCTGAGGCAGGCCGCCCCCCTGCAATACACATAAGTGTGTCTCCATTCAGCAGTCTTCTTGTGCCTTATCTGCACGCCTCAGGCCCATCCATCCCACCCCCCTCTATCAAAGGTGGTCCACACCCGGGGATGAGCGCTGGCATGGGGGGCTGTCAGGGGCGCAAAAGGCCAAGGTGCCAAACTGCATGTACACTTCAAAAGGAGTCCCACGCCAAGGGTCCATCGGTCACATGGCCTCCTCAGACCCCGTGTCTCCAGGCAGGCCTCCCCTTCAAGCAGGCCACCCCCCTAATACCACGACATACATACGTCATTCATTCACAAACACACCCCAGTTTCTAATACTTTAAAAACCACTCGATATGTCTCATGAGAACATCTTTGTGCTTTGCAAGTCAACTCCTGAACGTGCTACCTGGGAACCACTGAGATCTATGCTAATCTGCTCGTCGTCGTGCTATCCGTGAACTTCTGTGACCGCTTCGAGCATACCCATCAGTGCGCTACCTGTGGCCATTCACCTATTCTCCCGCAACATACTGCTCTGCTTGCTGAATCCAACTGTTTGTTGGTCAAGGTAAGGCCATGTATCCTGGTCATATTTTGCAGATTTTTAAATTTCTATCTATTTTCGAGTAGAGTACACAATAGTGCTATGTTCATTGGTCTCATTGCTATTGACTTGAGTTTCCAAGATCTATTTATTTTCATCTGTGTCTATTGTCATTGAATTGCATCCTTCGGGGGTCCAGTCTATAATGTAAGCATGTTTCCTTCTCGTGCAAGACAGAACATCCAAGGGACGAGTCACATGTTCAGATTTCAGTCACATCAATTATACATTTCTGCAACTTATGCAAATACTAAGCAGCACATAATGAGCTGGTATAGTTCCTGCGACCAAAACAAACCTTGCATTGATCATTGTATGATTCATTTACTTTTGTATCAAATCTTTACTCTTGAAGATTGTATAATAATGTCGATATTTACTTTTCAGATTTATCAACAATGCCTGCCTGTTCGATTAGCGGTTGCCCTTCGAAGACCCATGCGAAATCTGAAGGAACTACAATGCATGTATTCCCGAAAACTGTTGATCGAATAAGAGAATGGGTCAGACATTGCGGATATCCACTGGATGAGCTGGAAAGTAGAGTCCAACAAGTCTTAGAGGACAAGAGGGGTGATCGATACCGCATCTGCAGCCGGCGCTTTTCCTTGGACATGTACACAACTTCTTGGGTAACAAAGAAGAATAAACGGCGAACGACACGGAAATTGCTCGAAAACGCTATTCCCACTCTATTCGTCCACATTCCGCCACCGGTGAGTCAAGTGTCCGGATTTAGCTTTCGGCCTTGCGGTAGTGTGTAGCCGAATGGATTAATTGATATTGTAGGTGTTGTATCCCTTGTAATAATTTCGATATTGATAAGAGTGTATAGTTTTTTGAATAATGACATTTATCAATATATTCTGTTTCGATTTCATAACCCACAAACGCAATGTATATATATATGGGGACAGGGAACTGTGCTGTATTGAGCATTTTTCAAGTATTCCGTTGGCTTACATGGCTATTTTTAATATTGGCATTTCATTATCAATCATTAATTCACCTTTACAACTTCTTGACTATCCCTTGAATCTGAAGCAAGAACATTCTACATCCTTGACGTGGTCGCAGTTATCAACCACTTCTAGCGCGTATCAGGTAATCTTACTAGGCTAATCCGCTACATACTTGTTTTATGCATGTCAAGTAATAGTTTTATTCTATCGTGTAATTATTTTACCGAATGTTTGGTTACTGCTTTCCAATTGATATACAGCTTAGTTATCGTCCACTGGTGTTTGTTTTCAGTTATAATTAGTGTTATCCATACTAATGCAAGTACTGTCTTTCAGGGAGATGCTGAAGCGTCCGCCACATCTACAACATTTCTAGATGTTTTTAAACATCAGGAGGTATGGATACTGACAGCTCCATCGAGCATCATCATCAGAGCTGGAATTCTTGTCGTTTGATTGTTCTACACAATGTTTCATTCGTGGTTAGCCGTTGATATGTACCTGTGCTGTCGACCCCAGGTGTGTGTTATGTTTTCACAATTGTAATCCTCACTAATGCAAGTACTATGTTTCAGGCAGTTGATGGAGCGTCAACCCCTGCACTTGATGCAGAGCCTGACATTCAAGTATACGAATCGGCGCAACAGCTTTCGGAAGTGCGCACTACATTTGCAACATCCATAGATATTCTTCAGCAGCACAAGGTATGGATAATGACAGCTCCAACATGCGTGATCATATAACGTGATTCCATTTGCTATACTTTCTTCCCTATTAACGCAAGTGCTGTGTTTCAGGGAAACGACGAAGCTTCCACCACAATCACAACATCTCATTTAGATGATGCAGATGTAAAGGAATCGTTGAAATAAGTCGATGAAATGTGATCATATTTGGATTTTCCTTGATTCTTTTGGACAATGCATCTTTCGCGGTTATCTCTTTATATGTACCTGTGCCGTCGACCCCAAGTGTGTGTTGTGTTTCCAATATTGAAAAGCATACTAATGCAAGTACTGTGTTTCAGGGAGATGCGGATGCCTCCTCTCCAATACAACCATTCATGGCAGTCCATGCAGAGCCAGAGGTATGGATACTGACAGTTCCATCGAAATACATCATCACTGGTCGAATACTTGTCGTTTGATTGTTGCACACAATGTTTAAATCGTATTTGGCTATTGAGATGTACCTGTGTGTTCGTCCTCACGTGTGTTTTATGCTAACAATATTTTGATACATAGTAATGAAAGTACTATGTTTCAGGGAGACGATGGAGCCTCATTCCGTGCTGTCTATGCGGATACAGAAAATATAGTCGTTGCAGCGCAAGAGGAAGGGAGGACATGCGGAAACGAATCGGAGCTACAGCGTTCAGATGTTGAAGGTCGAGTCAAAAAAGTTGCAAAGTAAAAAAAACAAAAAAAGGTTAGTTACAAACAGTTCATAACTTTAAAAAAATGTTTGTGCTGGGGACTATTTTATGTTTTTTTCCAGTCAATTCTACTACACTCGCATCTTGTGTTTAAACTGAACATCCCTTTTCCAATCTCTCCTCCAGTTACCCGTGGGTGTCAGAACTATACACACACAGACAGTGAAGCGAATGAGAGATGTGGCTTGCCAGACCGTGTACACTATGGAGGAACTATTAATTGAGGCGAGGCGTGTTCAGGCTCGAGATGCTCATGTCCAATGGCCAGAACATGAATTAATTGTGTTTGGAGACTACAGCAAAGTTGCATTGGACCATAGCTACAGTGCGACCGCACCACCACAAGAAGATGTTATTGAATGCATTGAAGATAGCTCTGAAGTAGTTGCAGATCAATTTACACAATCTACACCCGCCAAACATTTGCCACCAAAAAACCTGTCGACATTGTTGTGTTCTCCCATCAATGTTGAAGTAACAGATGTTGAAATGACAGAGAATGAACCAGCCGCAGCATCCATAGACGCATCAGAACTTGATATCAGCGATATTACTTTACAATGTGTTGAAATCTCCACAACGTCAAAGGCTGAAACAACGTTGACGCAGGATGACAGTCTAATGAAAGAGAGCAAATACATTGTATTCGACAGTTGTTTGATGGAAATTATAAGTATGCTGAAATGTGTGCATTCCATTAGAGGGAAAGTATGTGGGAAGCCATTGATTAATGTGACTCGTCAAATAAAAGGCAGTAACGTCAAAATAAATGCCACCTGTAGATTAAATCATAGGTTCTCATGGTCTGCACAACCGATGCTGGGGAAACTGCCAGCAGGCAATCTACTGTGTGCAGCTGCATCACTTTTTAGTGGCTCCAGTTTTAGAAAGTTAGAGGCTTTCTTTCAGTTTGTGGGACTCCATTTCATTTCTAAAGCGCTGTACTACACATACCAACGTGATTATCTGTTTCCGGCCATTAGTGATGCTTGGAAAATTGAACAATTGTCTCTAGCAAGTACATTCGAAGGCAAACGATTCAGGCTAGCCGGCGATGGACAGTGCGACAGCCCTGGATTTTCTGCCAAGTACTGCACCTACCACTTTCAGGACATGGGAGTTCGGTGGTCGTGCAGGTGGCCATGGAGAAAGTAGGTTTTATAAAATCAGTGGAATACCTACAATCGAGGGGAATGCACATCGACCTCATAGCCACGGATAGACACGTTTCAATTGCCAAGACAATGAGAGAGCAGTTCCCACATATTAAACATCAATTTGACGTATGGCATCTTGCTAAATCAATCAATAAGAAAATCTCAGCTGCAGGGAAAAAAAGGTTTTGAAAGTATTTTGCAGTGGTCACATTCTATCATCAACCATCTTTGGTGGAGCTCAAAAACTTGTGAGGGGTCAGTGGAAATACTACTTGAAAAATGGCAGTCACTGATGCACCACTGTACCAACGTTCACCGCTGGACAGCAAATGAACATTTCCACCAATGTGAACATGGCCCTTTGTCCCCAGAGGAGGCACGGAAGAAGAAGTGGTTGATTCCATCTTCACCGACACACAAAGCCATTGAGAAAATTGTTTTCGACAAAACTCTATCAAGAGATTTGAGAGGACTGACAGAATTCTGTCACACAGGAGATTTGGAGGTGTTCCACAATATGTGCCTAAAGTACAGGCCAAAGCGCTTGCATTTTAGCTTTCAGGGCATGAAACATCGCACTCTACTAGCGGTCTTGGCCCATAACAGCAATGTCGGACGTGAACAATCTAGGACTAGGGGTAAAGTAAGGATGCCTCGCTACACTAAGGTGTTTTCAAAACGAAGTAAGCAATGGGTGATCAAACCAGTCTATGATGAAATGCAGTTCGACTTTGTGAAAGGCCTTATTGTTGCTGTGTTAGAGAAGCACAGATATGGAATTTTGGACGTTTCTGTGCAGAGCAGTGATCCATTGCCACCGAACATTGCGACTGTGCCATGCCCACCCGAAGCACAGCTGATTGTGAAGTACAAATCCCGGTTTAAATAATTGCAATACGATTGTCTTTTTGTAAATAAATGTTATTGTACAGTGTACCTGTAAACCTAACCCCTACATTCACCATCATGGGTGGCGAACAAGCTGGGTGTCATCTTTGAATTCTCTCTATTCACCGCACATATGTGTATGTATATATTTTTCTCATGTCTCATCTCATGTAAATGTAAATGCTGCGCACTGTTAACGGAGGGGAGGCTTGCGTATTGCAAATAATAAAACAAACAAACAAACAATAAATCTCACTTTTAAGTCAACTCCTGTGGTACTTTATACTTTCCCTGACCTTCTGCCAAAAATTAAATGTCTCAATTTGGGCTGCAAAGCTCGCAGACAACGGGGACAAAATTGGGGCACTTAGAACGCGCCAGCAAGCGGGCCGTGGCATTTGGGAGAGAAGCCAGTTCGCATTTGCACATTGAGGCGCACTACATAGACGGATTCTAAACTTCAAGTTCTCACAGATGCCTATACTACGTGATGTTGCAAATAAAGAATGCGAAGGACAGCGCCCAGATGAGGCCCACAAGTCGCACTGGAAGTATAAGGGTCTATTGTTTTTTTGACCTTGAGACAGGGACCATGCCGAAAGAACTACATTTGAAGGGAGTGCGCAATAACGTAAGAGACGATAAGGCAGAAAATTCAGAAACTAGACCGAGTTTCATTTTAGTTCAGTATACGAAAAATCGTTGTCAAGAGCACGGTCCGTTTTACAGACTGCATTACGAAGAGACACAATGGAAATTTCAAATATAATGTAAGTAAATCTTTACACGCTTTTATACCGGAATGAAGATTTAATGAATGGATGCATGAATAAATGAATGAAGAGCTAGGAAAAGCAAGTAAAACTGTTCGTAGTGGGCACATGGGCATGCAGGTCCACTGGTCTCACCGATCTCGGTCCTTGGTCCAGCCACTTTTCCCTGCACTGCCTACCTGTACTACGGGACTGTCTCTGTATCCTTCAGCCCCTTCTCCCGGCATTTACCTTGCACTTGCCACCAGCTGGCCCTATTATTTAATTCAACTAACCATGTACAGCCCTTCCCCATGCGCGATCAGAAAGACACCTGGCCGGGGGGGCGCTGTTGCGCACGACTAAGATGGCCACCTAGTCCAGGAGCTCCGGCTCATATGAATCCTTGTTACCAATATCCTCCTTCAGGGCCGCTTATGGAGTGAGGAAAAGGCAGCGCTAAGTGGCGCCGGATAACAGGCACAGGCTGTGCAAATCTGAGGCTGCTGCGACAGAACATACCCGAGCAAAGCTGCCCAGAAGATCCTGCGGGCTGCGGCTTAGTGGCGAGCCGCCTGCGAGCTCTGGAGGATTCCCCTCTGAGTCGCTGGGGGAGGGGCTGCGGCACGCTGTGAGCCGCGGCTCGCCCGATTCCTGCGGAGGGGGCTGGGCGCTCCCGCCCTCGACCTGCTGGCGTGCTTGAGCCCCGTGAGACTTCGGTGAGCGGTGGAGACACAAGACAGTTTGCCCAGTGTGTGGAGGCACTTTGAGGTGCGGCGTGCCTGCGGCGGTCCCGTCCGCGGTTGGAGTAGAGGCGGGCCCCCAGCCCGCGAGCGGCGGCCGACGCACGCTGCGACCCCTGGCCTTGCCGTGCGTTTTGGCCACTGGCGGCTACGCGGAGCACAGGTGAGCACACGGATGGTGGTGCGTGCGGTGGGGGAGACATGAACAGGAGTTGCCCGCATTAGGGAGGACCTCGGTTGGCGCCATATCTGTTGGCCAATTCAATCACGGTAACTGGGTGAGGCGACTGAGGGCACCGCGCAAGGGTGGTAATCCCACACTAATACCCCCAGGACACAGCTGCGGCACAGGCGGATTCCCAACACGGGAGACTTGCCGGCTAGTGCCACGGCCCTTAACTATTTTTAGCACGTTTTAGTGGCGCAGTCTGCCGGTGACTACACGCGGCAACGTGTTCCTGGAACACGAAGTGGAGGGTTCCCCCTGGACAGATGGCGGGACCCCGGGCTACTGCACGAACCCGTGTGGACGCCCGGCAGTGTGAGCTGTGACCCCTCTCCTGGCACACCATTGGGGGCCGTTTGAGCCGGAGCCACGCCAGACCCCAGATACCCAGAATCCAACGTCCGATACTGCGGTGACCTCCGAAAACACCGCCGAAAGTGTGCATCTACACAACCCCTGTGCTCACACCACGTATGGCCTGATCCAGACGCTCTCAGGCGCTCCTGGAGTCTGCTTTACACTCCTCTGCTGGGCAATAGAAACATTTGCCAGTGGGACCCTTTCACTTCACTAGCCTGCATAAAGGAACCCTGAAGTCTGCTACAAGTGTGTGGGGATACGTGGGAGGACACAGGCCACTTGTCTCGCCGCATGGGCCGCCGCGAGCATAAGGGAGTGCGCTCCAAAACAACGGGCCCAATGGACTCCTACACCAGTACCCAGCCTAGCGGATCTGTAACACCTCCGCCGAAGCTGACGGATAGCCAACCTGGGCTACTGATGGATGAGAGAGAAGACAGATTGATGTCAATGGTTCAAAATGGCTTCCTGGCGGTTAACACTAAATTAGACGATATTGGGGCAACAATTAGCTCCCTGAAGGCGAGGGTGGACAGAGAAAGTGCACGCATTACTGAGGCCGAAAATAGGATTGGCACTAATGAAGATTCAATAATACAGCATGGCCGCGACATCGCTCAACTAAAGGGTGACCTCCGGAAGACCCTTGATAAATGTGAGGACCTCGAATCTCGTTCCAGAAGGAACAACATCCGTCTGGTTGGGGTGGCTGAATCATTTGGTAAAGGGTCCATGGAACGTCAAGTGGAAGCCCTATTAAGAGGCACCTCCGCCTAAACCTGGAGCACCACCTCGCACGATAATATCCCGCCTCCTCAATTATAGAGATAGAGACGCTATCCTGCGGATGTCTAGGGAAAAGGGGACTTTATTACACGAAAATAACAGGATACACATATATCCAGATTTTTCTAATAATGTACAGACACTGAGAAGATCCTACGAACCTGTTAAACAATTGAGGCTCCGTCAAGTTCCCTACTCGCTTGTCTTCCCGGCAAAGATGAGGATACTACATGGAGGTCGGGCCCATTTCTTTGAGACTCCTGCTGAAGCTATGTCGTATGTTGAAGCCTCTATTCCTTTGCCGGCCCGTGATCGGGCCATAAATCGGAATCTACCGCCTGAGGCCGCAAAAGAGCCTGATGACCCTGCTGGTTGACCACTTTTTGTTCTGGCTGCACTGATGCATCGTTTAAACCATAGGGGGTGAAGCGGCCCTGATTGTCGATAATTGCTGAAGTAGAGCTGTGTTGGTTCCAGGATTGGCGGCCATGTGGGTGCAACTCACACCCCAAGGAGTTTTTCCAGGTTATGACTCAAGGGTTACATCATCGGGTTGGGGTTGATGATGCGGGTGGGGGTTGGGGGGAAGAACGGGTTATGGTTGTGCCTGGCGTCATACCGGGCCTTTTAGGGGAACTATTACTCCAAGTTGTTGTTAAGTTAAAACCAGAGAGCGGTTTTTCAGCAGGTAGTTTGTGCCTCTTGCAACGGAGGCAATGGTGCGGACAGAGGCATGCCACACGGTTTGAGTACGACACAGACTAACAAGGGCCTAAATATAAGGCTACTTTCATGGAATATCAGGGGACTAAATATCCCGGTTAAGGCAAGGAAGATTGCAGAGTACATTACACGCCAAAAACCCCACATCTTATTTATACTAGAGACACATGCGCTTGGGCAGGTCAACACTAAATTCCTGCCAAAATGGGGACCTCATAGATATTACACAGAATATTCTACACAATCCAGGGGAGTGTTGACGCTCATACATCATAAGCTTTGCTTCAAATATCACTCTAGCAAAATAGACCAACACGGTAGATATGCCCTGGTGTGGGGGGAAATGGCGGGATCCCCAATAATACTGGTTAATACATACGGACCCAATATTGACGACCCACAGTTCTATTGTACAATGCTTAATTTGTTGTCCACATCAGGGGAGGCACAAATAATCTGGGGTGGCGACTTTAACATGATATTAGATCAATCCATGGATCGCTCCTCGATCGCCCCTAGAACCCCCTCCAGGGCTGCACTAGCCGTGAAACAGCTAATGGAACAGATGGGAATGATAGACATTTGGCGTGCTCTACACCCATGTGAAAAGAAATTTACATTTTATTCGACTGTACATGATTCCCACTCGCGTATTGACTATTGGCTCGTTAGTCACTCCCTGGCCGGGGCGGTCTCCAGTTGCGAAATACATCCCCGCACCCTTTCAGATCACGCACCAGTAACACTTGATATTAACCTGAGTAATGTCTCCCCACCAGCACGAAGGTGGAGAATGCCCCAGACGATCCTGCGGGACCCTAACATCTGTGAATTCCTACACACGGAGATTTCAGAGTTTTTGGAGGTGAATGAGGGTTCGGTCACCACATATGCCACCTTGTGGGATGCATTCAAGGCCTGGGTCCGGGGAGCTATCCTTGGCAAGTCCACTGGTATGTTGAGATCGGTGAGGAGTGAACTGGACGTTGTCGAAGCCAAAATAAACGTGTTGCAAACCGAATATGGTACCACGCGGGATAGTAGAACCCTGTTACAGATTCACACTACCCTAAAAGAATTTCATGAACTGCGAATAGATAAATCTTGTACATGGCCGCCAAAGCCCGACGGTATGGGGAGAGCAACAAGGCAGGGAAATATCTAGCCGATATGCTCAGAGCTGATAGATACCACAACCCGATCCCAAGCATACAGACACCAGCGGGAATAACGGTCAATACTGACCGGGACATTAACTCCGCGTTCACGGAATTCTACTCTACCCTATACTCTAATCATGACAAAAAGAACAGAGAAGACACGTTCCGGTATTTAGATAATCTAGATCTCCCTACACTAACCGCTGGAACCCGTGATGTACTGGACAGACCTGTTTCTGTCGAAGAGATCGCGGAAGCCATCAAATCCCTATCGAGTGGTCGTTCACCGGGCTCTGATGGCCTAGGTGCGGAACTATATAAGGAATTCTGTGATGAATTGGCCCCGCTACTGTTAAAGGTGTGGGATGAGGTGATGAACCAAGGGATTCTGCCAGAATCGATGCGTGAGGCGATCATTACGGTCCTTTTGAAACCCTGTAGACCCCCACATGATATGGCTTCCTATAGACCTCTCTCCTTGATAAATAAGATGCGAACATTTTCGCTAAAGTGCTGGCCACCAGACTCCTTCTATATATGCCGATCCTGGTCCACCCCGACCAGGCGGGCTTCATACCTGCCCGTTCAACGGCTCTTAACTTGCGGCGGCTATTTAATGTAATGGCGCAAATAGACCCAGAGGCTAAGGCTGCCGTGGTAGCGCTGGATGCCGAAAAGGCTTTCGACTCCGTATCCTGGACGTACCTCTTCCTAGTACTAGAGAGATTTGGTTTCGGTCAGTACTTCATCAAAGGTGTACGACTACTATACACACAACTGACTGCCAAGGTATTGACCAACGCCACACTATCCCCTACATTCCATCTCCACAGGGGGACCAGGCAGGGCTGTCCCTTTTCACCAATACTCTTTGCACTTACCATAGAACCTATGGCAGAATTCATACGTCAAAACCATTCACACAGAGGTCTCAGAATGACTGGGCCCCCCCAGATTATTTCATTATAAGCTGATGACACTCTACTTTACAACCCATCATGTCCGATATACAGGAATTATCAAAATATTCAGGATACAAGATCAACGTCCCAAAGTCTGAAATATTTCCCCTGACCGATGATACGGGCGACCTGGCTGGGATTGAAGGGTTCAGGCTCGCTCCCAATACGGTTCGTTACTTAGGGATTACGGTCGCTAGAGACAAACAACTGTTGTACACACATAATCACGGGGAACTGTTGCAGAACCTTACGACCAAGCTCCACTTATGGGCCAACCTGCCATTGTCCCTGTATGGCAGAGTGGCACTACTCAAGATGATCGTTCTCCCTAAACTATTGTATTATTTCAATAACATCCCGATCTGGCCTGGTAGACCCTTTTTCTCAAAGCTTAAATCACTCGCCTCTTCGTTTATTTGGAACGGGAAAACAGCCAGGATGGGGTGGGACAAGATGGTTGAACCCTTTGCACAGGGTGGTATCTCGGCACCAGATTTTGAACTATACTATTTGTGTGCGCAAGCACAATTTGCGAAACATTGGTTTAACGCTGACGACACAGCCCCACACGTATTGATTGAGAAGCACTCTGTCCGTCCCAATGACATTCGTTCAGTCCTCCTTACTCCTAGATACGGTGACATCTGTCCATTTGACCCGGTCTACACGACCACTCATGCTTGGGTTAGATTGTATAAGAAAATGGGTATAGAATCCCCCTACGATCCAGAAGTCCCTCTGTGGAAATTCTCCGGTATTTCCCCCACATCCCCCACATTTGATCAGGCCCTCAGGGGACTGTTTACATTAGGGGATATGTTCCCAGAGGGCAAATTTTGCGACCTTACGAGTTTCATTGAGGTGGTAGGGTGAGGCCAGCTTAAACGCTTCCAATACCATCGAATGAGAGCTGCGTTTTCGGCAAGATGGCCAACATTCCCGTTAGAACCCCAAACACATGAATGCATTAGAGCGATAGTGTCCACGAGTGGCCACGGCAAAGGGGTCTCGATGCTGTATTCCCTGGCGCAGGCCCACTCCCCTTCACGGAACACGATTAAAGAAATTTGGGAGCGGGATGTGGGCACCCAGATAGATGATATCCGCTGGGCCCATTACTGTCAACTTACCCGATCTGTTTCTATGAACTCTGGGCTCCATCTGATCCAATTTAAAATCTTGAACCAACTCCATTACTCCCCTGCCAGAGTGGCTATGTTCGTAGACAATTGCACGGGTGCCTGCCCCAAATGTGATGCTCCGGCTGCGGGCCCTTACCATATGTATTGGTCATGCCCACTGGTTGTGAAATTCTGGGGGGAGGTTGCGGAACTGCTCGAAGACATAACTGCTATCCCGGCGACGCTCGCTCCCCTGAAATACTTGTTTGGTGACATTGGCAAGGTGAAGGAATCTACAAGACGGTTGTTCAATATTTCATGTGTTGTCGCCAAGCGGTGTATCCTTAAATGCTGGAAGTCTGCAGCCCCCCTGACCAGGGCTGATTTTCTAAAAGATTTATGTACAGTGAATGATGATGAGGAATTATTTGTACTATCGGTCCCGTCCCCATGCCGCCCTAAAGACATTTGGACATTATCACGCCTTTACCTGTGTGATTTGAACTCCGATGCTGATACTACACCTTCATCCTCACCATGATGTTCAGTGACTTGATCTTTGTTTGCATATGCTACTACCACACCCGATGCATACCCCTGCACATGCTGTAAGTGATTCAACTGCGGTATGATGTTTGTTTGTTCTGTTGCGCTGTAAACCTGCTCTCTTAATAAAAATATGTTTAAAAAAAAAAAAAGAAAGACACCTGGCCTAGTAGGATCGTTGTCTGTCTGCCCTTGTTCCCCACCTGCCTCGTCACGCCTAGAAACACTTGAGTATAGGCGCGTTACAAATGCCATATCATATATCATATTATTCCTCACGCATGTAGACTGTCGTTTATCATTGTGTGTTGGCCTCGATTTATCTCGTTACTTTTCGCATTGATTTTAGAGACGAACATACTCCATCGAACTATCCTTGCAAGCAAATAGTTTCTGATCGGCCGTAATGAATAAAATGAGTAATATTAATGAAGTTCGGCTAGCGAGACTAATTATCATTTTTTTGTTTTCATAACAGGTATTTGATCCCTTTCTGCCACTGCCATCTGTTTGAGACACCGGCGGATGGATTCTTCAGCAGACACCTGCAGCTTCGTGTCAACAACTGGAGCACGATCACCATATTATGGGACGATCGCCAAGGGCCCACATGCCCTTACGCTGTACTAGTGGCTAGAAGCAACATAACAACCTTTAGGCTGGACTAGTGCCTAGTTGATGGAACAGCCTTGCGGTTCACCGTGCTTCCAAAGTGATTCTTTTTACAAAAATGAACACCCTGTGTACCATAAAGGAACAGCGCGTGACTAAAGATGAAACGGAACAGTTATTGTGGATACAGATAAGAAAATAAATGGCTTCCGGAGTTCATATGTCAATTGCTGAATATTCTCTAAACATTTAATGTCAAATAAATGTACTTTACCAAATGTACCGTGTTGCCGTTTCTTTTTAAAGTACAGTTTCATATTCCGAATTGTGGCGCGCTGTGTTGTGAGTTGATCTGTGTTGGTTTCCGGGTTCTGTGTGGAGTCGCGCAGAAGACGACTGGGCGCGTTTGCCTACGCAGCACAGTAACGTCACGGGGAGAGGCGGGGAATATGAATGTTTTGATAATGTCAGGCTCAGGGGCGGGGGAATTGATTTAGTGCCGCAAAAGCAGGTCAGCCAGGGCGATCGGGGAAAAGATAGGATTATCAGAAAATGGCGGCTCCCTGGTGCTTGTTTCCGCGTGCGTTTAATGGACGAAAACTCGGGTAAGGTCTATAGGAAAGTTTTCTAAAATTGAGCCACTTAGGCTTAAAAAAACATGGCCGACCCGTAGGGACAATAAAAAATATTACTAGACCATGCCTTTAAGTATAAAATAAAGACAACATTTTCATTAAAGATGCCTGCACATTGAAACAAGTATGTTTGAACTAGGCTTGCGATGTTTTGCGTAAACCTGCCCAAACAGACACCCGTACCTGGTGTCCTGCTTTCTCCTCGTGCCTCCCAAACTTTGATACATACCAGGCATCCCACTACCTCTTAAACACAACTAGTAGCGGGTGTCTGGCTTCTCCCCAACCCCAAACACCATCCTCCCCTTTACTCTCCAAATACACGCACATCTTAACTCGCTGTCCCCTAGAGGTCGTCACCCACTTTGGGCTCCTTTTCATCATCCCAGCAAAGCCAAACCACATCCTTAGGCTTCAGAAAAATGTTCTTCTCCATGGACTTCAATGGGGTCACCCTCAGAACTCATCTGAATTCCCACTACTTGGTGATTCAACAGGTTGCGATGTACGCATAATTATACCGATACCTGCCACCCTGTTCCTCACCCACAAACAAACAGTCATGGCTGCCTTCCTACCTTCAACCAGAGGAAAGAAAGGCCATAAGGACACTTTAGATGTGGAGGCGCATCAGAAGCTGTATGAGGTGTGCCGAGTTTCCATGTGTTTATTATCACCCATTTCCCCCCACCATTGACAATTTTGGAAACCTTAAGGGCAAATGGCCAGTGGTGGTTGGCCAGGGGATGGGTTGGGCTGGTTGCTTACATTCAGGGGGAGATGGAGCTATTTATGCCCCTGTAGTGAAATCAAAAGTCGGCACTCATGAACCCACAGTTTAATTTCCTAAAAACCGCTATCAGCACAACAGTTTGACAAGCATATAAATAACAGAGTATGTGTGGTGTCTGACAAAAAAAACATTTAAAAGAAAACTAGTGAACGCAAGCAGCATTTTTCAGTTTGGAAATTACTCTTATTTTTTTTATGGAAGTGTGAAATGCACATTTGGAAAACAATAGTGTGCCCAGCATGTAGAGAGCTTGCATAAAATGCAAATGAAGGGGCACATAAATTACAGGATATTTGTGTGGTAATCTAATAAATAATAATGCAACAAGAGGTTTTTGAAGTTCTTAATATAATCGTGAAGGCATATGTTATTCCATCTATTTATAGAGGGGAAATAATCGGGCCAAAGAATATTGGTAAAAATGCCGGGGTTTATAAACATCCCCACCCCGATTTTGCCCGCTGGTAGCTCTCCACTGGTGGCCTCCACTACAAGTAGCTCTAGCTAACGTAATGTTTGGAGACCACTGATCGAAAAGAACGATTCATACTGGAGAACATTACCAAAGTCATTCGGTCAAAGGACTCGATGCGCCTGACGCAGCGCAGATGAAAATGAGTTCCTTTGTCACACAGGCAGGGTTGACCTGGAACAAACTCCCCGTGGAGATACGCCAGAATGAAAACAATATTACCTTTAGGAAATGTCTTAAGACATTACTGTTTGTCTAGACTGTAATCTGTTGGTCTGGTCGGTTGTATGTCTGCGCCCTGATGCCTGCGAGCTCCTGCGCAATATAAACAAATAAACATAAACAAGTACAGAAAAAACTATCCTGACATGCACCGGCAAGTTAAGATCGACTTGGGGAAATGGATCCCAGGTATGGTGGCCACGGTGAAGATGGTGACACTGCTGAAGGTTTCGTATTATTTCCATACTCTCCCGATTCCAGTCCCACAACCATTCTTTGTGGCAATGAATAAAGTGATATCAAGATTCCTTTGGCAAGATAAAGCCCCAAAAGTAACACTGCGAACCTTCATGGCACACAAAGACAAGGGCGGGGGGGGGGGTGGACTCCCAAACTTTAAGTACTACAAGGCCACCCAGTTGCGAGTAGTGCGAAAATGGTTCTCAAGAGATGCGACGAAACCATGGGCAAGGATGGATGGGACGGGATGCTTCCTTGAGGGGTTTTATGGCTACACAGGCAAGATAGACCCCAGAATGCTTGTGTAAATCAAGTCCTGGCAGCGGTGTGCGATATATGGGATTGTTTGATTGAACAGGGATCTCTTACAATGCAGCCGTCCCCCTTTACTCTGCTCCTGGGGAATCCACACTTCCACCCGGGGACTATTCAGGGAGCGTTCAGGCAGTGGCTTAAAGTGGGTTGCACAAAACTGAGGGACATGATGCAGGGAGCGGACATCCGCACATTTGCAGAGTGCAAACAGTATATGGAACTCTCAGAGAGTGATACAATGGAATATTATCAAATGAGGCACTGGATAATGAATTCAAGGGTGAAACTGGCAGCGGGGAGAGAATTCACGGCCTTTGAGACATTTATCACCACACACACAGGGAATAGACAGATGGTGTCAAAACTATATGGAGGTGGACACGGCGACAGGTTGGGCCTATAGGCAATGCTGGGAAAATTCCCTGAGGACAGATATCCCTAGGGAACAATAGGAATACCTGTGGGGGAATATTCATAAGCTGATGAGATCAATCCAACTTCGGGAAGCTTGGTATAAAATTATGATACAGTGGCATTACACGCCGGAGAGGCTACACAAAATATTCCCGGAGTCCTCAGAGGTGTGCTGGAGGGAATGTGGCATGAGGGGGGATTTGAGGCATATCTGGTGGGTGTGTCCGATGCTGGGCACGTTCTGAGCGGAGGTCATGGCTCAGATAAGGTCAATGGTCGTCCTTGATGTGGTACTAACGCTGAGGGAATGGATGCGTGGTCTGTTTGACACAGGGATACACTTGCCCACTAATGCTCATAGTAAAGCCTTCATATTGATGTTAATAGTGGCATGGCTGGTGATAGCGAAACGCTGAAAGCAAAGACAGCTGCCAACGAAAGTGGAATAGTTGCATGAACTATGGGGGTTCTTGGCGATGGAATGGATGACCTACAACATACAAGGGGGTGCTGGGAAGTTTAGGCAAGACTGGGGAATGGCCTTGGACTACCTTAAAGGGGTGTACATGAATAAATGGTGTTCCGCACAACTTGAGATTATTGGACATTATGTAACTGTATGAGCTCTCACAGTCATCGAAGGAACTGGAAGGATATGATTGAGATGCTTCTGCAAGGGGTGGAGATTGGGGGGTATGTTAATGTTGATCATCTTAAATGGCAATATAAATACGTTTAAAAAAATTATAAAGTGAAATTCTTACGCTTTGCCCTACATCAAAAAGAAGGTGAAAATATGCTGGTCTGTATCATAGGCAAATCAGATATCAATTACTGGAAAATGGTGAACAATATTGATAATTTCCAATCTTTGTCAGAGGCCAAACCTATTGATGAAAGAACATCGGTGGACCATTTTGCTAAACTCTACAATTGCCACACTGTTGTTGTGAGTAACCTTTCTATGAATTAAGATGCAAAATGGTCACTCAGCTTCCTGATCGTATTTAATTTAATTTCGTCATTTTTATAGTGCCTTTCACCAGGTCCCAACGTGCTGTAGGTTGAACGCCCTCTGAGGGACCAAAGTCCAAAATATGGGAAAATGGGAGGTGCATTGATGCGGCGTGGCCAAGTCCCTGCTAGCCACTCATGTGTATTTGTCATGTGGATGGGTGGAGATAGGTATATTAGAGAAATAACTGGAGGGGATGTGCAAGAGGATAGTCAATTATGTGTGTAGATACAGTTCAAATTTGTGTTGTGAAAGGTAACTGCATTCTTATTCTAGAAGTGTTGTGCAAAGTGTCATTCGAGTTGGGCATGAAAGCAGATTTGTGCGGGATTGCGACAGCGCCTTTGAATAATTCCATAGACCTAGGGTGCAAGGGAAAAATTGCAGTGGTTATTCTCATAGGAATGCCTAGAATTGGTGCATTCAGCAAGATTCTAACATCTGGGTTGAAGTTTAAGGTGGCATCATTCTGCATGCATCCAGCTATCATAAAGTGGTTACATCATAAAACTCAAATTAACCATAAAGGCAGCATTCTACCAACACCTGCATTCCCCCGCAAAATACAGTTGTCAATAAATAGTGTCATAGACAAGCTATCCTTACAAGTGCAATATATTGCCCACCCTCAAAATCCATCCAAGTGCAGCACAATGGTCACCTTCACAACTCCTACAAGAGCAATACATTGACTACCCTTCACAATTCCTCCAAGTACAACACATTGGCTAACCTTCACAATTCTTCTAAGTGTAATACATTAGATTTGCTTCACAATTCTTCTAAGTGCGATACATTGGCTATCCTTTACAACTCTTTTAAGTACAATACATGAGCTGTGCTTCCCAATTCTTCTAAGTACGATATATTGAAACCCTGATAATAAAAAGAAACAGATCTAGAGCCCCGGGCCCGAACGGCCTTTGTAATCTGGTGTTGAAGGACATGGGTACATTTTGGGCTACACTCTTGTTTAATTTATTTCAGGAAATCATTAGAACAGAACAGACCCCTCATACTTGGAAACAATCACATGTGGTTCCGTTTTTTGAAAAAGCTATCAGACAAGATCCATCTAACTACTGACCAATTGCTATGCACGATGTAGATTCAAAAATGTTTGCCTGAATCCTCTTAAACGAACTAACCACTTGGGCAGACTAGACCAACATCCTTCACAGTACCAAGTGGGTTGTAGGGCAGAGTTGGAACCACTTGTGCTGGATATGTCATTGACCAGATTCAAACGCTTGCATGGGAGAATGCTGAATCAAACATCTTTGCAGCAACAATTCACCTCTCCCTCGCTTTCGATAAAAGCAAAATCGGGGGTACCTTATGGACCAAACTAAGTCAAAGTGGTCTCCCTAATAGTTTACTAAAAATCTGAATCCATCGTCATGCAGAGACTACCATTAAAGTTTGATTAAACTTAGATGGTGATTATGCATGTGAAATCCCTACTTCCCACGGACTCCATAAAGGGTGCATTTTAGCACCCTCTTTGTTTAATGTTTATTTAGCGGACCTAGGAAAAGAGATTAATGAGCCTTCCTTTATTCTCGCTAGAATAAATATGGTTCCTTGGATCTCTTACATGGCTGACAACATCCTGATGGATCGAACATATATTGGGTTATAAAGGCTGTTAACAGCGCTTGAGATCTTTTATAATAACAATGACTTGCTGATGAACACTAACAAAACTAAATTATCATACGCGAAAGGTCGTAAGAAACATCTGTGGTGGATAAAGGGGTGCAAAATTGAGGTAGATAATTCATTTAGGTATCTCTGCTTTCACATTTCTGTACAACCGAGTAAAGCATGTTTTTTAAAATCATTTTAAAGAGAAGGCCATTAACTTAGCTACACAAATGAAACCCTTTAACTTCAGGTACGGCAAATTCTCTTTGCTTCCTATTCGAAAATAGTTTTTTCCAGGCTAAGGTCATACCAGCCTTTATCTTTAGCCTTGAAATTCACCACTTATTGGCAGATCACGATTTCACTTACTCTAGAAGGTTTATTTTGGAAAATGGCTCTTTCCCTCCCATCTGCTATACCTATGGCAGCAGTTAGGTTTGAATTAGGGCTAGTCTCACTAAATTCCCGAATTCTATCGAAAATAATTCTTCTCTGTAAAAAATTGGTTGCCCCTCCTCCAGGGATGTGATCTTTGTACTTCTTCCATATTTGATCCACCCTGACAATAGATTGTTTGTTGATTCTATTGTTTGTGAGCACAATAATAATGTTTGTCACTTTGGGGGACAGTTGTGAATTCCTCTTCCCCACATGTTTTTGGCATGGTTTTCTTGTCTTTTAGCATTTTGGATGTTTGTCACGGTATGATGAGTTGTGTTTGAATGTTGCACCATGAATGGCAAGTATGTGTGATGATATTTATGCCTATTTTAGGCATATTGTTGCTGATGTTTTGTTATAGTTAGTGTTTAATAATTTGTGATTTATTCACCATTTTCCAATTTTCTGTATCACTTTAAATAAATTTTGATACTATAAATACATCTTGCTCTGGACACATTTTGACTGTTTATTGATGTCATTATAATACTCTGGTCCAGAGGCTAGAGTTTTCCTGCTCCTTTCAGTTTTTTGCCCATCCCCCAGGTTCTTTATTTTCTAACTTCAAGATGGCGGCTCGCAGAATGATGGACTGGCACACCACGAACTGCAAGTCGTTATTTGATATTTATGGTTTAAATTATGAGAAGATCATGCTAAATCCGGAAGTATTCAGAAAGAAGCTCTGGGGGTCTGATTGGTGTCTTACTTGCGAGGGTTTCCTAAAATATAAGAGAATTCATGATCTATGCATCATTCATAAGAGGGTAGACACTTGTGGCCCATACCTTTGTAAATGTCCATCTAGAAAGTTTGGTACTATTCTTTTGTGTTTTAGGTTAAATATTTTACCAACGAAACAGAAATGTTTTCTGTGGAAGATAGAACACTATGAAAATAATATCTGTAGCCATTGCTTGATGGGAGTGAACTACCTTTGACATCTGATACTTAGAGGCCCTAGTCTGTCAGCAAAACTCAAGTTATGCTTTGCACCACTCATGGAAAATGTTCGTATTAAACCTGAGGACATTTTGTCGCTTGACTTACAGAACTTGACTTAATGGAACTTGCGGAATAATTTGTATCACTTCTTAATCAGATTATATATTTTTTTAAATGGTGGGAGCAATGGAATGGGTTGTTTTTACCAGCTAACGATGAACGTTTCTTTTATACGTTGTGTATTTGTGGCAGTAACTTTGATGGAATAGTGTGATTTAATTGTATGCATATTGTGATATAGGTTGTTTTTGTTGTGTTAATTCGTAAGAGTATTTAACAGTTTAAGGTTTTAAACTTTATAAACCAAATGCACAATAAAAATAATAATAATAATTATCCCTTTGCAACTATATTCCCAGCAGCCAGAAGTCCTCTTGTTGTACCATCAGCAGCCACAAAACTAACTCAATGTCACTTTTGGACATCAAAGAACCTTGACCATACTCTAATAAACACCATAGCCTTGTCCACTCACATACAAAAGCAAGTAATCCTCTTCCACAACGTGGTCATTAATCATCCACCTACCTTGTTACCTGCTCCAATATGCGTGCTAGTCTCTCTTCCCCCTGTATCTTCCTTTAGACCAAACCAGGTTCCTATTGCGTGAGATACAAAAGCTTAAGTTAGCTGTGCCCCATTATTTTTCAGAGACCAGCCACTGTCCCTCCCCTCTTGCCTGCTTGCTCCTGGTATTCAGCCACACCTCATCCGCCTCCACGTGCATTGCTGAATTCCCCTTTGTACTTCCTCATTCTTCATCTCACCTTCTTCCAAACTAATGTATTATTCCTCCCGTCTCCTTCCAAACTCATTGCTTATTCCTTACATCCTCTGCATTCCCTTAGCGCCCATTAGCCCAGTCAACATTGCGCTCCTCCCTGCAATACCATTCCTTCACCATACCTATCAGCCTATCCGTCCAAACCCACTTGTTCCCATTTGCTCCTCTTCTGCTATCAATAGGCAGTGTGCTGTTCACGTGAGGGGAACCCACAGGGTGCAACCACAATCCTACATTATGCTCCCCAAACCAATTGCTAACATTTTCTGAGGCGGTGTCGTCCTCCACCTGCATATCACCTGGTCCTCCTGGAGGCTGTGCCCTGCCCTTTGATCCAGTCTCTTGCGTTGTTCTCACTTTTCCCTTTCTCCAACTAGAGACACGCCAACAATTTAGCTCACCCAGGTTTGAAATGTTGAGTTAAAAAGTGGGAGAATTGAATTTGCCCATTGACTTGCATTGGGATGAAGCGAAAATTAAAAGGGAGAAAGTAGAAATCTATGAAAGTAGCATTTTATTTTTTGTATCGGGGACTCCCTCCTAAATAAGGGCAAGGGGTGGCATGTATGCACCAATAAATCCCCAACATACTTGGCCCTCTTTTCAGCCACCTCCCTTTTGAGATCCCTGTTTTTGAATGTGTTTACCTACTAACCTCAATATACATTGCCCTACGAACCCCACCCACAGGGTCGTACCTATCCCAATCCTGGGAACATTTGGTTCAACTCCCCTTTATTTGCCTCTCTCCTGGTCCCCACTTGCTCCTTGCCTAAATACAAAATGACCATCGTGGCTCCCTGCGCCCTCTCCTCATGGCACCCGCAGGAGACCACTTTGAACATGTCATTGCTCTTTACATGATATCCTGACCATGTTCGCACAAACATCAGCACCAGGGTCTTTCATCCTTTTTAATGGAAATGGGTCACGACACCTTGGGACGCACGTGGCTCTTGACAAAAAATGTTTTACAGCTTTTCTTAAGTGGTCATTTAAGGTTTCAGCATTCCCTGCTTGTTGCCTTTCCTTGTTCTGCTGTGCAGAGGCCAATATCCCTGCCCCTTGATAATCTACAGCCATTCATCCCATCCCCCCAATGCTTGAACTGGGACTTTTCCACAGAATGAAGCCACAAACTGGGGCTGATGGAATGCCCATACCCCGAGGAAGGATCTGACCTCCCAAAGGAAATGCTGTCACTTTAAATGTGCATTTGTTGGCCAAAGACAGACCTCTCAAAAGGTGTTCTATAACCACAGCACTGGCATAGCAGGGGTCTTAGAAACCCCTGTGTTGTGCGCCAGTCATCCCCTAAAAGAAACACCAGTTACAAGCTTCTTTATAGTCATCAGAGATACTGTTTCTGTGTCCAACGGATGCAGCAAGCAAAACAAAACGCCATTCTCTGCTCAGTGAAAGCCTCATACCTAAGAAAAAATGCTATATATATATATATATATATATATATATATATATATATATAAAACTCATATTTTGCAGATTTTTCTTGTTAGGGCGAGAGCTGTGACAAATTAAATGAAATCCCAGTGTGCATTCTGGGCTTAAAATACTTGCATGCGTACATCATTATCACAGACATCAGTTAAATATAAAAATCTATGCCTGTTTTAATGTTCCCAAAATGCTCTTTGATTTTATGCAAAGCAGCCAGTAAATATTGTCCCATTTATCCCCATGCCCTTTGCCATAGGAGACTTATTTAAAGAATGATGGAGATTTAATCACGTATTGAATTGCTTACATACTGAGAGAATATTTTATACACAAAAAGTGATTGATTTCCAAACTGAACCAGAGAAATGTATTTACAAAATGCAGACTGGATGCAAACACGGCCTCCCGAGATCATGCCGAGTGACCCAAAACACTAGTGGGCAGTGTCTCATGACATTGATTATTTTTACAATTATTTTAATGGTATTTATTGAGTGTGGACCTAGCTTCAGGAAGCAAAGGAGTGCTTTAGAAGTCATATGGCGAAGTGCAAGGCGAGGGAAGCAGATCGCAAGGGATCAATACAAGGGGGCGGGGAGCTAACAACAAGGGTAGGGGAGTTTAGGTGATTGGTCACCTGCAAGTAAGCAGGGAAGAAAACATTGGGGGAGGGGATCTTCCAGTCTCAGGGTTAAGTGTCGAATGGAGAATGTGTAGACCAAGTTGTTAGGGAGAAGCCATTCATTGAAGAGGAAGGACTTGAGCTCCGGGTTGAAGTGTATAAGTAAGGGAGTGCTTCCAGTGTTGACTGGGGAGGATGAACCGGAGTCTGGGGGCATAGACAGAGAATGCCTGTCTTCTAGTTCTTTGGTCCTGCATTATGTGGTGAGTGATGTTTGTGTGGGGTGGTTAGGTGGTGATGCATGGGTGTGCGCAATGCATCCATGTGTTTGGCGACAGGGTGTTGAATCTTGAAAGTTATTCATAATGACAATGCTGGCTTAGTGTTTTTGCAACATCATCCAATTTGCTATGAGAATTTCGGAACAGATTGGGGTGCAGCTTCATCAACGTTGTAAAGTGACTATACAAGCATAGGTTGTGTTTGCAGCTTCATAGGAATGCTAGTGTTTATTAAGAACTCAATCATGAAATTATTTTCAATAGGAATGCTGGTATATCATATGTGCAGCTGCAAAAAAAAGACTTACAATGGCAATGATGACATATGTTGCAAACAGAGGCATCATGAAAATGTAGCCAGATGTTCCTGTGTACTGTTGGTAACATGGCATCTACTAGATTTTTTCATACATTAGCCTAGAAAACCAATTGTAAATTGTATTACCTTTTAACCCATTTTCTAAACAAAATATGCTGTTAAATGCACCATTTTAACTGATTATTTTAAACATTTTCTTGGGAGAAACACACGATTTTCCGATAGTGCTTAGGGCTCTCCTGCTATGCTTGCTCACTTACGCCAGTTAAGTTGTTAATGCCCCTGCTCTAAAGAGATTCACCGACCGCCACTGCCCTTCAATCATTTACAATGTCTATGCCCAGTCAGGATACGCCTGGCTCCCTGGCACCAAAAGCTGCCTCTGCTACACCCATGTGTATCATAATGCTACTGGGCCCACACAATGGCAGCTGGAACATTTTGGTGGCAGGGGTCAGGCGCCACTCCCCTGGTTCCTATTTTAGGTGTAAGATTTTATTTTAAACATTACAGCTTTCATCTAGTGCAGTCTGCATCACTCCACTGCTGTAGGATTATCATAATCATTAGACATGAGTGGTGGCCCAGGCCGGCCCAATAGTCTGTGGCGCAGAATGTGCTTCTTAGAGGAGTTTTGTTGGGGGGCCTTCAATAGTGCTCACAGGAGGTCCCCTCATTTTGTGTTACCTCGCTGTACCACCGACATGATTTATCCTGCATTTAGCTCTTTGGTTTGGGGTAATGAATATGCTTGGAGATTATTGAAGTTCACGGCAGTGCTCATTGTACACAACCTAAATCATAACACCATGGGAATCCCCCATTGCAATTTGTATTAGGAAACATATTCTCCATTATAATCTATGCACCACACGGCTGCCTCCCCCAACCAAAGTCATTCACCTACGTTACACTATATTAATTTGTACCATTGTGTCCGTTATATGGATAGTTTGATCGGATATAAATTCCACAAATAAAAAACTGCCAGGGCCTGCTGGAGCTATGTCAGGGCTTTGCAGTCTATTTCAACATGATGTTCTGGGGGCCTTTGCTACCAGCTGGAAAACAAAGTTACCGTGACATGCGGGGTGATTATATTTTAATGTAGACATAGGAATGCAGCGAGGGGTTTAATCCTTGCAGATTATTACGGCACAGGCAGCCAGTAGGGAACTAAAACACTAAGAAAGTCGTTTATTACAAAGTTCAAATTGAATGCAGGGTACCGCCAACGTTTGCACGAACACAACTGTTTTCCTTCTTTGCACTATGAAAAACGGCCAAGATGGATTTTTATTCCAACTACTTTTCTGGATTGCTTTGTTTAAATTTAAAGAAAAGCACCCTCTGCTGTGCTCTTGTGCCTTTTAGAGTGAATTTAGCTTATTTTGTTTAACATCTTTTCATAAAGATTTTACTTTTGAAAGGTTGATTTACATCCTGGCTTACCGACATAACCAAAATGTCATCCTAGGCAAATTCATCATTGTGCATTACTTTCATTATTGCCAAAATTAGGATATCAGAAACAATTTTATTTTAAGTGTGCGTTGCACAAAAAAAAACACTCAGACAACAGTGCTGCTCCTTCTATACTGTAATAATTTGATATTAAATGTACAATTCCATCTTACAGACAGAAGTGTCAATACAATACATATATATATATATGCTCTTTTCTTGCAGTGCATTGTATGTGGTTTATTAAGTCACATCTTTTCGGAACTCATTGTAATTTATTCAATGATGTCACTTCCTTTGAAGTCATCTGAATCAATGCTCACAAGACATCACTTCCGATACTCCTGAAATTGTGATTTCACGTCACTGCCTGAGCCCCACCATTACATTTTAGAAGCTTGCATGCAATTTTTATCACTCATGAAGCAGAATGTAATTTAGAAAAGTAAATTAAGTCAAAATCACCCTTACTCTTCACTTTTACTCACTGCTTTGTGGAAAATAAAACATTGCCTGTAAATTACGATTTTCAGTTGGTGTTTTTTAATGGATTTCATGGAATCCACCTGCCATTTATCAGGTGTAAATGCATGCCATATTGCATGGGAATCCTTTGGTTTGACACCTGAATGATAAAACAAGGTATTCTGCCAAGCCGGAGGAGCAAAGCAAAGCCGAGAGGACACTGATTCGTTCCTGTCCTACGCCTTGGAACAGCCAAAAATAGACCAGTGTTAAATGGAGGTTAATTGTAATGTGTGCCATGCAAAGTATTAATTCATGACATTGGTGGTCATGAAAAAGTGCTATTGGAGAATCAATTGAAGGTAACAAATTGTGGGACTATGAGTAGCACTAATGAGAGACTTGATTTCTACATTCAAATTAAAGCAAGATATGGCACAAAGGAAGAGAAAAAGCATGGAGTGCTTCCCCAATAATTACAAAAATGTCCCACATTATAAGTGGAGAAGCTTATTCTTGCGATTTCGGCCTAATCTATTGCAAACGAGGAAGATTCAAGCTAAAAGATCTAGATCAGCGGGTATGGAAAATGTATGCCGTTACTGTAAGGACTCCCAGAAAATGGAATCCCTATATCACATTAATGTGGAATGCCCCTCAATAAGCAATTTAAGGGTTCCGTGCATCAACAAATTCGGCTTCACAGGCAAAACCAATAAAGAACTATTTTAGATTTGCATGAGAAGTGGAAATCAATTATCCCTAGCCTTGCCAACTCTTAGATTCATTAAGGTAGTTCTAGACTAGATCTTTGAACATTTGACAATTTCTCTGGTTTAGGGCAACAGGATGAATTTTACAATTTTATATTTATATATTCTATATATTCTTTTATTGGAAAAGTTATTATGTTTGAGAAGATTTTAACATACTGTTTGAATTGCATCACGCAATCGAATGTTATTACAGACGCAGGCGACATGGTTTTGAAAAGTGTAAGTTTGACGCTGGCAGTAAATCGCACCAGTGAGGTTATAGCTCAATAGATGCTCCTTATGTAAGGGGAAAAGGCCTATATGAATTAACTCTCTAATGGTTTTAAGTTTACTGTTTTTATGTATCTATTTTAATTTAAGTGTTGATATATTTATTCATATGATACATGTTATGGTTTGCAAGGCATAAAATAAGCAGTATTGCATAGCAATTTGCTATGCAATTCTGTAGGCTTGCTAATTAAATTGACATTTGTTTAGCAAAGTTAGCTATTTAAGTTTCCCTTTTCAATGAAAGCACTGCTCATCCTGAATTCCTCTCTGGCTCTAAAGGCTCTCGCCACCCTTTTCTCTGTTTACTGCAAATTGAAAGGGGCAAATGGAGAGAGAGTGCAATAGTAATCATCTCCTTCACTCATAAGTGCCAAAGGCCTGTGTGGGAGTGAAAAGCAAGATTTATTTTCTTTCTCAAACAATTGCAAACCAGACGTAATCTTGTTGATACTTTAATTACGCTAACTATGTCCTCTTTGGCAAAGCAAAGACCAGTATGTGTAACTTATTAAAAACAGTCATGCAATTCCATTCCTAACAATTTAAGTTGTTGCATAATGCATAGCTGCAGTATTGCTTCTGTGAAACACTGCATAGTCTCCATGGTTGACAGTAAAGTTTAGGTTAGTGTATCTAAATCTCAGTTTCCACTAAATTTTTGTTGTTGTTGGGGAATGTCCATCACATTGATGAGTGAACACTTTTGAAAATGTACATGATCACACTGCTTTTTGTGGTATCCTGCATGTGTATGAATGAGGTCTGAGTCAGTGTAAGAGGTGAGTGGAATGTTAGGGGAGCTTGGAGTGTTCAGGCTCTTGGAGATTCCAAGGGAGACGGTTAAGGACTTGGAGCTGGGCAGGGAACCAGGGAAGAAGCTACTAATGATCTCTCTCTCCTATACTCTATACTGAACCTGTAACAAAGAGAATAAAGCGTGTTTCCTATTTTCTACATACCTGAGTCAGCCTGGTTCCTGCTCCTTGTTATTACTGGCTCAAGGTAGATCCTGCAGGAGGCAGGATACATCATTTGGCGACGAGGATTACTTGAGCCCGGAAGAAATGAAAGTAGGAGCAAAAGAGATATAAGGAGAAGGAGAAGTAGTACCAGATAAAGTCTGTTGCAGAAGCCTTGGAGAAATTGCCAGAATCAAAAGGCGTTTTTTTTTTCTGGAGAACGAATTATGCAGCTGATGCCTACCAAGGAGTTGGTAGCGGTAACAGGCATCAGACAACCGTGGAGGCCCATCCATGGGACTGCAAAAGAGAAGGGCCCCTCCGTGGAAGTTTGGGGGTCGTGCGGCAGCAGAAGTGGGCCACAACCAGGTAGCCGGAGACAGTGTGCACATTGGCATGCACGTGCTGGAGGATATAAAGCAGACTGTCAAGTAATACGAGATGCAGCGCTGGCGAATTGAAAATTTCGGAGACCCATAACTGGCAGCCCCACTCATCGAGGTACTGTGGGGAATCGTGGGCGGATAAAGTTTGGGCTAAATTTAAGGGTCCCTTGAGGCTGGGGGTGGCGCGCGCACCTTGCAGGCCTTCCGATGCTTGCGTTCCATCCTGCCCGTTGGGCTGGAACGCAAAAGAAAGGGTCCGACGACATTACCCTGCTTTCCGCATCCGGAGACTCAATCAGAAACATTAGAAGAATGGCCCTTGACAATAGCCACGTTGCGTGATGACGTTTGCGGAATTGAAGAACATCTGCTTCAATATGGAATGTTGGAGTGAATAAATTAAGTCTGCAGGCTGCTCGAAGACACGTGTTATGGACACTCAAAAAATAAGCAACGGATTGCAGTTGTGGCGTTTAGCTTTGTGCGGACTATCAAAGTATGGCAGCACGGAACGGAGGATTTCTCTAGGGTCTATCAAGGTGCTGACAAGTGGATGTTGCGAGCTTCCAAAATGGAGAGTCAGGTACATTTTATTCATGAAGAACAATTTTTGACAGCAGATTTCGGAAATGCAAGTTCGCCCACAAAAGCTCGTTTCGGAACTAGACTTACAGTAAGCAGGGCGCTGTCTGTTTTTATGACTGCTGTTTGTTTAAGTCTGTTGCAGGCGCCGAGCCTTCAAGAGGTGTACTTTCCATTTATAATGGACGGGGAGTTGACATTTTTCACGAAGGCGCAACCATGAGAGAATTATTGTCGTTTTTGAAAGCTAAATTTTTTGATTTATGAATTGACATTAGGAGTTCATGATACAGGAGGACATTATTTTTACGGCCTTTGAGCAAGAAATAATATTATTTTGGATTCTACGTGTATTTTATGAACACAGTTGGAGATAATGGGATGAATGCTTTAAGAATGCATGTTGTTATGTGCAGCGTATGTGTGCATGTTAAGTCTGGGAGATGTTTTAAATTTGCAGTTAGAGATAGACTGCACACAAATATATGAAGCAATTTTGAAGCAAAACATGTTTATGAGATGCACATTTTTATTGATTTTACAGAGAACTGAAATTTGTTTAAATTTAAATGATTTTCATATTTTGATGAAGTGAAGCATAATCCACAGTTTTGATGTTTTTAAAATGCAGAAATGTTTCAATCAGTGTGTAAAACGTATACTATGTGTTTTGGGGAAACATTGATCTTGTCATGTTTAAATATGAAGTGCATCCCAGGTAATGCATACATTCAGAATATGAACATAATAGAAATGCAATAGTTATGTGTGTGTATTACACATTTTGAAGTTATGGTATGAATGTGAATTGAAGTTTGTGTTTGTGGGCGCAAGTGGAGTTTGGGTATGTGACGCAAGGGTGCGCACTGTAATGTAGAGTTGTGTAGTTGTACTGCGTGTGTGAGAAGCAGCACATGTCTTGAGTTGGGATGCATGTAGGTGTTTCACGTTTGTACATGCTGTAGATGTGACGTGTGGGAGAGCACACGTTTATTGCGGAGTATGTTGCGCAAAATGGGAGTATATAAATGGGAGTTGCATGCATGCAATGGGGTTTAGGCTTATACACCCTGGCCAGGTGTATTGGCAGTAGTATAAAACCTTCAGGAGGAACCCCAAGTTTTGTTTTTAGGAGGTTGGACACAGTAGGGTGTTGCAGTGAAGTTGACCTTAGGGCATGGGCCCTCTTCGGAGTTGTTTTGTGGATTTTCAACGCAGTTGTGCGTAAAAGGAAGGGAAAGGAGATTTTTTTTTTCTCCAGTAGTGTATGTTTACATATTCGGGGCTACACTAGTTTGTCTGCGTTGTAGGTAACCGCACGGCAAGATGCTTCCTTTTGTTGAGTTTAGGGTTTTCCCTAGTTAGTTCTGTGATGCCAGGCGGTGCATGTGGGAGGAGGATATTTGTTGTTTTTGCACGCCAGTTTGCAAGTGGTATTTAATAGTAGTGGAGGGCACACAGTGTTTAGCCAGTATTTATGTAGTATTGAAGTTGTGGACTGTACACTGGCATGGGTTACTGAATTTAATTTCAGTTTGAATTACACTTTTTCAATATATTTTCAGAGTTTTCAGGTCACACCATTTGATTTTTCATCCCAGTGGTGTGTCGGAGCTTTTGGGTTTTGCAAAATTTTGAAATTGCACTACACTACTGTTTTTTTTTCATCTGGTAGTGTCAAAATGTTTACATCTGAATTTTTGGTTTTTGCAAACGTGAATGTGCAACGCATTACTAATTTTGTCATATGGTAGTAATTGCAGGTTAACAATTTTCATAGCTTGTGCTATGCAATTTTTAAGCCACAAATTCTTCCTTTTGTGGTTGTGTTTTCCGTGATCTTTGTGTTGTATGTCTCTTTCCTAGGTTTTTCATTCCTTTTTCATGTTTTCCTTAGGAGAGGAGGATGAGGCATGGTTGTTGGGATATTTGATAGAGTGCATGGGATCCTTGATGGCATGTTTAGGACTATTGTGATGGCCCTGTGTAAGTTTGCAAGATTCGTGGCTACACAGTTTTGGCAAGGTAGTTAGCCTATTTTTGGGGCGTTTTGGGTTGTGCTCAAGTGTGGCAGACTTGAGGCCAAGAGTGGCAGTCTTGGTGGAAGGTGTTTAGTTTAGGAGGGTCGATGGCTGTAGTTTTGTTTTGTTTGTCCATGTGGCAAGGTTGTGCTTGGTGGTGGCGGCACCAAGACCCTGGTGTGGCAGGCCAGGGTGGAAGGAGCACTAGTAAAATATTGTGTTTGTTAGTCCTTACGTGGTTGTGAGTTTGGGTGTTTTCTTTTGATTGAAAAAAGGGGGGGGATATGTGGTATCCTGCATGTGTATGAATGAGGTCTGAGTCAGTGTAAGAGGTGAGTGGAATGTTAGGGGAGCTTGGAGTGTTCAGGCTCTTGGAGATTCCAAGGGAGACGGTTAAGGACTTGGAGCTGGGCAGGGAACCAGGGAAGAAGCTACTAATGATCTCTCTCTCCTATACTCTATACTGAACCTGTAACAAAGAGAATAAAGCGTGTTTCCTATTTTCTACATACCTGAGTCAGCCTGGTTCCTGCTCCTTGTTATTACTGGCTCAAGGTAGATCCTGCAGGAGGCAGGATACATCATTTTTAATGGCAAATCTAGTTCTGTGACCTGCTGGTTGCATTTATCTGTGCAACTGGTGCTCAACGCATGAGCAGTTTTATACCAGTTACCCTGAAAGTGAGATGGCTGCAAACTACTATATTCCACCTAGTTTGACCAATTCTCTGCCTGCTATGTCATCTAATTTGCTTTGTCTCTTGCTGTCTTTCCTCTTACGGAGGCAACTACTCCAGCCAACCCTTACCATCCCCCACCGCCCGTACAGCCACAACTAGGTACCACGGGGCTGTGGAACGGACAAGATACCACCAATCACCACACAAACGGAAGTATGGACACTAGCAGCTGCGCTAGTCATGTGGAGGGGGTGATTGCGATGCGAGGTTATTAAGGGAGCGGGCGGAGGGGACAGCTAAATCCTCAAACGGCCTCGAATGCAAAAACGGGCACGTACCTCCTGAGGCTCAGGGTGTACAAGCATCCCGTCGTGTAAGATTACACGAGCCCAACCGGTTCAGTCCAGGATAGAGATACAAACTAACCAATACCACTAACAATTTCCTTCTCTGCATACACCTCTCAAACTCCAAACCAAACACAACCACAAACCTCGAGCGCAGCAAACCGCGCGAACTTCACTACACTGCAACAACAAAACAAAAACACACATAGACTCGCACAACAGCACACGACGACTACCGGCCGCATACACCCCAGGCCCAGCCGACGGAACCACCGGGCTGAGGCTGCCAACAGCACATCACTGCAATCTTGCACTTTTCCAGCCTCCACCCACTAACCCACCCTCCCTCACTCTTTCAGAGCCGCCAGAGCGCCAGGGGACCACTCCAGTGGTGATAGTGCGCGGTACAAATGACCTTTAACATTACATAATGAAATTCACAATCTAACTGGATGTTTATGGAAAAGAATGATTAATGGTTCCTTCCAGACTGTACATCGACACATCTACAGCAATACCACACACTGTAGCTAGCCTCCAGAGCTTGCTCTACGATTATGTTTTCAAAGCCTTTTCATCATATATTTATTTATTTGTGTCCAATCATGCCGCTATCCTTTCACATTTTACAGACACTCCGCCAGAGCTTGGAAAGTCCACTCGCCCGCTCGCATAGTCAAGTATATTTTATGAAGGGAAAGTACCATTTACGGGGATGTTTGAAAAAGTTATGTTAACATTTACTTTTTTGCAGTAAATGTCAAATAAGTTTCACAATGCATATCTGGCACCAGTGTGTCAAACAAAGTCGGTTTGTAGTGTCATGCACCATTTTACAGAAAACACATTGACATTTTTGGTTGAGTGCATTTCTTTTAGGTTGAGTAGGTAAACTAAATTACTTAACCTGCAGGTCTAGTAGAATTTGAAAGCATTTGCAAGGCCTCATTCTACTCACTAATATCTCACTTCAGCGGTACACAAAAATGCTGTATTGATGCTCATTTCATGTTTCGGAACCTCTGGTGACATAAAAAATATTAGTCAACACCGCTAATCAAATGGATGTGTTTGCTAATCAAGAACATTTAAATCGGCAAACCCTGCTAATCAATTTTTGAAAACTACTTTATGCCTTGGATTTGCCTATAAACTAGATAAAGTTAATACAAAAATTAAAGTACTGTTTTACTTTCTATGGATGTTTAAGGTTTAATTTCAACTTTTGCACAATAAAATAAAATGTTAAAAAAACACGTATTTTGCTTCTTCATAAGACTTCCAACATGGAGGCAACTGCTGCACCGCTGCCACCTTCACCTGGAGGATATGATTCGAGACCCGTTTTAAATGACAAGTTTGAAAGGCCCTGACCGACTATCTAAAAACAGCATCCGCGGAAACGCCTTGTGTCCAAATAAATATCAGTTTAACAATGGCATTTTGGAATCTACCGTGCGCTCTGCCGCCCGGTTTCATACTGAATGGCACAGATCCGTCGCCTGTGGACCTCTCAAGAAACAGCCTATGATTTCTTCCGCTACCGCAGTTCCGCTTGCCTCGGGATCCCGCCCTTTACGTGGATTACAAGCGACGAAACAGCCACTGCTAGCCTCCATCGCCACTAGGTGCAAGAGCCCAAAGTGGCATGTGCCATAGCATGGATGAGGGCAGATTATGTGCTGTAAAACATCGTCTTACAAACAGTTAATTGTACCATGTAACAGAAAATATCGGGAGGTGGAATCGAGTGTCATGTGTCGCATGTCACGTGGATCTATCCCTTCTCTCCATGCGTGCTCCAGCCTCCACCCAAAGCTAGCCAGCACCTCCAACAGCCTCTCTACGCTCATCCTGGGCCTTCCTAAACTCTTCTGCTGACATACTGCCCGCTAGCAACGACATCCAACCTCGTGAGCGTCACCATTTACGCCATTGAGTCCCTTTCCCTCTTCTATCCCGAAATAATTATCTTTTCCACGGGTGCCCCACAACGTACAGCACTAGCGTGACATGTCTTTGTCCACCCACCTGCCTGCCTCTCGGCGCTTTTGGCCCAGCACTGCAGTCTCCTTGCACTAGCCTGAATCTATTCCATGCAAGGCCTACTAGGAAAGTGGCTGCGCAAACCGACCGACCGACCGCCATCCCAAGAACACCACTCCAGATCATTCCACGCTTAAACCCACCCCCACGCTGAATCAGCCAATCCTCGTTGCGCCGTTGAGCTCTACCCACGCCCAAAATGCCCAGGCGGAGAGTCCAGTGTGCAATTTCCACAGGAACTCCATTAGCCTGCGGACACAGTTGCAACACAAACCCAAGCCGGGCGTTGGGGAACCCAGCAGTTCTGGCTTTTCCATAGGCAAACACTTACCCCATTTTGGCGTAGCCGCTGCCCACTTCATATATACGCATGTATGCGTGTGTTACACGGGCTCCCGGAGGATGGTGTGCATGCCCAGGGGTAGGCATGCAGGAAGCAGAATGTAGACGGGTTTGGCTGATTACGTTCCGTGTCTGCAAATAAAACGTTGACTCGTTTATTTATTGGAGTTTTGAAGATACTAACTGCGAGGATAGATGCCTAGTACGCTAGTTGAAGACATGTTCCGTGTACAGGGTAAATAAAGTTAGGTGCCGTTAACCATTTCACATTTTCAGAATGAATTTGTATGTGGTATATATGCACGAAGATTGTACAGAGGTGAAGTATTTCTAAACTGCATTCCAACTGAAAAAGGCACCTGTGTATAGCTGAATTTACAAGGCCCCATGTCATCCGATCCCTGCAGTTCCTGGTGTCCCCGCTAACTTCACATATTGCTTGGAACCATGGGCTGCTGCTGGTGTAGATGTACCCAGATCACCGAGGTGGACATTTCCATCCTTCAAGCCTAAGAAAGGAATGTTGTTCAATTCTTTAGGGGTAAAAGGCCATTAACAAAAAAAAAAAAAATTGGTTTATACAAACCTTTAAAAAGGAGAAACATAGAATACAATTGACAAATCACACAATTGACAAATCACACAATTACAAACAAAAGCAACACCATGAATAACAAAGAATACCATAAAATATAAAAAAAACAAATGAGCACTAATTGAGCAAATATAACACAAGCGGAGCACATGACTTAAGACCACACTAAACACTAGATTTAGTTAGTTCTTCTTCGATGTTTTTAAAGAGAAATGTAAGAGCGTAAGTTAGTTTTTTCTTTTCTTCCATGAAACATTCCTCCCACCATTCTTCCATTGTGCGTGAGCTCTATTTGCAACAATTACTCCAAACAGTGTTTTTCTCATCAAATAAAAGGCTTTGCAAGTGAGAATTAGATGCTTGATGTTTTCTTCATGATGATTGCAGAACCTACATTTTGGATCCAGCATCTCATATTTAGGCCATCGCATAATCACTTCTTTGGTCTTGAATTGGTTCAGCCTAAATTTCACGAGGAGCGTTCTTTTTTGTTTGGGCTTTTTTCGAGGTATTTGTAAACTGAATTATGGGCTTTTCCTTCCAGTGGGACATTTTTCATTAGCAAGTATTTTGTTTTATTTATGCCAGTGCTAATCCAGTCATGTTCCCACAATTCTTTCTTGACAGCATCTGGATTCTCTGCCAGTGTGTCCCTATCACTGTTTATATCATCTAGAATTTGGTGGCATTGATTTAGCGAAGCCGAGAACACTAAGTTTGATTGTTTGTTCACTTGGTCGTGGAGAATTTTCATCTGTGGAACACCGTTAGACAGGATTATTTTGCGAAAAATTGACAAAGTATTCCAGATGACCTTTGCATTTATGGAAATTAGCTCCAATTCGTAATGTACTTGACTAATTTCAGGATTCTTGACCAAAAAATATTTTCAAGGGTATCCCACAGAGTAGATGGACATCCAAATGCAATTTCTGCGCTGAACATTAAAGATGGCACAGCCTTTTGGTTATAAAACTTTTTTATGGGTACCAGAGAAAATGTGCCATATTTTTTATCAAGAGCTGTGGCTTGGGCGCTAAGCTGACGACATTTAGATTTAGTTTTTTTCTGCCCAAATGTGATCATTTATATTTGAGTTCAGCCACATACCCAAATATTTTTGCTGTTTCACATATTGCAGAGGTTCACCGTCTAGATGCCATTTGAATTTCTTTATGTTGGCTGCACTTATGGTAAGATCTTGTAGAGTTAAAACAACTGATTTGCTTGCATTTATATACAAACCATTGTCCCCAACATACTGCTCCAAAGCTTGAAGTTTCCGTTGTAAACCAATTGGTGTGAGATCCGTCAAACACTAGATTTTCTGCATAAACAATCCAATTTAGGGCAGAGTCGTCTATTTTGGGAGCGAATCTTTGGATTTTTTCAAAGATTTCACCAGTGTCAGAGATCAATGCATTGAAGATTATGGCTGCCAGCGGGCACCCTTGTTTAACTACGCAAAAGGTACGAATAGATTTTGATAGAGTACCATTTGCATCTAAACGGATGTTAATCTCAGTGTTCGTATGTAAATCTTTGATTGCAGCAAGAAGGCTGCCGGGGCAAGTCCAGGTTTTTAATTTTGTCCAGAGTATTTCCCTGTCAACGCTATCAAAAGCAGGAGACAGGTCGACAAATGCAAGATATAGCTTTGAACCTTTCCGAATAGCATCCATTTTGAATAAATTGATAAGTATAAGCTTTAAGCAACATCCCCACACCCTTCACAAACCCACTTTGTCTAACATCTAGATGTTTAGTTAGAACAAGCCATTCCTTCAGTTTGTGCTGGAGTTGTGTCGCATATATTTTGCCTATAACATCCAATAAGGCAATTGGACGATAGTCCGTTGGATTTGATCTGTTGCCTTTCTTAAAAATAGGCACGACAATAGCCTTTTTCCAGGAGTCGGGTGTGGTTGCTTCTGCTGCGACTCTATCGAATAGAATTTGACAAAACTCAGCTTAGACTTCAGGATTGGCTTTAACAATAGCATTTGTAATGCCATCCGGGGCTGGGGCACCGGAGTTGGAAAGTTTTTTGATATTTATCAAAATGTCATCTTGGTCAAAATGAATGGCCCAGTGCCGCAAGGATGGCATTGGAGGATCGAAGATGTCACCCTTTTTTGAGAACAACATTGAGAAGTGCTCAATCCATTTTTTTTTCAGAATCCATTTTTTTTTGTGGAGCCTGCTGTACACTGCATTCATTATTGATCACTGACCAGAAATCTGAAGAGTTCTTCTCTTTTAAACATTTTATTATTTTTTCTGCATCATGTTGTTCAGTCAAGGAGCGATGTGCTGCGGGGGGCGTGGCTAACCGCCAGGTGAGAAAGACGCCTTTGAGTGAGCTCCGTATCATGCGTCCAAAATCCTGCTGAAACGCCACAATCCCGAGTGAACAAAGCAGCCGAGGAACTTCGCAACTGCAGCTGGGCATGACGGGCTGCACCACCCGAGGTTATATGCCGCTACAACCCTTCCCCATGACAGGGCGCCGTGCAGAGTGAAGACTGCCCGAGGCGGAAAATGGCGCTGGCCGCCTGAAGAGCTGACGCATCGCAGAACGCAGGGCCCTGACCCAGCACCCCGTGATCTCGGAAAGCACTGGGGAGCCCGAGCAGAGACCAGAAGCTGGAGCGAGGGGACCACTCCATAACCCAACCGCTGAGGGAACGGTGCCAAGAGAAGTCGGATGGCCGAGTGACTTGACGTCCCAGATCCCCGCTGGAAGACTGACCGTGGGAGGCGCGCCGGGAGCGTTGTTGAGGCCCCTAAAGTACGGCCTGCACTGCCTGCGAGCGAACAAAGGGGGAGGCGTCCCGAAGTCCCCGCCATCAGCATACGAGGAACACCGCAGACGGACCAGGCGAGATCGCGGAGGTGAGCCTGGTCACGGGCTTGCCTAGAAGCACATTAAAGACACAAGGTGAGGAATTGGTGGGTGGGGGGAACCCGGAGAGGCCAACACGTCCCCTGGCCCTTAGAGCAGGGTGATCCCCCCCCCCCGGAGGGCACACCAGTTACAGTAAAGCACGGCCCCGGACCGGGGCTAAGAACCGCACATTGCTGACGCCATCTGCTCACCGTGCGCCACCGCCATTGATGCGAGCCGATCAGCCATCGCGCCAGCTGGGGGTCCAGATAACTTGGGGCACTGGAACATAGCCCACACTGAACCGACACAACCGGGCATCCCCGCTGAGAGCACTTAAATCGTGGGCCCCCAAGTTAACTGCACCAGAGGGATCAAGAGGGGGATGCACAACCCCCAAACACCATAAACACTGCAAGGAGAGTAGCGGACAGCGGGCACAGCTGCAGAGCAGCCCCTAGGCTGCGCACCCCTTCCTCTGTGATACGATCTGCCCAGGAAAAGGGTAATGTCCGTAAAAGGCGCTAGAGGCAAGCAGAAGCAGACTACCATGGAGACCTACACCGCTGGCAGAGCTGCGAGGCCTGACACCAGCTCCACCGGCCTCACAACACTGCAGGCTGAACCCCCTGCAATGCCAGCGGAACCAGCAAACTCGCAGTTGTTAGAAGCCATCAAAACTCTCCAAATGACTATGGAAAGTAAAATTGACGCAGTGGCAATCGATTTGAACTTATTAAGACAAGACGTCCACTCCATAGCGAGCAGAACAGAACAGAAACCCAGGTCCGTGAGAACACTGTGACCAAAACCCAGCTCCTGAAGGACGTTGACGCTCTAGCGCAAAAGGTGAAAAACCTAGAAGGAAGGGCCGATGAAGCGGAGGCACGGGCACGCCGAAGCCGAAATAACATAAGAATGATTGGCCTGCCAGAGGCATTGAAGGAAACGATCCCACGAACTACGTAGAGAACCTCCTATTGCAGGAGGTTGGTGCTGCGAAATTAACACAAGGCTTCACCATCGAAAGAGCGCACCGTTCACTCACCAAACGACCACCCCCGGGGACGCCACCCAGGCCATTAATTGCAAAGGTGCTCAAATACAGGGACAGGGAGACAATCTTAGCCTTCTCGAGGTCGGGCGGCTGTATACAAAGAGACGCAGCGAAGATAGCCATATACCCTGATTATACTTTCCAGGTATAATTGAGAAGAGCCCAATTCATCCATACAAAAGCAAGACTGAAGAAAGCGGGCCTGCGCTACATGCTCTTATACCCAGCAAGACTGAAAGTGCTGCATAATAATAAAGCGGACCTGTTCGACACCCCTGCGGAAGCCAGAGATTGGATGGATAGGGAGCAGCTCCCTGACCTCGAAACCAGGGATCGCAAACCACGGCAATCGGCAACCTGAGCAACCACCCAAATATTAATATGAGCACGCACACTCGGGAAGAAAAAAGGAAAGCTTAACACACACCCATAAACAGCAAGTTAGATCCTACCAAGAGCTACACTGAACATGGACCGCAACCTACACGACAGCGGCCAAAGCAACGTTTTCTGCCCCCAGAAGTAATTCGGGTGTCTAACCCGCCCGTAGGGCACCAAGAGACCACCAAGAGGTCAAATGGAGCGGAAACGGGGTAGTCAGAACGGGGGGAACCCCGCTAGATTTGTTATGTTACAGGGGAGTTTAAAGTTTGGGGGGGAGGGAACCAGGGAGTTTGTATTCAAGTTGGGGAACCGTACACAGAAAAACCAAGACCACCCGGAACGCCAGAAGTTGCCGGAACCAAGAGAGGGCATGTCAGGAGCGCCACCCACATAAGTTTGACGACGCAAACCCCATGGCTGACAAAATCAGAATCTTGACATGGAATGGCAGAGGAATGAATAGCTATGTCAAGCAGCGCCTTATCCACACACTCTTAAGGCGTAACAATCGCCCTCCTGCAGCAGACTCACCAGAATGCACAAAAGCAAGCTGTACTCGCCAAAATATGGAGAGGAACACTGATAGGATCCACATATTCCACTTATGCAAGAGGTGTCTTGATCTGGATAGCCCCCTCTATTCCCATAAAGCTGATGCACTGAAAAACAGATGACGAAGGCAGAATGGCACTGGTACATGGCATCATTGAGGGAAGGGAACTCTGCCTGGTTAATACCTACGCCCCAAACCACAACGCTACTGTCTTGTTCTGCTCCCTATATAACTGGCTAAGCCCTTTCAGGGACTGCACTTTGATATAGGGGGAGACTAGAACTGCACCCTAAACCCTCTCATTGACAGATCGGATAATAAGCACACCCGCCGTCCCCTCCAGCCAAAATACTGAACGCTCTAACGCAACAATTTGCGCTTAGAGATTTATGGAGAGAGCACCACTTCCAGAAACGTGAGTACTCCTTTTATTCAGCCCCACACGCAGTCCATACTAGGATAGATTACATCCATATGAGCGAGGAACAATTGGCCATGTTCGGGGACACACAATTCCTTGCCAGGGTGTTGCCAGGCCACTCCCCACTGATAACCACGTGGACAGTGTTTGCACCCAGACCCCCCGCACCCACCTGGATGCTTAGAAGCGAAGCCCTACTAGACGAGGCCTTCTCCGAACAGATTAAAAAATGTACCCTAGACTACTGGCAACTAAATGAGAATAGGGTGCAATACATTAGTACAGCATGAGAGGCGTACAAAGTGGTCATGAGGGGGGAAATGATTGCAGCTATAGGGGGTGCTTAGAAGTCCATACTAACCTCCTTAACATGCAATGAAGATAAGCTGAAGGCACTAGAAGCCAAAACCCCCACAGACCCCACCGACATCCAAAAAATAGTAGAGCTCAAACAAGCCTGCCTGGTGCACTGGGAAAAACTGGGGAAACTTAGCTACACTAAACACACCGAACGAAGTCATGCTCTGGGGGACAAGCCAGGGAAGCTCCTTGATTGGCTTCACAAAAGGGAAGCCCCCAGGACGCCCATTAACCAAGCCTGCAACCCTGATGGCACAATAGCACACACGCAACCCGAGATAAACCTAGCGTTCACTAGATTTTACCAAGCTCCTTACACCGAAACCTTGTCGCCCACAGACACTGACATAGAGGACGTCTTAGATATTATTAAGCAACCCAAACTAGACGCACCACAAGCCGAGGCCCTGGACAAGCCCATTACCTCTGAGGAGGTCATGGCCACCATTAGATCCCTGCCATCCGGCAAGACCCCAGGACCAGATGGACTCCCCGGGGAGTTCTATAAAACCTACGAGGAAACGCTGGCCCCACTCTTGGCGCAAGTATTCAACAAAGCATATGAAATAGGCACCCTCCCCGACACCATGAGAGAAGCCTTAATCATCCCCCTACTGAAACCAGGCAAGGACAGCGGAGAGTGTGGCGCTTACAGGCCCCTATCTATGCTTAATGCGAATAACAAGATCCTGACTGCACTCCTTATCGAGGAGGCTGCGTAGAGCGGTCCCACTTCTGATCCACCAAGACCAGACAGGGTACATACCAGGCCGAACCATTACAGAGAACCTACGTAAACTACACCATGTCATATATAGCACTAATAACAGGCCTGGAAAATGCACAGTAGTATCCTTAGACGCCACTAAAGCATTCGATTCAGTCCGGTGGAAGTGGTTGCATGCCACTATGGCTAAAATGGGAATAGGACCGACTTTCTTAAAATGGACCAGGCTTATATACACATGACCCCATGGCTAGGGTACGCACAAACAATACATACTCGGAAAAATGGTGCCTCTACAGGGGCACGCGGCAGGGGTGCCCACTGTCCCCCATGCTGTATATCATAGCTATCGAACCTGTAGCAGCATACCTGAGGCAGGAGTATGGGGACGGGGGCATTGAGATCGACGGGGTGACCCATTTAGTCTCCATGTATGCAGATGACACACTTCTCTACTTGAACAACCCAGAACATATTTTACCATACTGGAGACACTGGAAGGGTTCATAGGTATATGGGAATAAAAATTAACCACGATAAGTCCTGTCTCTTCCCCCTAGCATCATTGAGCGGCGTCAGCGAAGAAAGTCTCCCAGCCATGGCCTTCAGGTGGGAGATCACCTCCTTCAAATATCTCGGAATAACCATCCACCGAGACCCCAAGACCGAGCACTCCCTCAACACGGTTAGAGCCAAAGACAACCTAGAAAAGTCAATGGACTTCTGGGGCAGACTCCCGCTCCCAGTCACAGGAAGAGCTGGGCTCCTTAAGATGGTGGCGCTACCCCGCCTCCTACACTTCTTCACCAACGTCCCATATAACATCCCCCAACAGTTCTTCAAAGACCTAAACAAGCTAAGCAGAGGATTTCTGTGGCAAGGGGGGAGGCATAGAGTGGCACTAGAAGTACTGCAGAGACCCTATGACAGAGGAGGCCTGAAAATCCCCAACTTCGAACTATATTACCTAGCGGGCCAGCTGAAACATGTAATCCAATGGATGGCGGACGATATCACAACCGACACCCGGCTCCTACAACCCGCCATCCCCCACATGTTGCTCAGAGACTTATTCTGGGCCCCAGTTGGCACGATTCAACACAAACCATACCTAATGATGCTAGGCACACAGATCTGGAAACGAGCCTGCAAAGCCATGAACACACGCAACCCATACTCACCTCAGATACCGATTGCTGCCATCATGGCAAACAGACCAGGTGCGTAAAAGAAATAAGGAACGCGTGATAACCCTATGGGGTTGCCACCCTTGGTGACCTTGTGGATGATCAGGACATTCTAACATTCACAGAGATGCACGAGACCTCAGGATTACCAATTGGGCAGTTCCTACTCCATGAAGCAGTGATAAGAAAGTTTGCAGACAGATGGCCCATGATAGAGAACCTCGAAACTGGACTCGATGGCACCAAAAACATGTTAAACGCAGCCGAGGGCGGACACGAAACCTCAAGACTCTACAAATCATTGCTGGATAGCATAAGCAAGCAGGACATCAAGTGCAAAGAGAAGTGGAAACTGGAGCTGGGCCAGCAATTTGAGGATAAGGAATGGGAATTAACAACTCACTACCATAAAAAAGTGTCCAGAAACGCCCGACTGCAGCTCATACAGTTTTATATTATCAATAGAGCGTACCTGACTGTCATCCGCCGTGCCGGATGGGGTTTACTTCCGCGTTGTCGGCTTCGTCACGGTAGAGTGCGGGGTTAGTTTCTTCTCTGTGCAGGTCTAGTTGTTGTGTCCTGACTACCACCCGGAAGTATAAATTCTGTTTACTTCTGGGTTACCGTTGCGTTGCAACCCCATTAGATTAGTGCTTCGCTCTCCTTTGGGTCAGATGCTGTTTTCCTCTTTTGGCTTTTTCTTTAGCCGACTCCTTTCGTACGCCTTTCTGGTGTCCTTTCCTCCTCTATCTCTTTGCCTCGCTGCCTTCTAACTTTTACTATGCTTTCCGCTTGGCCGGCGCTCTCTTCAGTGGCTTTCTTTTCCAATCTTTCTTTGTGGTTAGCCTTTCCTCTACCTCAAGGATTGCCAGCCTCTCTACCATCTTCCACCTGCCGGTTACCACTACCATCTCCGGACCACTTTCCAATCCTGGATCAACTTCGAGCAGACCAACAATACGGACAAAAGGGTTTTTTCTGCCGTTCGGTTTCTTCCCTTTACTTCCTGGCTGCTCGCGGGAACGAGGCCACGGGACTGCTGTTATAGCTAGCGGTCACTGTGGCTTCCTCTCGCGGCAGGCTCCCTCCACATAAAAAGGAAAAGGATTACCTGCATCGAAGGAACTTCAACCCAGAAGATTTGGATAACCTATCACCAGGTGAGGAGAGTGGGTAGGAAGGAGGGCGAGAACGTCCTAGTCAGGACAGATTGCAACGCCAAGACAAGATGTCGGCGGAAGAACAGATCCAGGAACTGTGGAAGGCCATTCAAGGCATATCCCAAGAACTACAGACTGTTAAAACCGAAAATGCCATCCTTAAACAGATGGCTACCTCACAGGAGGCCTCCCCAGCAGAATGGCCATCTATGTCTCTCTCCTCCGGAAAATTTGAGGGATCCCCAAAAAAGGTGAAGGAATTCTTGGAAGCTTGCATTGTGTACTTCACTTTTAGACCCCGTTCATTTGCAACTGACCAAGCTAAGGTTGGTTTCTTGATCTCAAATATGACAGGCAATGCACTGTCATGGGCTACCCCTCTTGTGACCAGTGCTAACCCTATCTTGCATGACTTCACAGGGTTTCAGACACTATTGAAACAAACTTTTGAGCGACCAGAATTAACGTTTACAGCCTGCGAAGATCTATTAGATGTACGACAAGAGGCTACCGACGTCCTTACTTATATATCCCGTTTCAAGACACTGGCCGCCGGTGCTGGTTGGCCGGAACAAGCTCAGTAGGCCATATTCAGAAGAGGCTTAAAGGAGGAGATCAAAGACAAGCTTGCTAGGTCTACTAGACCTCCAACATTTTCTGATTTACTCTCTTCTGTCTTACGAATAGAATACTGATTACAAGAGCGGCACTCGGAACGCCGCAGACACCGTACAACGACTCAAGTTCCGGACTCCAGGACAGCTGCCACGTCTTTGTCCTCTTCCCCCCCACTCACACGAAGAACCAATGCAGATAGGAGCTACCAGAGGCCCGTTGTCATCAGCAGAAAGAAGACAAAGAAGGGAAAAGGGACTTTGTGCATATTGTGGTTTGGAGCAGCATCTCCTTAAAGACTGTCCGGAATTTCCTACTAAGCGGCAGGGAAACGAGAATCCTCGGTACCAGTAGGGACTAGGTTCCGAGGAACACTTGGAGATTCACGCAGTCCCTATGTTTCGCTTTCTATCTCGGCTCCCAACACGCAAGAAGACTCCAGGTGTATGGTCATTCCTGTCCTTATTAATCTACCCGCAAAGACCGTGGAAACTTTAGCTCTCTTGGATTGCGGAGCAGCGGGACATTTTGTGGACACACTGTGGGCAGAAAAGGTGGGTCTCCCCTTTTAGTCCCCTTTTAGTCCGCAATCATAACCAGAAGGTGGAAGGTGTGGATGGTTCCCCCCTTTCGTCGGGACCCATAACACATACTAATGAAGAGCTCACGATCACCATTTTTCAACACTCAGAGTCCATCAAGTTCGACATAATACGAGCTGCCCATTTTCCCATTATCCTCGGTATTACTTGGTTACGGAAGCATAATCCTCAGATAAACTGGACCAATAACCAGCTAAGTTTCAGCTCTTCATACTGTCAACTTCATTGCTTCCCTGTTACAGCTAAAGACGAAGTTTATAACATGACAAACTACTCAAGTAATCTTGTGGGCATACATGCTCTACCCCAGTATTGTACACCATACCAGGAAGTCTTTACGGAAAGAAGGACTGCTTCTTTGCCTCCACACAGGCCGGAAGATTGCAAGATCGACCTGGAGCCTAATGCTTTAGTTCCATTTGGTCGAATGTTTTCTCTTACTCAGGCGGAAAGACAGGTCCTCAAAGACTATTTGGAGAAAAACATGCGAAACGGTCTCATCCAACCTTCAAGGTCCCCTGCTGGGGCCTCATTATTCTTCATAAGAAAGAGAGATTCCACTGAACTCCGTCCCTGCATCGACTTTTGGGGCCTAAATAAAGTAACAATCCGGGACCGTTACCCTATGCCATTGATAACCGAAATCATAGAAGCTGTGCAAGGAGCCAACATTTTCACTAAACTTGATCTTCGTAATGCTTAACACTTACTTTGCATTGCTGAAGGCGATGAATGGAAAACGGCTTTCCGTACACCATTCGGGTTATACGAGTACCGGGTCATGCCGTTTGGGCTCGTTAATGCACCGGCTGTGTTTCAGCGGTTTATGGACCGAGTGTTTTCAGATCTACTTTCGGTTTCAGTCATCGTCTATCTTGATGACATCCTGATATTCTCATCCGATGTAACTGATCATACTCGACACGTCCTACAAGTACTGGAACGTCTCCAAAGATATCAGCTCCTTGTCAAACCAGAAAAATGTAAGTTTGCAGTATCCTCGATACCTTATTTAGGTTATATTCTCCCAAAGGATGGTATTTCTACGGATCCTGGCAAGATTTCGGCTATTATTGAATGGCCTTCACCCACCAATATCAAGGAAGTCCAAAGATTTCTTGGTTTGTCCAACTTCTACAGGAGATTCATTCAAAACTTTTATGAGATTGTTCTTCCCATCACCAGACTACTTAAAAAGAGTTCAGGCCCATTCAAATGGTCATCAGAAGCAGAAAACAGCTTTGTTCATTTAAAACAGATGTTCTGTTCAGCTCCCATTCTTCGACACCCAAATCAAGAACTACAGTTTATAGTCGAGACTGATGCTTCGGCTTCTGCCATAGGAGCTGTTCTGCTTCAAACTCACGACGGAGTGGAACATCCTGTAGCATACCTCTCAAAAACACTGTCCTCTAGTCAACTGAATTATTCAGTACTAGAGAAGGAGCTACTTGCTATTAAACAGGCTTGTGAAGAATGGCGACATCTACTCTTGGGAGCACGTCATCAGTTTCTCATTCGCACAGATCATAAAAATGTACGAGTCCTACAGAACATGGACTGTGTTAACTCACGACAAGCCCGATGGGCATACTTCTTCGCCCAATACAACTTTCTTATCATTTACTTACCTGGAACAAATAACAAAGTAGTGGATGCATTATCTAGAAAAGAGACGGTCAGCGAAGGAGAAACCCTTCTTAGGGAGCCCATGTTCCAAAGAAACAGGATACTTGGAATTACAGCAACCTTTTTTCAGGAGAACAAGACCTATCAAGCTGTCGAAAGGTGTCATGATGTCTACCCCCGGAGCACCAGGCCAGGCCCAGCACCCCCGGAAGCAGGCATCATGCGCTCGGGTAAAAGCCCAGCGGCCCCTTATAGGGGCTCTTTGGACTCAGTCCTGGCGCCTTTGGCGCCAGGTTCATGTTGGACATCAGTCCTGGCGCCATAGGCGCCAGGCTCATAAAGGGAAGTGTTTTGTGCACTTACCTGATGCAGACCATGCTGCACGCTTCAGGCCTCCCTGAGACCTGAAAGGGACTATTTTTTCATAGGGACTATTTTTTTCACTCGGGCCTGGCCAGGGAAGGATACATACCTAGTTGGGGAAGGATACATACCTGGGACTTCTTTGGAGGCTATTTAAGCCACGCCCAGGCAGCAGCTTCGCGTTGTTCTGCTTCCTGCAGCTTAACGCTCACCGTGTCTGCTCCTGCTCCTGGACTCCAGCCACGCCCGCCTCGAACCTGGAAGACCTGCAAGGAAGGAAGAGAAGAGAAAGGTGAAAATCAAGGACTATTTCAAACTTCTTACCTGCATCCGGAATCTTCTCGCCAGCATCCCTGAAGAAATACTTCCATTTAAAAGCATCGCGTTGCTCGCTGCAGGCCACGCTTCACTCACCTGTCCTCGAGACATCTCCCGGCTCTATCGCGGCTGTCAGCATCGGACGCCACATCTCTGCACCTAGGGGAGAGAGGAAGAAACAAAAGGTGAGCAGAAGGAACACAGAAGGAAAGCCTGATTAACAGCCATAATACTTACTGGCTTTTCTTCCACATTTCGGGTCGGCGCCGCCCCATTGGCAGGTACCGTACCCCGGCCCCTATGGGGAAAGGACAAGAGACATTTCTGGGGAATGATAAGGACATTTAGAGGGATCGACCTCATCACTACTCACCTCGGCAGTTTAACCCCTCGACGCATCGCCTTCATTCTGCACCTGAAATAAAGGACACATCACAGGTTAGAAAGACAACATAAAGGGGGCCGCACTTGAACTTTGAACTTTCATACTTACGGCGCATCGCTCAGGAAAGTCAAGTGGATTTTGCCAGCGCCATTCTGAAAACCAGTGAAGTAACTGGACGAACACGCGCCCCTGCACCAGAAGCAGGATGGAGAGTTCATCCTTCCAAACCATAAGGTGAGCTTAAACCGGGGTTAGGAGGAAGTTAGAGAGGAACAAAGGGGGAAGGGGGAAAGGGCGGAGCTAGCACACTATTCTGCAGACTGTTAATCCCCTTTCTTATCTGCAGAAGGATATTCCTACGGGCCAGGCAAGCACGATTTCGAGGTCCTGTCCAATCGGTGTTCCGGGTCCTGCGCATCATGCTAGAAGAGGTCACAGCAATCCAGACTAGACCAGCGCCCCCGTGGGAACCAGGTGAGCGTTACAGAACGCGAAGACTTCCTACAAATTCCCACCCAGGCGCTATGGAAACTTCCGAAACTGACCAGTCGGCCCAATTACTGGGGGAATTACGGGCCGAAGTACATGCCGCTCATCAAGAGACTAGTGCCCTCAGGAGGGAAGTGATTGTAATAAAGGATAGAGCTGATGACCTGGCTAGACAGCTTTTGCAAGGTCAAGCTGGACAAACTCCTTTACCCGGTTCCGGGGGGAACCCCGCTCCCGTGGTTTCCAGTAACCCAGTGCAGATTAATCTACCTGGAAACATGCCGCTGGCCCCACCTGAACGCTTTGCTGGGGACCCCAAACGATTCGCCGTATTCATGAATCAGTGTCGTTTGCACTTCCTATGCAGACCTGGGGCCTTCCCTAATGATCAGACCAAGGTAGCCTTTGTGTTGTCATATCTCAGCGGCTGTGCTGCCGATTGGTCAGTCCCACTGGTAACTCAAGATGACCCGATTCTTCGTGATTTTCAAGGATTTCAAACAAGCATGGAAAGGTTATTTGCTCAAAACTCCCAGGGACAGGCTCTGGATGACGAACTTCTATCTCTGCACAGGGCAATCAAGACCTTCTATCCTACATTGCAACCTTCAATAGACTAATTGTGGAAACTGGTTGGCCAGAGGATAAAAGAATCACGTTATTCTATCGAGGTCTACGCGGAGAACTTAAAGATGTCCTGGCACAAGTTGTAAATCCGCCCCAAGAATGCACTGAATATATAGACTTAGTGGTCCAATTGGATCACAGGCTGCAAAACAGAAAAGCAGATCGGTCCAAGTTTGAAACCCGGGTGTTGGCCAAGACCCACGCTAACCCCAAGGGGGCTGATGCCTCGGAGCCTATGCAAATCGGAGGTGTTAAAGGACCCCTAACTCAAAAAGAACCGGAAAGAAGACGACAGATGCAATTATGCCTTTATTGTGGGTCCTCTGGACACTTTCTACGAGATTGCCCGGTTAAGCCGCCCAAGAAGGTGGTAGGAGCCGCTGATAAAATCCATGGAAACTCCGTATCGGGAAACGACCACGCCCGGCAAGCATAGGGGTCCGCTTGCCGAGCTTGAAAACTAACTCTCAGACCTTGCATTTCATTGTGCCAATGGTCCTCGTAGATCCGGAACAGCCTAAACGGTTGCATGCTATAAAGGCATACATCGATAGCGGGGCTATAGGAAACTATGTGGATCGAGAATTGGTCTCTAGGATAAACCTCCCTCTGCGTCCTAAAACCAACAAAGATGTCATCACCACAGTAGATGGAACCGAAATTGCCTCTGGACCGGTAACACATTCCACAGCTGAGGTGACACTTGTAGGTCCGGATGGCCATCGGGAGGCAGTTGTGTTTGATGTAATGAAGGCTCCACAGTTTCAGCTTATTCTCGGAATCCCTTGGCTAGAGACACATAATCCTCAAATTGATTGGCGAGCGAAGAGAATAACCTTCCCGGATTGTGCACAAACCTGCTACCCAGAAAATCCAAACATTAATCTAGCATCAGTAACCTCTGTCCCCGTGCAACTACCTCCAGAGTACCAAGACTTTCAGGACGTCTTCCAAAAGGAACAGGCCAACACGTTACCTCCCCACAGATCGTACGATTGCCAAATCGATCTGGTGCCCAGTGCACAACCCCCTTGTAGCAGGATTTACGCCCTTACTGAACCAGAGAATCTGCATTTGAGACAATATTTAGATCAATACCTCGCTAATGGTTTCATTCGCCCGTCAAAGTCCCCGGCATCCTCAGCTTTGTTCTTCGTGCCTATAAAAGAAGGCGACCTTAGAACTTGTATCGATTACCGCGCATTGAACCAGATAACTGTTAAAAATCGTTACCCACTGCCTCTGATCCCTGAACTCCTTGACCAGGTGAAGGACATTTGCGTATACACCAAGTTAGATCTCCGGGGGGCTTATCATCTGGTACGAGTAAAAGAAGGCGACGAATGGAAAACGGCCTTCCGTACAAAATATGGACTATTCGAATACCAGGTGATGCCTTTCGGGTTGTGCAACGCGCCTGCAGCCTTCCAATTCTTCATGAACGATGTCCTTCGGGAACTCATCGATGTCTGTGTTGTCGTGTATATCGATGACATTCTTGTGTACTCCTCTTCGGAATCTGATCACAGAAAGTATGTCAGGGCCGTCCTAGAGAAACTGCGCCAGCACAAACTGTTTGCCAAGCTGGAAAAATGTGTTTTCCATACCACCGAGGTTGAGTTTCTCGGATTCATCCTGACACCTAAAGGGGCCCGAATGGATTCACGGAAAGTGGATGCCATCCTCAAATGGCCATCTCCTAGTTCAGTGAAAGGTGTCCAAAGCATGCTTGGTTTTGCCAACTTTTATCGCAGGTTTATCCCGGAGTTTTCACGTGTGGTGCAACCCATCACTGCACTCTTGCGAAAAAATAAACGTTTTGAATGGACCGAGGAAGCCGAAGAGGCTGTTCAGGAGTTGAAAGCTAAGTTTGCGTCCGCACCTATTTTTAAGCACCCGCGTCCCGATCTCCCATATATAGTCGAAACCGATGCGTCCAGCTTAGCCATGGGAGCTGTCCTGTCTCAGAGATACCCTGAAACCAACCAACTGCACCCCGTAGCATTTTGGTCCAGAAACTTCTCGCCACCGGAGATAAATTATGCGATCACCGATAAGGAACTATTAGCCATTAAGTCCGCCATCAGGGCTTGGCGGCATTATCTCCTCGGCGCCCGGCATACCATCACCGTGATCACTGATCACCGAAATTTACAATATTTAAAAACTGCCAAGGCTCAATCGTCTCGACAGCTCCGATGGGCTTCGTTCTTTGCTGAGTTCGATTTTGTAATCACCTACCGACCCGGCTATAAGAATGGTAAGGCGGACGCTCTATCCCGAATTGGCATGGAATAAATAGACACAAACTCAGAACCCGTGCCGATAATTCCTGAACAAAGAATTTTGGGGATAACCACTTTACAAACCCTTGAAGACATTCAAGCACGAGTGAAACAATTCCTGGACTCTTCAGCCATGCAGGATTGGATCAAAAGCGGGTCTAACTTTTAAGTCAAAGATGGCTTACCTTACTTGCAAGGACGCTTATTTTTGCCAGAAAAGGAATTGCAAGAACTGGTTATTTCCCGTCATCATGATACCCTGATGGAAGGACATCCTGGCATTGCCAAAACAGAGGAAAAGGTTAAACGACAATTCTGGTGGCCTTCCTGGCGAAAGGATATTAAATCTTTCGTGATGTCCTGTGGAGTTTGTGCCCAAAACAAAGGTCAAAAGACAAGACCCACCGGTCTTCTTCAGCCCTTAGACATTCCACCAGCACCTTGGCACACCCTGTCACTAGATTTTATCACGGACCTGCCCTCTTGTAATGGTTACAATACTATTCTGGTCGTGGTGGATTTATTTTCCAAAATGGCCCACTTTATTCCGTTGAAAGGATTACCTTCAGCCTTTGTTCTTGCCAAAGAATTCCTCGAAAATATCATCCGTTTGCATGGATTCCCGTCCATACTAGTCTCCGATCGGGGAAGCCAGTTTATTTCTCATTTTTGGAAAAAGTGTTGTCAACTGGTACAAATCGACATAAGGCTCTCGACCAGCCACCACCCACAGACCGATGGTCAGACGGAGAGAACGAACCAGACCCTTGAACAATATCTACGATGTATGTTGCACCAATCGGAGGGTAATTGGAAGGACATTTTATGGGTGGCAGAATATGCATACAATAACTCGATACACTCTGGAACTGGTCAGAGCCCATTTTATACCCTATATGGACATCACCCGCGTACTTCAGACTTGGACTCACCTCTGAGCCTTGAAATGCCCGCAGTGGACCATTTGCATTCTACGATTACTCAAGCCTTCAAGGATGCAACTGCACATTTGCAACATGCGAAAGGGAAATACAAAAAGAATGCGGATCTGCATCGAAGAGAGGCGCCTCCATACCAAATAGGGGATGTGGTGTGGTTGGCTACCAAACACCTATCACTCAAGGGGCCTCGAACTTTTAATCCAAGGTATTTAGGCCCTTACTCGATCAAAGCTATAATCAACCCAGTGGCAGTCAAGCTCGATCTACCAGCTAACATGCGGATTCACCCCGTTTTTCATGTGTCACTTTTGAAACCAGTGCACCCAGGAACCAGATTAACAAAGCCACCAGAACCGATTCAGATAGATGGGGAGCCTGAATTCGAGGTGAAGAACATTTTGGATTCTAAGATCTCAAAATCAAAACTTTTCTATCTAATTGATTGGAAAGGGTACGGGCCTCAGGAAAGGTCTTGGGAACTCAGTGATCACGTGCATGCACCTCGGCTGGTAAAAAGGTTCCATTGGAATTTCCCAAACAAACCGAAACCTCCAGAAGGAACGACCTTGGGAGGGGCCTTGGGGGGGAGTGCTGTCATGATGCCTACCAGGCCAGGCCCAGCACCCCCGGAAGCAGGCATCATGCCCTCGGGTAAAAGCCCAGCGGCCCCTTATAGGGGCTCTTTGGACTCAGTCCTGGCGCCTTTGGCGCCATGCTCATGTTGGACATCAGTCCTGGCGCCATAGGCGCCAGGCTCATAAAGGGAAGTGTTTTGTGCACTTACCTGATGCAGACCATGCTGCACGCTTCAGGCCTCCCTGAGACCTGAAAGGGACTATTTTTTCATAGGGACTATTTTTTCACTCGGGCGTGGCCAGGGAAGGATACATACCTAGTTGGGGAAGGATACATACCTGGGACTTCTTTGGATGCTATTTAAGCCACGCCCAGACAGCAGCTCATGCTTCGCGTTGTTCTGCTTCCTGCAGCTTAACGCTCACCGTGTCTGCTCCTGCTCCTGGACTCCAGCCACGCCCGCCTCGAACCTGGAAGACCTGCAAGGAAGGAAGAGAAGAGAAAGGTGAAAACCAAGGACTATTTCAAACTTCTTACCTGCATCCAGAATCTTCTCGCCAGCATCCCTGAAGAAAGACTTCCATTTAAAAGCATTGCGTTGCTCGCTGCAGCGCCACGCTTCACTCACCTGTCCTCGAGACATCTCCCGGCTCCATCGCGGCTGTCAGCATCGGACGCCACATCTCTGCACCTAGGGGAGAGAGGAAGAACCAAAAGGTGAGCAGAAGGAACACAGAAGGAAAGCCTGATTAACAGCCATAATAGTTACCGGCTTTTCTTCCACATTTCGGGTCGGCGCCGCCCCGTTGGCAGGTACCGTACCCCGGCCCCTATGGGGAAAGGACAAGAGACATTTCTGGGGAATGATAAGGACATTTAGAGGGATCGACCTCATCACTACTCACCTCGGCAGTTTAACCCCTCGACGCATCGCCTTCATTCTGCACCTGAAATAAAGGACAGATCACAGGTTAGAAAGACAACATAAAGGGGGCCTCACTTGAACTTTGAACTTTCATACTTACGGCGCATCGCTCAGGAAAGTCAAGTGGATTTTGCCAGCGCCATTCTGAAAACCAGTGAAGTAACTGGACGAACACGCGCCCCTGCACCAGAAGCAGGATGGAGAGTTCATCCTTCCAAACCATAAGGTGAGCTTAAACCGGGGTTTGGAGGAAGTTAGAGAGGAACGAAGGGGGAAGGGGGAAAGGGGGGAGCTAGCACACTATTCTGCAGACTGTTAATCCCCTTTCTCATCTGCAGAAGGATATTCCTACGGGCCAGGCAAGCACGATTTGGAGGTCCTGTCCAATCGGTGTTCCGGGTCCTGCGCATCACGCTAGAAGAGGCCACAGCAATCCAGACTAGACCAGCGCCCCCGTGGGAACCAGGTGAGCGTTACAAAAGGCCTCAGTTATTACAACAGGACAGTTATTTTTACATTGATAAAGGTGGCTTGCTTTTTTATGGTACTCGGTTATACATTCCTTCCGGAATGTGGCGACGAAAGATTATCAGTTGGTGTCACGATCTACCCACTGCAGGACACAGAGGAGTGCAGAACACTACAGATCTAGTTGCTAGATCATTCTTTTGGCCTGGACTCAGAAAAGATGTTAGTGAGTATCTGAAGGCATGCCCGGTGTGTGCCACTGCCAAATACCCTTCTGGTAAACCGTTAAGGCTGCTTACCCAATGTGAGATACCTACACGTCAGTGACGCTTGATTTCAACCGATTTCATTGTTGATTTGACAGTTTCTAGCGGTTGTACCTGCATTATGGTGACGATTGACTCTTTCACCAAACTGGCTAATTTTTCCCCATTAATCGGATTACCTACGGCAACTGAGATGGCAGAAACCTTTGCTAAGGACATATTCCGGTTACACGGCCTTCCAGACAAGATCATCTCTGACAGAGGAAGTCAATACATCTCTAAATTTTGGAAAGCCCTCTGTTCTCGAGTTGGTATTGAAAGAGCATTATCCTCAGGGTTTCATCCTCAGTCAAATGGCCAGACAGAACGACTGAACGCCACGTTAGAACAGTATTTACGGTGCTACAGCAACAGATACCAAGATAACTGGGTTTCATTACTTCCGACAGCGGAGTTCACGTACAACAATTCAAAACATTCTGCCACGGGTCACACTCCGTTTTTCTGTACATACGGTGTACATCCAAGGTCTTTTCTTCCCACTCTTACTGTTCCTACTAATTCTCCCACTGCCGAAGCTGTTCTCGAGTCTATTCGAGAAACACACCATTCAGCCAGACAGTGTCTAGAAGAGAGTAGAAGAAAGAACAAGACTCAAGCAGACAAGCACTGCAAGAACTGTCCTACTTGGGAGAAAGGTGACAGAGTATGGCTTTCTACCAGATACCTACCCAGATGGGTTCATCCTTCCAAACTGGCTCCCCGTTTCTTGGGTCCTTTTTCTGTACTCTCTAAGATCAACCCTGTTTCCTACAAGCTTGACCTCCCTCCTCATCTTCGTCGTATCCATCCGGTTTTTCACGCTTCACTTCTCAAACCTTTTGTCTCAGATTCTTTCCAGAGGTCAATTCCCAAGCATATTCATGCCCAACCCGACGGGAAGGGCGAATATGAAGTCTCCACCATCCGGGATTCACAGTATTACCGGGGATGCTTGGAATACTTGATTTCGTGCAAGGGTTACCCAGAGTCGGAGGACTCCTGGGAACCAGCTTTTCATGTCCATGCTCCCCGGTTGCTGAGCTGTTTCCACCGGTTACACCCCGGTAAACCTGGGTCGCTTCGCACTGGAGTGGGGCATACTGTCATCCGCCGTGTTGGATGGGGTTTACTTCCGCTTTGGCGGCTTCGTCACGGTAGAGTGCGGGGTTAGTTTCCTCTCTGAGCAGGACTAGTTGTTGCATCCTGACTACCGCCCGGAAGTATAAATTCTGTTTACTTCCGGGTTACCGTTGCGTTGCAACCCCATTAGATTAGCGCTTCGCTCTCCTTTGGGTCAGACGCTGTTTTCCTCTTTCGGCTTTTTCTCTAGCCGACTCCTTTCATACGCCTTTCTGGTGTCCTTTCCTCCTCTATCTCTTTGCCTCGCTGCCTTCTAACTTTTACTACGCTTTCCGCTTGGCCGGCGCTCTCTTCAGTGGCTTTCTTTCTCAATCTTTCTTTGTGGTTAGCCTTTCCTCTACCTCAAGGATTGCCAGCCTCTCTACCATCTTCCACCTGCCGGTTACCACTACCATCTCCGGACCACTTTCCAATCCTGGATCAACTTCGAGCAGAACAACAATACGGACAAAAGGGTTTTTTCTGCCATTCGGCTTTTTCCCTTTACTTCCTGGCTGCTCGCGGGAACGAGGCCATGGGACTGCTGTTATAGCTAGCGGTCACTGTGGCTTCCTCTCGCGGCAGGCTCCCTCCACATAAAAAGGAAAAGGATTACCTGCATCGAAGGAACTTCAACCCAGAAGATTTGGATAACCTATCACCAGGTGA